>NC_140172.1:138432192-138465519 GCF_963971535.1 Notolepis coatsorum
CAGCATACTGTACCAACATACTGTACATACTGCACATACTGTAGTAACAACATACTGTACCAACATACTGTACCAACATACTGTAACAACATACTGTAACAACATACTGTAACAACATACTGTAACAACATACTGTACATACGGTAACAACATACTGTACATACTGTAACATCATACTGTACATACTGTAACAACATACTGTACCAACATACTGTCACAACATACTGTACATACTGTAACAACATACTGTACCAACATACTGTACATACTGTACATACTGTAACAACATACTGTACCAACATACTGTAACAACATACTGTAACAACATACTGTACATACGGTAACAACATACTGTACATACTGTAACAACATACTGTGCCAACATACTGTAACAACAGACTGTACATACTGTAACAACATACTGTACATACTGTAACAACATACTGTACAAACATACTGTACATACTGTACATACTGTAACAACATACTGTACCAACATACTGTAACAACATACTGTAACAACATACTGTACATACTGTAACAACATACTGTACATACTGTAACAACATACTGTACCAACATACTGTAACAACATACTGTACATACTGTAACAACATACTGTACATACTGTAACAACATACTGTACATACTGTAACAACATACTGTACCAACATACTGTAACAACATACTGTACCAACATACTGTAACAACATACTGTACATACTGTAACAACATACTGTACCAACATACTGTACATACTGTACATACTGTAACAACATACTGTACCAACATACTGTAAAAACATACTGTAACAACATACTGTACATACGGTAACAACATACTGTACATACTGTAACAACATACTGTACATACTGTAACAACATACTGTACATACTGTAACAACATACTGTACCAACATACTGTACATACTGTACATACTGTAACAACATACTGTACCAACATACTGTACATACTGTAACAACATACTGTACCAACATACTGTACATACTGCACATACTGTAACAACATACTGTACCAACATACTGTACCAACATACTGTAACAACATACTGTAACAACATACTGTACATACTGTAACAACATACTGTTCATACTGTAACAACATACTGTACCAACATACTGTAACAACATACTGTACACACTGTAACAACATACTGTTCATACTGTAACAACATACTGTACCAACATACTGTAACAACATACTGTACATACCTGTAACAGCATACTGTAACAACATACTGTACCAACATACTGTACATATGGTACATACTGTAACAACATACTGTACCAACATAATGTACAACATACTGTAACAACATACTGTAACAACATACTGTACATACAGTAACAACATACTGTACATACTGTAACAACATACTGTGCATACTGTAACAACATACTGTAACAACATACTGTAACAACATACTGTACATACTGTAACAACATACTGTGCATACTGTACCAACATACTGTACCAACATACTGTAACAACATACTGTAACAGCATACTGTACATACTGTAACAACATACTGTACATACTGTAACAACATAATGTACCAACATACTGTGCATACTGTACATACTGTAACAACATACTGTACCAACATACTGTACCAACATACTGTAACAACATACTGTACATACTGTAACAACATACTGTAAACAACATACTGTACATACTGTAACAACATACTGTACATACTGTAACAACATACTGTAACAACATACTGTGCATACTGTAACAACATACTGTAACAACATACTGTACATACTGTAACAACATACTGTAACAACATACTGTACATACTGTAACAACATACTGTACATACTGTAGCAACATACTGTAACAACATACTGTAACAACATACTGTGCATACTGTAACAACATACTGTAACACCATACTGTACATACTGTAACAACATACTGTAACAACATACTGTACATACTGTAACAACATACTGTAGCAACATACTGTAACAACATACTGTAACAACACAATGTAACAACATACTGTACCAACATACTGTACCAACATACTGTAACAACATACTGTACATACTGTAACAACATACTGTACATACTGTAACAACATACTGTACATACTGTAACAACATACCGTGCATACTGTAACAACATACTGTAGCAACATACTGTAACAACATACTGTACATACTGTAACAACATACTGTACATACTGTAACAACATACTGTAACAACATACTGTAGCAACATACTGTAACAACATACTGTACCAACATACTGTACATACTGTAACAACATACTGTAACAACATAATGTACAACTGTAACACCATACTGTACATACTGTAACAACATACTGTACATACTGTAACAACATACTGTGCATAATGTAACAACATACTGTACATACTGTAACAACATACTGTAACAACATACTGTACATACTGTAACAGCATACTGTACCAACATACTGTACATACTGTAACAACATACTGTAACAACATACTGTACATACTGTAACAACATACTGTAACAACATAATGTGCATACTGTAACAACATACTGTACATACTGTAACAACATACTGTAACAACATACTGTACATACTGTAACAACATACTGTAACAACATACTGTACATACTGTAACAACATACTGTACCAACATACTGTACATACTGTAACAACATACTGTACATACTGTAACAACATACTGTACATACTGTAACAACATACTGTCGCAACATACTGTAACAACATACTGTACATACTGTAACGACATACTGTAACAGCATACTGTACATACTGTAATAGCATAATGTACATACTGTAACAACATACTGTACATACTGTAACAACATACTGTACATACTGTAACAACATACTGTGCATAATGTAACAACATACTGTACCAACATACTGTACCAACATACTGTACATACTGTAACAACATACTGTACATACTGTAACAACATACTGTACATACTGTAACACCATACTGTACATACTGTAACAACATACTGTAACAACATACTGTCACAACATACTGTATATACTGTAACAACATACTGTAACAACATACTGTCACAACATACTGTATATACTGTAACAACATACTGTAACAACATACTGTGCATACTGTAACAACATACTGTAACAACATACTGTAACAACATAATGTAACAACATGCTGTACATACTGTAACAACATACTGTAATAACATAATGTACATACTGTAACAACATACTGTACATACTGTAACAACATACTGTAACAACATACTGTCACACCATACTGTATATACTGTAACAACATACTGTAACAACATACTGTCACAACATACTGTATATACTGTAACAACATACTGTAACAACATACTGTCACAACATACTGTATATACTGTAACACCATACTGTAACACCATACTGTGCATACTGTAACAACATACTGTAACAACATAATGTAACAACATGCTGTACATACTGTAACAACATACTGTAATAACATAATGTACATACTGTAACAACATACTGTACATACTGTAACAACATACTGTACATACTGTAACAACATACTGTGCATAATGTAACAACATACTGTAACAGCATACTGTAACAACATACTGTAGCAACATACTGTACATACTGTAACACCATACTGTAACAACATACTGTAGCAACATACTGTAACACCATACTGTAACAACATACTGTACATACTGTAACAACATACTGTACATACTGTAACAACATACTGTACATACTGTAACAACATACTGTGCATACTGTAACAACATACTGTAACAACATACTAACATACTGTAACAACATACTGTACATACTGTAACAACATACTGTGCATACTGTAACAACATACTGTGCATACTGTAACAACATACTAACATACTGTAACAACATACTGTGCATACTGTAACAACATACTAACATACTGTAACAACATACTGTACATACTGTAACAACATACTGTAACAACATACTGTACATACTGGAACAACATACTGTACATACTGTAACAACATACTGTGTATACTGTAACAACATACTGTAACAACATACTAACATACTGTAACAACATACTGTACTTACTGTAACAACATACTTTACATACTGTAACAACATACTGTACATACTGTAACAACATACTGTGCATACTGTAAAAACATACTGTAACAAGGAAGGGGAGGAGTTAGAGAGTTCCCATGTTTGTGGTGCTGCAAAAAAGCAGACATGGGGGAAAATAGACATCCTAACTAAGGCCATGTTTAGACGGAGAGAGTCTGAACAGAAACCGCAAAAGTCGTCTTGCGGTCTCACTTTTAATGTTGCGTTTAGACTAGTGTTTTGGGATGGAATTCTGCGTGCAGACGAGGCTGTAACGACTCGAGACGACGGAGCCCCGCTGTCACACGATTGGCGCATATGTCACATGACGTGCTGTGAAGACCCGCCCTACTCTGCCTCTGATTCGCAGACTGTGGGTGGGGGAATGTGATTGGACTCACAGACAGTGGGTCCAGTCACTAATAGTTGTGATAGCCGCGGGACAGATTCTTGTGTATTTAAAAGTACTGCCAATGTAGCCTTCAGGTGATCTCCATGGATAGAATCAGACATGCTTTGTTTACGCTTCTAGGCTACTGGCGCATGCCTGTGATGTAAGCAGTACGCGACGAGAGCCTTGAGAACCATTTCGTCATAGTTTTATGCGGTTTGACTGTTCAGATGAGAGCGCGAAGGTTTATCGTTTCTAGGATTTCCACCCAGGAAGGTGGTCTCACTTTTTTGCGGATTCTCCCCGCAAAAACACCGTTGCCGTATAAACAAAAGGCACATTCGAAGAAATATTTTGCCGGTTTCACCCGCGAGCGTTCCCGTCTAAACATGGCCTAAACTAGACAGATTAATCTAAAGGTCAGTCCCCGACCAGGTGAGATCAGGGTAGGTTGAAGGAGAGAGAGAAAAGATGGGTCTTAAGCAGGGATTTAAAAGCTTCGACAGAGCAGGCGCCCCTGATGACGGCAGGTAATTTGTTCCACAGGTAGGGAGCGTGGTAAACAAAGGCTCTGTGGCCGGCGGATTTCTTTTTAACCCTAGGAATCGATAGAAGCCCCGCATTTTGTGAGCGCAGAGCACGAGTGGGCGAGTATCGGGAGATGAGATCGGATAGATAGAGCGGTGCAAGCCCATTTAAAATTTTGTAGGTGAGGAGTAGCACTTTAAAGTCAGATCGGGCTTGAATAGGAAGCCAGTGTAGGGCGGACAAAACTGGTGTGATGTGATAAAATTTTCTAGTTCTAGTTAGTATCCGTGCAGCCGCATTTTGCACGTGTTGAAGATTTTTGATGCTTGAATTAGGTAGGCCTGAAAAAATTGCATTACAGTAGTCCAAACGTGATGAGACAAAAGCATGAATCAGGGTTTCAGCATCAGCCAGAGTTAAAATGGGGCGAATTTTACGATATTATGAAGATGGAAGAATGCAATTTTGGTGACATTTTTTATATGTGCATTAAATGAGAGGGAGGAATCAAAAATGACTCTGAGGTTTTTTATGGTGGAGTTCTGGGATACATGACAAGTATCAAAGTTGAGGGAGATGTCCTGAAACAGGCCTCTGTGGTTTGGGGGGCCAACAATTAACATCTCAGTTTTATCTGCATTAAGGAGTAGAAAGTTTTGCGACATCCACTTTTTGACGGCAAGCAAGCAGGCCTCAAGGTTTTGTAGTTGGGAGGAATTATTTGGCTTAATAGGTATATATACTGTAATTGGGTGTCATCAGCGTAAAAATGAAAGTTTATGCCAAATTTGCGTATGATATTGCAGATGGGTAGCATGTAAATCGAAAATAGCAAAGGGCCCAGGACGGAGCCTTGTGGGACACCACATTGCACTGGGAGGGTCTCAGATGTTAAATCATTATAGACCACGCAGTGTGTTCTATCAGTTAAATAGGATTTAAACCAAGCTAGTGCAAGACCCCGAATGCCAACATGATTCTCAAGCCGACCTAGAATAATTGAGTGATCGATAGTGTCAAAGGCTGCACTGAGATCAAGCAATAAGAGCACAGAAGTGAGGTTTGAGTCAAGAGAGAGCAGTAAGTCATTTGTGACTTTGGTAACCGCCATTTCGGTGGAGTGTAAGGCTCTAAAGCCAGATTGAAAAGATTCATTAAGATTATTGTTTGATAAATGGTCAGTAAGTTGCGTTGCGATGATCCGTTCTAACACTTTGGATAGGAACGGAAGATTGGAGGTGGGTCTGTAATTTTTCAAGATTAGAGGGTCGAGGTTCGGTTTTTTAAGTAGTGGTTTAATGACGGCTGATTTAAAGGCCAGGGGCACCACGCCAGTAGACAAGGAGGTGTTGAAGATATTGAGTAGGGCAGGGCCTAGAGTTGGGAAGAGTTTTTTGATGAGAGTTGCTGGAAGAGGGTCAAACAGACAGGTTGAGGGTTTAGCCGCACCAACCAATTTAGAGAGGGCACTAAGTGAGACGTTTTCAAGGCAGCATAGCGTATGGCTGGAATCAAAGTCAGGGGGAAGGCCCATCAGAGGTTGGGAGGGACTCTGATTGTTGAGTAAAGCAACAATTTCATCTCTAATGAGGTCAATTTTCTTGGTAAAGAATTTCATGAATTCGTTAGCCGAGAATGCATGGTTTAGGGCACTTGGTTGTTTCTGAGTACGTTTTGCAACTGTGTCAAACAGAAACTTTGAGTTGTTTTTGTTTTCATTAATGAGCCTGGAAAAATACGATGTTTTGGCAAGTGAGAGTGCTACTCTACCCTCAGTACCTACACAACCAGACATAAGCTACTAACCCCACTACCCTCAGTACTTACAGAATCAGACAGAAGCTACTAACCCTACTATGCACACATTATGCTTTTACAACCCACTGTTCAGTAGGTTCATCCAGTAGGTCAAAATCTGGGAAGCTACGTTTTTGCCCCGCCCTGTGTCTGCCATGGGTGTAGTAGAGAACATGGGTTTGGTAGAGAACATGGGTGTAGTAACAAGGTAACAAGTAAAAGCCAACACTGGGTGTTTTCATGCCAGAGTATCGAGGGGTGCTGGGTGCAGTTGAAAAGTGGGCGTTGAGAGTTTTTTTTCTCTTCTTAATCTATTTATAATTGCTTTAATTAGTTATTTCATTTAATTAATTAACACATAACAGCAGACAAACATCATGTTCACTTTACACATAACAGCAGACTAACATCATGTTCACGTTACACATAACAGCAGACTAACACCATGTTCACTTTACACATAACAGCAGACTAACATCATGTTCACTTTACACATAACAGCAGACTAACATCATGTTCACGTTACACATAACAGCAGACTAACATCATGTTCACTTTACACATAACAGCAGACTAACATCATGTTCACTTTACACATAACAGCAGACTAACATCATGCTAACTTTTTACAATTTAGTCATTTAGCTGACGCTTATCCAAAGCGTTCACCTGCCTGCCATCATCATCTTTCTCCACTGGTCTGTTTGAATCATTGACACATGGAGCAAATAACAAAAATGCAACATACAAAGTTGCTCATTCCAGTTAGTGTTTTGAACGAGTATATAAACTGTAAACAGACCTACATTTCCTTTTTGATGCTGTATTGCAGTGACCCATTTAGGGGGTAATATTTTCAGTATTTTTTTGGAAATTAAGGACGGAATTATGCAATCCAAAAATAAACACAGCATTTTGAGCTTTTAGAGAAATGGGGGGCGTTATGGAACCTGAACATCAGATAGGGAGCGTTATGAGACCTGAACATCAGATAGGGAGCGTTATGAGACCTGAACATCAGATAGGGGGCGTTATGAGACCTGAACATCAGATAGGGGGCGTTATGGAACCTGAACATCAGATAGGGGGCGTTATGGAACCTGAACATCAGATAGGGAGCGTTATGAGACCTGAACATCAGATAGGGAGCGTTATGAGACCTGAACATCAGATAGGGGGCGTTATGGAACCTGAACATCAGATAGGGAGCGTTATGAGACCTGAACATCAGATAGGGGGCGTTATGAGACCTGAACATCAGATAGGGAGCGTTATGGAACCTGAACATCAGATAGGGGGCGTTAGACAGGAAGGATGAACAGGCGTAGACAGGAAGGATGAACAGGCGTAGACAGGAAGGATCAACAGGCGTAGACAGGAAGGATCAACAGGCGTAGACAGGAAGGATGAACAGGCGTAGACAGGAAGGATGAACAGGCGTAGACAGGAAGGATGAACAGGCGTAGACAGGAAGGATGAACAGGCGTAGACAGGAAGGATGAACAGGTAACAGAGACAAACGACTGAAATACACAGGGGAATAATGACTGAATGAATGAATGAATGAAAACTTTATTAACAGATTGCAGAATGGGTACAGTACAGTACAGCTCAATACATACAATTGTTAAGGGGATGCAGACCAGAGAAAGACTTTCGTCTTGTTTACATCAGGGTCCCCCATTTTCAATTCATCGTAACATATATGACATACATGACATACAGATAGACAGTACTGCTACATCTATAAATTTATGACATACCAGATTTGCAATTACAGTACTGTTTGTGATACAAAAAGAGTCCAGAAAGAAAAGAGTATATACATTAGGCGTAGAAACTGTACATTGGATTGGGTAGGTGGGGGTGGGGGGGGACTGTACATTGGAGGTGGTTGGGGGGGGGTTGGGTAGGAGTGGGGGGGTAGCTGCTTCTACAGCTGGGGTAGAAGACCGATGAGGAACAGCTGGGCAGACTGACCACACGTGGGAACGCACTAGGGACATCTGCTGGATCGGGGTGGAGAGACACACTTAGAGACAGAAAAGACAGAGGAACACACTGGGACAGGGTCACAGGGTCATGGGGTCATTACATTATTATTAGTGTCAACAGTAGCAACATGCAGCACCTAATTTGGTTGGGCGTTACATAGTTTGTGATGAACATACAAAAGTAAACAATTAATCTACCTCCATTTACTGGCACATTGCATATGGGGATTAAATTGGTTCCATTCACTGCTTCCATGATTGTTTTGGTTGTAGAGCATGTCAGTGATGCCACACCGTTTATTGTTATATCTGGGAGTAAAGTATAACTTATAATTTAAAGTAAAACTTATTGTAGTTTTTTGTAGTATTGTAGTTTTTTTGATTTGATTTGATATTTTTTATTTTCGTGTCTTACATACAGATGTATGCCCAGCCCATATGGGCTTACAAGACACATAACAATAAGTATATAATAATATACATTACCAATTACTTAACAAATTACATAGACCAAGATGGCCATAAAAAAAGAAAAATACAAGAAAATACAATAAAACGTAATATAACACAAGCTGTACTCAATGTAAATAAACAGAAAAACAGAAAAACAAGGTGAATTCAAATACAATTATATAGGATACAGTGTGTTTTGTCTCAGGTGCCATGCCTTCTCCAAAAATCCTGCAAAACCGAAGATGTCCTCCACAAAAAAACAACTCAACATACAGCTCTCAGACTGCCAAAACAAATCTGGGTTTGCAATTTGAATTTTTTCAAATAAAGCCCTCCTCAAAGTGTACTGAAAATACCATACTACCTTACTGCTCAGTGTTTCCCCTACCATTGCCTTGAAGAAAAATAAAAGTTAAACCTTGCTTTAATCCCAGTAACGTGAACATCAGATAGGGGGCGTTATGAAACCTAACCCTTAACTCTTACCTTTACCTTAACCCTAACCTTAATCTCACTGTTTACAAACCTAACCCTTACCTTTACCTTAACCCATACCTGTCACTGTTTTCTCAGTGTTTATGAAACTAAATCTAACCCTAACCTAAACACATTGGTTGTCAGCAGGGGGTGCGCGATTTATAGCTTGGTTGCCACCACTCTAATCAATGAGAGGGCGAGCACATTTGCGAACGCATAAACTATATCTTAAATTATGGCTATGTGTCTAATACGCCCGTCGCTTATCAATGACTTGCTTGCAGTCAACATGTACGAAACGGATTGTTTTTTCATCAGTACATTTCCGTTTTATACCGTTTTGAATACGAGTATAGTTTTGAAGATTTCTAGTGATTCCAGAAAAATCCGCGAAAATAGGTCTTTAGTGGAATACACAAAACACGTTGTCATTTTTCGGCCTATTTATGAATCGTTTTCAAATAAACGCTAGATAGGCGGTCAGGTGGCGTAGCGGAGATTGCGCTCGTCACCAATGCAAGAGGCTGCGGTCTCGACTCCCGGAGTCAGCATTGCTTGAGGCTTGGGCTGATCGTCATACTAACTCGTTTGGCTGGGTTAGGGGGAGGGCAAGTCATGGGTGGTAATCTGGCGTTGTGGACAGCGACGCCTACAGGTCCGGTCTGGACGCCTGCTCAGCGAAAGGCAGGACTTGATGAAGGCAGCGTGACCTCCCACGCATTACACTTCACCAATGAGAGTCCTCGCTGCCAGGTGAAAAAAGAGTCACTGGCTGTCGCCGCGCATGTCGGAGGAGGCGTGCGGATGACTTCAGGGTTCCCTTGTACCGACCAGTAGGAGAACATGCGCACAACAACCAGGTAGGGGAGGGGGGGAATTGGCATAACGACTAAATTGGGCCGGAAAGAAAAACAGAGAAAAATCGGAGAAAGAGAGGATAAAGAAATTAAAAAAAACGATAGATTATCGATAGTATATGTGTACTTATGCACGCTAGAGAAGCGGGCTGAAAAACCAATTATCCATGACCCGGTCAGCGCTAACGTCATACACGCACACACATACACACACACACACACACACACGTTGAAACATCTGATTACCCCAAAACTGGTAAAATAGATTCCTTACCTCAGATCAGATGTTCTGCAAAAAGATTATTCCAATTCCTGATCGCCATTCCAAATATCGATCGCGTTTGTTGAGCCAACGTTATACCTTGAAACACATAATCGACGCTTCTTCCAGTGCCCTCAGTGGATGCAATAATCTCAGGTTACATGGCTCAGAAGTAAAATGTGGAGCCCAGAGTTTTTTTTCCTCATGCATTTTCATTGACTCCATTCCAATGGGTGCAATACCATCCGGGAGACGATAGGGGGTGGTATTTGCCCTTTTCGAGCTCAGCGCCAGTCCCAATGATAACGTGAGGCTGGATGGATGAAAAATGAATGGATATCGCTAATAAAAGAAATAGCGATTAAATAACGAGATTTCTGGCTGGATGGTAGGTTGGATGGTAGGCTGGATGGTAGGTTGGATGTGAGGCTGGATGGTAGGCTGTATGGTAGGTTGGATGGTAGGTTGGATGGTAGGCTGGATGGTAGGCTGGATGGTAGAATGGATGGTAGGCTGGATGGTAGGTTGGATGGTAGGTTGGATGGTAGGCTGGATGGTAGGCTGGATGGTAGGTTGGATGGTAGGCTGGATGGTAGGTTGGATGGTAGGCTGGATGGTAGGCTGGATGTGAGGCTGGATGGTAGGTTGGATGGTAGGCTGGATGGTAGGTTGGATGGTAGGTTGGATGGTAGGTTGGATGTTAGGCTGGATGGTAGGTTGGATGGTAGGTTGGATGGTAGGCTGGATGGTAGGCTGGATGGTAGGTTGGATGTGAGGCTGGGTGATTTTTCCTTATTTTTCTCTCTTTTCCAGCTGCGATCAGCAGCTCTATAGCTCACGCTGTTGGTTGGTTGGTTGGTTGGTTGGTCCACAAATCTAGAGCTGCAATTTGGCATGGAGGTCAAGTGTGTGTGTGTGCGTGTATGCGTGTGTGTGTGTGTGTGTGTGTGTGTGTGTGTGTGTGTGTGTGTGTGTGTGTGTGTGTGTGTGTGTGTGTGTGTGTGTGTGTGTGTGTGTGTGTGTGTGTGTGTGTGTGTGTGTGTGTGTGTGTGTGTGTGTGTGTGTGTGAATGCAATGCATGGATGCATGTGTCTCAGCTATCGCAAATTTGTGCTTGTTAAAACTGCCGCTTCGAAATTCTAAATCCCCTCCAGAGAGGAAATCAATATTATAACCACAGACTAAGCCTGTATGGACCACAGATGAAGCTACAGTAGTTTAATAAAGACCTTGTTCAAGGTAAAGAGCCTGTATGAACCACGCTAGTTTAATAAAGACCTTGTTCTTGGTAAAGAGCCTGTATGAACCACAGATGAAGCTCGTTTAATACAGACCTTGTTCAAGGTAAAGAGAATCAGAATCTGAATCAGAAAGGTCTTTTTTGCCAAATATACTTTTCACATACAAGGAATTTGCTTTGGACGTTACTGGTGCGACATTAGCGGACAGACATTAACAGACAGATAATACAATAAAGTCTGTCTGTACCTTGTTCAAGGTAAACAAGTATGAACCACAGATGAAGCAAGTTTAATAAAGACCTTGTTCTTGGTAAAGAGTCTTTATGAGCCACGGATGAAGCTAGTTTAATAAAGACCTTGTACTTGGTAAATAGTCTTTATAAACCACGGATGAAGCTAGTTTAATAAAGACATTGTACTTGGTAAAGAGTCTTTATAAACCACGGATGAAGCTAGTTTAATAAAGACCTTGTACTTGGTAAAGAGTCTTTATAAACCACGGATGAAGCTAGTTTAATAAAGACCTTGTTCTTGGTAAAGAGTCTTTATAAACCACGGATGAAGCTAGTTTAATAAGGACCTTGTACTTGGTAAAGAGTCTTTATAAACCACGGATGAAGCTAGTTTAATAAAGACCTTGTACTTGGTAAAGAGTCTTTATAAACCACGGATGAAGCTAGTTTAATAAAGACCTTGTTCTTGGTAAAGAGTCTTTATAAACCACGGATGAAGCTAGTTTAATAAAGACCTTGTACTTGGTAAAGAGTCTTTATGAACCACGGATGAAGCTAGTTTAATAAAGACCTTGTTCTTGGTAAAGAGTCTTTATAAACCACGGATGAAGCTAGTTTAATAAAGACCTTGTTCTTGGTAAAGAGTCTTTATGAGCCACGGATGAAGCTAGTTTAATAAATACCTTGTTCTTGGTAAAGAGTCTTTATAAACCACGGATGAAGCTAGTTTAATAAAGACCTTGTACTTGGTAAAGAGTCTTTATAAACCACGGATGAAGCTAGTTTAATAAAGACCTTGTACTTGGTAAAGAGTCTTTATAAACCACGGATGAAGCTAGTTTAATAAAGACCTTGTTCTTGGTAAAGAGTCTTTATAAACCACGGATGAAGCTAGTTTAATAAAGACCTTGTACTTGGTAAAGAGTCTTTATGAACCACGGATGAAGCTAGTTTAATAAAGACCTTGTTCTTGGTAAAGAGTCTTTATAAACCACGGATGAAGCTAGTTTAATAAAGACCTTGTACTTGGTAAAGAGTCTTTATGAACCACGGATGAAGCTAGTTTAATAAAGACCTTGTTCTTGGTAAAGTCTTTATAAACCACGGATGAAGCTAGCTTAATAACCCATTCTTGTTCCTTCGCTGAAGGAGCCACCCGTCCTTATTTGGGCAGCACAACGACGAGTCGACGACACACATGGAGAGGTCTATTGTGTTGTATATAGGACTCTGTGTTGTGTCACTTCCGACTCCCGAGATTTGCTGCAGAAAACACAAGCTGGCACTTTAACGCTGTTAACAGCAATGGCACGTCTGCTGCCTGTTTGTATTAGCAGTGTGTGTCTTAATGATGACCTTAAGATGTGGTTTTAATACGTGGCTGTCATTTGCAACGGTAATTGATTCTATGGGGGGGGGGGGGGGGGGGGGGGCAGAGCTCTTCATCGCTCCCCCGCCCGACCCTGACCTGTTTTTTTGTCAGACTTGAGTCATAAAATTCAGATGAAGGGGGGAGGTTGTTGACGTTCGTGTTAACCCATGTGCTTTAGATATCAGAGACATTATTAGGACAGCGGTATAAACAGATATATTTGAAAGAGGAAGCGGTGAAGAGAGTCGTTTAGGTGAGGAATACTGTCTCTCTCTCTCTTCTCCCTCTCTCTCTCTCCTCCCACCTCTCTCTCTCTCTCTCTCTGTCTTGGTGATGACAAACGTATTTTGTGAGTCACGACTGCTGGATCTGTCAGACGCTCTTAGCTCTCTCTCTATATTCAGACCCTATAAGCCTTAACACCAAAGACATCCCCTTGAACACCAACACCACCTCCTGCTTCCAGAAACTCCCTCCCTCTCTCTCTCTCAGTTCTTCTTCTTTCTCTCTCTCTTTCTCTTCCTCCGTCTCCCCCCTCCACTCTCTTTCTCTCCTCTCTCTCTTTTTCTCCATCTCCCCCCTCCGCTCTCTCTTTCTCTCCTCTCTCTCTGTCTCTCCCTCCGTCTCCCCCCTCCGTGCTCTCTCTCTCTCTCCTCCTCAGCTACCACCCCCCCCCCCCCCCACCCCACTCTTTATTTTATTCCCCCCTACCCTTCCTTTCACAGCCTCCTCTGTCTCTCTCTCTCTCTCCCCCCCCTCTGTCTCTCTCTCTCTCTCTCTCTCTCTCTCTCTCCTCCCCCCTCTCTCTCTCTCTCTCTCTCCCTCCCTCCCTCCTTTACTGCGGGTGTCTGGGAGACTGTTTTCTCCTCTGGGTCTCGCTCATGAAGGGCCGCACTAAGCTCCCTTCCCTCTGCCCGTGTGTGGTAGGTAGATGTTCCTCTCCGTCATCACCTCCTCCCTCTCTCCTTCCTCCTCATTCCTCACATTCGCTTCTTCCTCGCCGTCATCTTCTTTTCTGCATGTTGACATTAACGAGGGGGGGGGGGGGAGACCCACGGTAGCCGGTCAGGACGAGCGGAGGTGTGTGTGTGTGTGTGTGTGTGTGTGGGGTGGGGGGGGGGGGTCCGTGTCTGTAAATATTACGTACGGCAGGTTTTTTCCGTCCTCAGCCGCTCGTGTGCTGAAAACGCGCGGTCGTGTCGTTGTATGTGGAGCGCTGTGACGTGTTGCTGCTGTTTTTTTCTCTTTTTTAGCAGGTTATCCCTTTCTGCTTGTGTGTGTGGGCGTGCACTTTCTTTTTTTGGGAGTGTATGAACGTTGCCTGGTGCATGTGTGTGCAACTGTGCATGTGCGTGTGTCTGTGTGTGTGTGTGTGTGTGTGTGCTTCAGTAAGCGCATGTATCAGAGAGAGAGAGAGAGAGAGAGAGAGAGAGAGAGAGAGAGAGCACAACTCACAGCACAGACTTGTTGATTATAGAGTTTATATGGAGGAGTTTATATGGGTGTTTCAACACCCTTTTAATCTGCGGTTGGAATATAGAGGGTTTCCTTCTGTATGTTTTTGTGTGCTGTTTGTGTGTGTTGTGTGCTGTTTGTGTGTGTTGTTTGTGTGTGGTCTTGCACACAGTATAGGTAAGAGGGCTACTTTCATAAGGGAACTTGCTGTAAATGACTGATGGTCTGCTAGCAACTATAATGAAAATATAAATGAACTGTAGTAAAACTATGAAGATTTACCTGTAGTGATTAATAGTAACACTGTAGTGATTAATAGTACGACTGTGTTGATTAATAGTAACACTGTAGTGATTAATAGTACGACTAGTGAATAATAGTACGACTGTGTTGATTAATAGTACGACTGTAGTGAATAATAGTAAAACTATAGTGGTTAATAGTAACACTACTGTAGTGATTAATAGTAACACTATACTGGTTAATAGTAACACTGTAGTGATTAATAGTACGACTGTAGTGATTAATAGTATGACTGTAGTGATTAATACTAACACGTGATTAATAGTAACACTGTAGTGATTAATAGTAACACTGTAGTGGTTAAAAGTAACACTATAGTGATTAATAGTACGACTGTAGTGAATAGTATGACTGTAGTGATTAATACTAACACTGTAGTGATTAATAGTACGACTGTAGTGATTAATAGTAACACTGTAGTGGGTAACAGTAACACTGTAGTGATTAATAGTAACACTGTAGTAGTGACTAATAGTAACACTGTAATGATTAATAGTAACACTTTTTACTATTATTATCTACACAACCAGACCGAAGCCATTAATGCTACTACCCTCAGTACCTACACAACCAGACAGAAGCTACTAACCCTACTACCCTCAGTACCTACATACACAACCAGACAGAAGCTACTAACCCTACTACCCTCAGTACCTACACAACCAGACAGAAGCTACTAACTCTACTAAACTCAGTACCTACACAACCAGACAGAAGCTACTAACCCTACTACCCTCCGTCAGTACCTACACAACCAGACAGAAGCTACTAACCCTACTACCCTCAGTACCTACACAACCAGACAGAAGCTACTAACTCTACTAAACTCAGTACCTACACAACCAGACAGAAGCTACTAACCCTACTACCCTCCGTCAGTACCTACACAACCAGACAGAAGCTACTAACCCTATACCCTCAGTATCTACACAACCAGACAGAAGCTACTAACCCTACTATCCTCAGTACCTACACAATCAGACAGAAGCTACTAACCCTACTACCCTCAGTACCTACACAACCAGACAGAAGCTACTAACCCTATACCCTCAGTATCTACACAACCAGACAGAAGCTACTAACCCTACTATCCTCAGTACCTACACAATCAGACAGAAGCTACTAACCCTACTACCCTCAGTACCTACACAACCAGACAGAAGCTACTAACCCTACTACCCTCAGTACCTACACAATCAGACAGAGACTACTAACCCTACTACCCTCAGTACCTACACAATCAGACAGAAGCTACTAACCCTACTACCCTCAGTACCTACACAACCAGACATAATACTAACCCTACTACCCTCAGTACCTACACAACCAGACAGAAGATACAAACACTACTACCCTCAGTATCTACACAATCAGATAGAAGCTACTAACCCTACTACCCTCAGTACCTACACAATCAGACAGAGACTACTAACCCTACTACCCTCAGTACCTACACAATCAGACAGAAGCTACTAACCCTACTACCCTCAGTACCTACACAACCAGACATAATACTAACCCTACTACCCTCAGTACCTACACAACCAGACAGAAGCTACTAACCCTACTACCCTCAGTATCTACACAATCAGATAGAAGCTACTAACCCTACTACCCTCAGTACCTACACAACCAGACAGAAGCTACTAACACTACTACCCTCAGTACCTACACAACCAGACAGAAGCTACTAACCCTACTACCCTCAGTATCTACACAATCAGATAGAAGCTACTAACCCTACTACCCTCAGTACCTACACAACCAGACAGAAGCTACTAACACTACTACCATCAGTACCTACACAATCGACAGAAGCTACTAACCCTTCTACCCTCAGTATCTACTAGGGGTGTAACGGTACACAAAAACCACGGTTCGGTACGTACCTCGGTTTCGAAGTCACGGTTCGGTTCGGTACGGATACGTGTACCTTTACACCCCTAGTATCTACACAATCAGCCATAACCTACTAACCGTACTACCCTCAGTACCTACACAATCAGACAGAAGCTACTAACCCTACTACCCTCGGTACCTACACAATCAGACAGAAGCTACTGTACTAACCCTACTACCCTCAGTACCTACACAATCAGACAGAAGCTACTGTACTAACCCTACTACCCTCAGTACCTACACAACCAGACAGAGTTCACCCAGTAGGTCTGTGCAGTAGGGAAGTTATGTTTTCGTCCCGCCCCCTGTAATGGAAGGAAGAATGTGTCAACAGTAGCAGCATGCAGTGTCTAACGTGTTTGGACATTACGTTGTAATGAACAGACAGAAGTAAACGACTAACTACTAATCTGCTAACATCAGAAAGGAGCATCGTGGCGGTTAGGTGGCCGAGCGGAGATTGCGTTCGTCACCAACCCCGGAGCTGTGAGCTGGATTCGCCTGTTCGAATCCAGCTCACAGCTCCGGGGTTGTCACCAGCTTGGCTGGCCGTCTGCACTAATACAATTGGCTGTATTAGAGGGTGGGAGAAGCTGGCGGGGTGGGTCCGGGTCGTTGTAAACAGCGACTCCTACAGTTCGGTCGGGGCGCCTGCTAAGCGCGGATAGGACTTGAGGGGGATAGTGTGGTCCTCCCACACGCTACGCCCTCTCGATGAGAATCCGCGCTGCCAGGTGAAAAGAAGCGGTGATTGGCTGGACGTGTGTCGGAGGAAGCACGTGGTAGCCTCCACTCTCCCAGATTATCTGACTGTGGGGGGTAAGTGCGCAGCGACCAGGAAGGGACTGGGAATTGGCATACGACTAACATTGGGATGGGAGAAAATCGGAGGAAAATGGAGGGGGAAAAAGACCAATAAAAAAAAAAAAAAAGAAAGGAGCATCGTATGAACAGGGCTTTCAATTGGACACCTCCATTTCATGCACAAGATTTACCCCCAAAAGATTCACCATAGTATTTCTGTAGTGGGACCTTTTAGAACTGTATGGTGAATCACTATACAGTATTAGGCTATTCCTGTATTTTTATTTTATTTTAAATGTAACAGATCTGACATAGAAATAGCCTCCTCCTATCTGTTTTATCATAGTATTTATTAAGTAATATTTCATTCATACAGACAAAACAAACAAACAGCAATACTAGTTTTGCTCATTTTCATATTACGTTTTAATGACTCACAGCTTCTGCGTCGCCAACACCAACATGACTCTCTCCAGCGGCAGGAAGACATCCTGTCGACATGGAGAGTTTCATCCTCGCAGGTCTGTTAGTGATGTTTGATTTTATTTCATTACGGATCCCCATTAGCTGGTGCCATACCAACCAGCTAGTCTTCCTGGGGTCCACGCAAAAAAACATACAAAAACAATTATTATTGCAAAACTAAATTATTAAAAGTCAGTACTCAACACACAATGCATAATGAAACTAACAATTAAGATGGCTAAAATTACATGCAAGCACACAAAAAAAAAAAAAAAAAAAAAGTGTTAAATACAATTTAAGGTTATTTAAAAAAGTGAATCTACAGTAAATGCAGCAGATGTTTTGAGGCAGGTTATTCCAAAGAGTTAATGCTCTAAAAATAAAAGATCTCCTTAAAGCGTTGGTTTTTGGACCTGGCAATTCAAGCTGCCCACTACTGGAGCCTCTAGTCAGTCTAGTGTAATGCTCATGCACAGTATTACTAAAAACATCTGTTTATGTATAAAAACAGGAGTTTTACTGCTCATGACCACCTTGAACAGCACAAGTATATTAAAAGACAATCTATTTTCAACGTTAAGCCAAGAGAGGCGGGCATGCATACGGCTCACATTAGACCTTAGTGAGCAGCCCAGTACCAACCGTGCTGCCCTGTTCTGGACCACCTGGAGCTTCCTGAGGTCACCACTGTTAGTGATGTGTCTGCTGGCCAGGGTGGTCACTGTTCTGTTAGTGATGCATCTGCTGAGCTGCTCTGTTAGTGATGTATCTGCTGAGCTGCTCTGTTAGTGATGTATCTGCTGAGCTGTTCTGTTAGTGATGTGTCTGTTGAGCTGTTCTGTTAGTGATGCATCTGCTGAGCTGCTCTGTTAGTGATGTATCTGCTGAGCTGCTCTGTTAGTGATGTATCTGCTGAACTGTTCTGTTAGTGATGTATCTGCTGAGCTGCTCTGTTAGTGATGTGTCTGTTGAGCTGTTCTGTTAGTGATGTATCTGCTGAGCTGCTCTGTTAGTGATGTGTCTGTTGAGCTGTTCTGTTAGTGATGTGTCTGTTGAGCTGTTCTGTTAGTGATGTATCTGCTGAGCTGCTCTGTTAGTGATGTGTCTGTTGAGCTGCTCTGTTAGTGATGTGTCTGTTGAGCTGTTCTGTTAGTGATGTATCTGCTGAGCTGCTCTGTTAGTGATGTGTCTGTTGAGCTGTTCTGTTAGTGATGTATCTGCTGAGCTGCTCTGTTAGTGATGTATCTGTTGAGCTGTTCTGTTAGTGATGTATCTGCTGAGCTGCTCTGTTAGTGATGTGTCTGCTGAGCTGCTCTGTTCGTGATGTATCTGCTGAGCTGTTCTGTTAGTGATGTGTCTGCTGAACTGTTCTGTTAGTGATGTATCTGCTGAGCTGTTCTGTTAGTGATGTATCTGCTGAACTGTTCTGTTAGTGATGTATCTGCTGAGCTGTTCTGTTAGTGATGTGTCTGCTGAACTGTTCTGTTAGTGATGTGTCTGCTGAGCTGCTCTGTTAGTGATGTATCTGCTGAACTGTTCTGTTAGTGATGTGTCTGCTGAGATGCTCTGTTAGTGATGTATCTGCTGAGCTGCTCTGTTAGTGATGTGTCTGCTGAGCTGCTCTGTTAGTGATGTGTCTGCTGAGCTGCTCTGTTAGTGATGTATCTGCTGAGCTGCTCTGTTAGTGATGTGTCTGCTGAGCTGTTCTGTTAGTGATGTATCTGCTGAGCTGTTCTGTTAGTGATGTGTCTGCTGAGCTGCTCTGTTAGTGATGTATCTGCTGAGCTGTTCTGTTAGTGATGTGTCTGCTGAGCTGCTCTGTTAGTGATGTATCTGCTGAGCTGCTCTGTTAGTGATGTATCTGCTGAGCTGCTCTGTTAGTGATGTATCTGCTGAGCTGTTCTGTTAGTGATGTATCTGCTGAGCTGCTCTGTTAGTGATGTGTCTGCTGAGCTGCTCTGTTAGTGATGTGTCTGCTGAGCTGCTCTGTTAGTGATGTGTCTGCTGAGCTGCTCTGTTAGTGATGCATCTGTTGAGATGCTCTGTTAGTGATGTATTGATTGATTGATTGAAAAGTTTATTAACAGATTGCAGAATTGGTACAGTACAGTACAGCTCAATACATACAATTGTTAAGAGGATGCAGACCTGAGAAAGACTTTCGTCTTGTTTCCATCAGGGTCCTCCATTTTCAATTCAGATTTTCAAATACAGTACTGTTTGTGATACTAAAAAAATCCAGAAAAAGAGTGTATATACATTTGACATAGAAACTGTGCATTGGAGGAGGTTGGGTAGGTGGGGTGGGGTTGGGTGGGGCTGTACATTGGAGGTGGGGGGGGGGGGGGGGGGGGGTGGTTGGGTACATTGGAATACTGACAAAGCCATGCTTGGTCTTTATTGTACAACTGGGTTAGGACATTTGTATCTGTTGAGCTGTTGAGCTGTTCTGTTAGTGATGTGTGTCGGGTCGTGAGGATGAGTCTGTGGTGTGTCGGTCGTGAGGATGAGTCTGTGGTGTGTCGGTCGTGAGTACGAGTCTGTGGTGTGTCGGTCGTGAGTACGAGTCTGTGGTGTGTCGGGGTCGTGAGGATGAGTCTGTGGCGTGTCGGTAGTGAGGATGAGTCTGTGGTGTGTCGGGTCGTGAGTACGAGTCTGTGGTGTGTCGGTCGTGAGTACGAGTCTGTGGTGTGTCGGGTCGTGAGGATGAGTCTGTGGTGTGTCGGTCGTGAGTACGAGTCTGTGGTGTGTCGGTCGTGAGTACGAGTCTGTGGTGTGTCGGGTCGTGAGGATGAGTCTGTGGTGTGTCGGTCGTGAGTACGAGTCTGTGGTGTGTCGGGTCGTGAGGATGAGTCTGTGGCGTGTCGGTCGTGAGTACGAGTCTGTGGCGTGTCGGTCGTGAGTACGAGTCTGTGGTGTGTCGGTCGTGAGTACGAGTCCGTGGCGTGTCGGGTTGTGAGTACGAGTCCGTGGCGTGTCGGGGTCGTGAGTACGAGTCCGTGGCTGAACGCGGTGAAGCGCTTCCTGCAAGGCACTATGCACCTCTCTTCAGTACCTCAACGTCCTAACAGGAGCCCCGTTCCAGGCTTTGGAACCGGTCTCTCTCACTCGCCTGCCGACGTATAGCGCCGCGGGTTCGACTCCCTGCGGACTTACACGGACAACGCAGAGGGCCAAACACTGTTGTGTGAAGAAGCGCTGAGGGTGTCTGAGCGTTGGGAATAAGAATAACAAGGTGATGCGGGGGGGGGGGGGGGGGGAACTGTGGGAGTTAGGACTCCCTTCCCCCCTCTCTTTGATCATCTCCCTCACCCATCTTCCCTTCCTACCCTCATACCTCCTTCTTAACCCCAATAAACCATCCCCCACTTTTCCCCAAAATGTCATGACACCCCTATACATTGTGTGTTCCTATGAACCCCACCCCTATACATCGTGTGTTCCTATGAACCCCACCCCTATACATCGTGTGTCCTATGAACCCCACCCCTATACATCGTGTGTTCCTATGAACCCCACCCCTATACATCGTGTGTCCTATGAACCCCACCCCTATACATCGTGTGTCCTATGAACCCCACCCCTATACATTGTGTGTCCTATGAACCCCACCCCTTGCAGTTTGTATGTATAAAGATGTGGAAGATCCAGTGGGGGGTCTCTCTTCCCTTCTTAGCTAAACACCTCGTTGAGAGTCATCCAGCCTAACTCTTATTTTTTTTTTTATTGGTCTTTTTCCCCCTCCATTTTCCGCCGATTTTCTCCCATCCCAATGTTAGTCGTATGCCAATTCCCAGTCCCTTCCTGGTCGCTGCGCACTTACCCCCCACAGTCAGATCATCTGGGAGAGTGGAGGCTACCACGTGCTTCCTCCGACACACGTCCAGCCAATCACCGCTTCTTTTCACCTGGCAGCGCGGATTCTCATTGAGAGGGCGTAGCGTGTGGGAGGACCACACTATCCCCCTCACGTCCAATCCGCGCTTAGCAGGCGCCCCGACCGAACTGTAGGAGTCGCTGTTTACAACGACCCGGACCCACCCCGCCAGCTTCTCCCACCCTCTGATACAGCCAATTGTATCAGTGCAGACGGCCAGCCAAGCTGGTGACAACCCCGGAGCTGTGAGCTGGATTCGAACAGGCAAATCCAGCTCAGCTCCGGGGCTGGTGACGAACGCAATCTCCGCTCGGCCACCTAACCGCCCTCAGCCTAACTCTTATTGATACTTTGATTGAGTTAATAAATTGTATTAACCAGGTCTCTTTTGACCGAGTAAGTTATTAGCTTCGGCTCTAATTATTTTCCACCCACAGAAGGCATCAATCAGTCTTTTCCTTCTCCCTTTATCAGGTTTGAGCTGTTGGACACTTCTGAGAGTTCTCTGCCCTCTCTGTCCTCCCCGTCCTGGTCCACCTGGCTCTGGCTAGCTGTCCTCTCTCTCATTCTGTCCTCTCTGTCCTCTTTCTCCTCCCCGTCCTGGTCCACTTGGCTCTGGCTAGCTGTCCTCTCTGTCCTCCCCGTGCTGGTCCACCTGGCTCTGGCTATAGCTGTGAGGTTACCTATAGGCTCCTGTTTCTTTCCAGGAGGGGGAAAATGATTAAGGGACTATTTTGTCTGTGAGTTCCCCTCTCATTTCTGTCCTTGACTCTCTTGACTCTCTTTTGACTAGCTTTGCTAGTGGTGAGCATTTTTGGGCTCCTAATATTTCCCAGTAGGTCATTTCCACGTGTAATTATGCTCCAGAATGCCTGTTTTGATTGATTGATTGATTGATTGATTGACTTTATTAACAGATTGCAGAATGGGTACAATACAATACAGTACGGCTCAATATACACAATTGTTAAGGGGATGCATACCAGAGAAATACTTTCATCTTGTTTACATCAGCGTCCCCCATCTACAATTCATAATGACAATTCTGACATACACAACATACAGATATACAGATATATATCATGACATTTATGACATACAGATATATAGTACTGTTACATTTATGACATACAAGATATACAAATATACAGTACTGTTTAACAGAGATCCTAACAGAAACTATATACATTTGAGGGGGAGGAGACTGTACATTAGGAGGGAGTTGGGTGGGTGGGGACGGGGTTTGGACATTTACGGGGGGCAGTCTAGAATTGCAGCCTCCTGTAGGTGCTCTTTGAGGGGGCGGTTTTGAAGGTGGGTAGTGATTCACATTATTTTACGGCTGTGGGTAGGGCGTTCCTGATCTCTCTCATTCTGTCCTCACTGTCCTCCCCGTGCTGGTCCACCTGGCTCTGGCTGTAGCTGTGAGGTTACCTATAGGCTCCTGTTTCTTTCCAGGAGCGGACAAATAATTAACACTAGCACAGCCATGGAGAAAATGCCACTAATTAGCTCCAGGAACGGGTCAGACCCGACAGCTTATATGAGAAATATGAGAAAAAGAAACAGTGTAAACTATATAATTACCTCTGAATATAAAAATATGAGGTTTACCACGATGAAATGTAGGTTTGAGTGACATAAAAAAAATATATATAAAAAAAAAAAGAAAAAAAATGATAATACATTTTTTTATTATTTTTTGGATGGAAGAGCCACACCTTGATGGGCAAAGAGCCACATGCGGCTCGCGAGCCACGGGTTGGCCACCCCTGCGCTAGACGCTCGCAAAGTGCTGTGACTTTCGTCTGTTCCAACGGCCCATAACGTTCTAATTACATTTTCCTGAAGTCATTTTGAAATTTCAGAAACCGTACCAGATAAAACGGCTTTTAGGAAAAGTCGTTGAGTGTCAGAGCTGGAGCTTGACCGAGTGACGAGGATACATTTATTGAAAATGCCTAGGGGTAATTTGACCCCTTGTCGGCTGTGCTAGTGTTAAGGGACTATTTTGTCTGTGAGTTCCCCTCTCATTTCTGTCCTTGACTCTCTTGACTCTCTTTTGACTAGCTTTGCTAGTGGTGAGCATTTTTGGGCTCCTAATATTTCCCAGTAGGTCATTTCCATGTGTAATTATGCTCGATTGAAAAATGTATTAACAGATAGGGCTGACCTTCGAATTTCTTTTTGGCATTCGAAGCTTCGGGGCCGAGATTCGATTTTAATTCGAAGCTTCGAGATATAATATAATAAAAATAAAAAATTTAAATAATACTTTTTTTGTTTTATGTTGTGGGACTTGTACAGCACTTTGTTCAACTGTGTCAGTGCTGTAAAGTTTAAACCTTTTAAAATCTTAGACAAACAAAACACTTTGCTTTCATGAAATATTGTAAGCCATCATTTGAGGCTTTATAAAAGCAGCACAATGAACACAAATCTGTCAGTGCAGAGTCCGACCTCATCATATATAACAAACAGCATTGCTTGTTGTAGTTAACAAAGAGAGGCAGAGTTGATTTTGCAAAAGTCGACTAATCGGTCGAAAGGAGCCGTAGTCGACTGGCCAACCTCTTAGTCGAATATAATAAAAAAAAAATTAAATAAAAGAAATTCATTTTTTTTATCATTCTTTCCAAAAGAAAAGAGGCCTAGAAGCGTGGCTAACGCTAATGGCACGCATACCAGAGGCTAACCGCCTATGAAAATAGGCACAGAGGCACTGAAAGAGGATTTCACCCATCTAATGAACACACTAGACTAGACAAATATCAAGATGTATCCATCAGTGGACCAATTGCATGCTTTTGCAGAGGACAAGAAGCCTTCAGTCGACTCCTTCAGACATTAAGCACCCCCCACAGCCCAAATGGAATGATAACAAATAAAAAAAATAAAAATAAAAAATAAAGGCAAATTTTTGCCAATCCTAGTCGACCATCCAAATCCTTAGTCGGGGACAGCCCTAAATAATAATAATAATAATTCATTTTATTTATATAGCGCTTCTCAATGACCCGAAGTCGCTGACAGTAGTTAGGAACAAAGTAAACACAAAGAAACAAAACACAAAGAAACAAAACACAAAGAAACAAAAACAAAGAAACAAAAACAGGGGAACAGGGGAAGACAGCATGAGATAGCACAAAAAGACAGAGCGACAGGAGACAGACAGGTTGGAGGGGGGGGGGCTATGGGTGGGGGGCGTTGAAGGCAAGGGAGAACAGGTGGGTTTTGAGGCGAGCTTTGAAGGTGGAGAGTGTAGGGGAGTCTCTGATGGACTGAGGGAGGGAGTTCCAGAGTCGGGGTGCAGTGCGAGAGAAGGCTCGATCACCAACGTTTTTGAGTTTGGATGTCGGGACAGTGAGGGAGGCAGTGGAGGAGGACCGGAGGGAACGGGTGGGGCGGTAGGGGAGAAGGAGATCAGTCAGGTAGGGGGGGGCCAGGCTGTGGAGGGCTTTGAAGGTGAGGAGTAGTGTTTTGAAGTTTATGCAGTTTGATCGGGAGCCAGTGGAGAGAGTGGAGGACAGGAGTGATGTGTTCGCGGGACCGGGTGTTAGTGAGGGTGTGAGTTTTGGACCATTTGCAGTTTATGGAGGGAGCGGGAGGTGATGCCAGTGAGGAGGGAGTTGCAATAGTCCAGGCGGGAGGAGATGAAGGCGTGTATGAGGGATTCAGCAGCAGGGTGGGAGAGGCAGTGACGGATTTTAGCAATGTTGCAGAGGTGAAAGTATGATGTTTTTACAATGGAGCGGACGTGGGGGTCAAATGAGAGGGTGGGGTCGAGGAGGACACCAAGGTTTCGGACTAGGGGTGAGGGGGTGATGGTGGAGTCATTGATGGTGAGTGTGATGGGTCCGGATCTGGTGAGGGTGGTTTTGGTGCCAATGATGAGAAGTTCGGTCTTGTCACTGTTTAATTTGAGAAAGTTGTGAGTCATCCAGGTTTGGAATTCAGTAATGCAGGATTCGATGTGACTGAGGGGTGGGCTGTGGGGGGATTGTGTACTGATGTAGATTTGGGTGTCATCAGCGTAGCAGTGGAAGTTGAGGTGGTATTTACGGATGATGTGACCAAGGGGGAGAATGTAGCAGATGAAGAGCAGGGGGCCAAGGACTGAGCCTTGGGGGACCCCCTGTGTGACTGGGGAGGGGGAAGAGGTGTGGCCGGAGAGGGAGATGAATTGGTGTCTGTCTGTGAGGTAGGAGGAGAACCAGTCAAGTGCTGTGCCCTCAACACCCAGTTGGTGCAGCCTTTGGAGGAGGATGGAGTGACACACTGTGTCAAAGGCTGCACTGAGATCGAGTAGGATCAGGATGTTGAGGGCACCGGAATCAGCGGAGATGAGGAGGTCATTGATGACTTTAACCAGTGCAGTTTCGGTGCTGTGAGCAGGACGGAAGCCAGACTGAATGTGATCACAGACATTGTCGTGTTAATACCGTCGTGAATATAAGTATGTTTTTAGAGTGGTCTGCAGTAATTCCTAGAACGCGAGGCCCTGACGCGTGAACATTAAAGGCAATCAACTTGTGTTCAGCCTTTCGTTCAGCGTTTCTCTGATTGGCCACACGGCCACGTGACCGCGCTGCCGCTCTGTGTGTTGTTGCGCCGCCCGCGGCAGAGAGTTGCGCCCTGACGCATATTATACATAATCGATTGGCGTTTCGTCCCTATACACGCTACATTAAAAAATTCAAATGCATATGATCGGTATACATTATGCTCCATCATGTGTGAAGGAAAGGGGGGGGGGGGTCGTTTATGATTCCTTGATTGTCAGTAACGGCTTTCTTTAGTACGACATCATACGTTGATCAGATGGATTGCAATGAAATAAATGGACAATCGAGCTGGAATTAACGTTAGATTCCTCTTACCTGTGGCCGATGAGTCTCGATAAACGCCGAAAGCATATTGATTCTTGCGTCTCGAAAGCGATCCAATGCATTAGAGTGTTTGTCTGGATCCACATAACAAGAGAGCTCTGCCCGGAACATTTTCACCGATGCACAGAGGTTTATTTGCGAGTGTCACAAGCCGAGTGCCATTCAACTTGTATTGGAGTAAAAAAAAAAAAAAAGTGAATCACCAAAACAGTCTGTATGGATGGACAGCACTCCAGATGAGGCGGGAAATAATAATATGTTTTTTACTTTGGGTGAACTGTCCCTTTAACATAGTGAGATATTCACATTAAATATGTATGAAGTGGAGTGGCCCTAGCTTGGCCTTATACTAAATCACTATAAATATTACACATATTACCATATTGAGAGGATTACATGGAATATATATTATGTGGAGTGGCTCTACACTAACTGAATATAAATATAGCAGCATAGATATACCAGTTCTCTTGTACACACAAATGACTATAGAAATACTATAGTCAATCACTATAGAAATAACATAGTATTTCTATGGTAAGACCACAGGAAGACCTCGACAAAAACTAGATTTTAAAATGCATGAAAATGTTGTCTGATACATTGTTGTCTGTGGCTACGTTTGTACTGCATTTAAAATGTTCATGTCTATGTAGTTTGTCAAATTGTTATTTATGGTCATGTTTTGTATTGCTTGTCTGTCAGAGACCAAGGACCACAATGGAAGTCTTGACTTTTTTGTGTAGCATCCTTGACGTTTTTCTGGAATCTTGTATTTTTTTTAAATGTCTAATAAAATAAAATCAGACCACCACATAAATCTCCTTTGCTATTTATATACAGTAGTCAGTGTAGTCGGGGAAGTAGGGAGGGGATACATGCACGCAACATAAATTCTGGACCCGCCAGAATGTTTTGAATGATAAATTCATCAAAGCAATACTTTTATTCTGCACCTTTCTAATAGCTCTGTGGGTGTATCTTTTTTTTTTATAATTATTATTGTACGTAACAATATCATCCATAGCAGCTTTAAGCAAAAAATTAAGATGTGGCAAAAAATACAACGCAGCTTTACCTCTTTAGTTTGCGAAGCGTGCGCGCACGGGGGGGGGGGGGGGGGGTGCCCCACTCACATGCACTGGTCTGGAGGGGATCTTAAGGTTAAGGGCCAGCGGATGAATTAAGTCAATGGAATATACTAGTACCAGACTCTGTGTGTGTGTGTGTGTGAGCATATGCATGTGTGTGTGTGTATGTACGTATGTCTGTAAATATGCAAACACTGAGCCCCCCCCTGCCTTAATCAGCTGAGTGGGTATATCTACTGTATATATATACTAGACCTAGAAAATGACCTAATGCAGTACCACAGCCAGAACCCAGTGTTTATGTGTGTGTGCGTGTGCCTGTGTGTGTGTGTGTGTGAGAGTGTGTATGTGTGTGTGTGCGTGTGCACATGTGTGTGAGTGACAGCGTAACCGACCATATACAGCGGTTCACTACACCCCACAGATTTACAAATGGCTGACGCAACAACATCCCTTAATGTAGGTCGTAGGATGTTTATCAGCTCCACGAGTGAGAAGCACACTGGGAGAGAACGATGTACACGCATGACTGTGTGGGACGCCTATAGTTGACTGACTACTACCCCTACTGTCTAATGTTGTTGCCCTTTAACGTCAACAGAATTGTTAAAGGTGCTGTATGTGGTATTTTTTGTGGTCATACAGTATGCTAGTGGTCCATATCCATGTTGTAAATCCAAGGAGTGTTGGTCCTGACTACAAGATAAGCTTAGTACTGCAGACTGTCTAATCCATAGATATATATAACACTAGATGGCTCAAGGCGGAGTCTCCCGCGTACTTCACCGGTGGCCATCTTGCGAGGGTGGACTACTGCTTTAATAAGGTGATGATCTGCACAAACAAAAATACTCTTAACTCGCTGAAATCTTGACGGATTTACAAACAGTTTGGTTTATTACAAACGTTGGAAGAATCTTTTTTATAATTATTTTATTTTTTTCATATCAAAGTCCATTATAAGTATGCAGTATGATAACTACATCTCTGATGTTTTTAACAAACCAAACGGTTAGGGCGGCTGGGTGGCGCAGCGGAGATTGCGCTCGTCACCAATGCAAGAGACTCCGGTCTCGAATCCGGGTGTCAGCATTGCCTCCGGCTTGGGCCGGCCGTCATACTAACTCATTGGCAGAGTTAGCGGGTGGAAGTCGATGGGTGGTAATCTGGACGTTATGGACAGCGACTCCTACAGGTCGGTTGGGGGACACCTGCACAGTAGAGACAGGAAATGGCGGGGGTAGTGTGAGCCTCCCACACGTTACACCTCGCCAATGAGAGTCCGCGCTGGCAGGTGAAAAGATGGCCTCCTCCTCGTGTACCGGAGGGGACACGTGCCGCAAGGCTTCTATCCTCCCTACAGCCGACCAGTGGGAGGCATATGCGAGCAACGTTCAAGACAGGGGAGGGGAGAATTGGAAACACGAAATTGGGATGGGAGAAAAATAGAAAATAAGGAGAAAAAGTGGATAAAAAAATAAATAAAACCAAACAGTTGAACATTTTGCAAGATATGGTTATTTCAACAGTACATGCACCATAGACGTGCATGTTATGAGTGGGCGTGCTCCACCCTGGCAAGATGGCCACCATGTGGCAACGTCGGTCTCCGTTGGCCAGCGGCGCGGGTGAGTCATCTAGTGTTATATATACTGTATCTATGGTCTAATCTACCCCACTATGCAAATTGTCCAACATCCTTTTTTGCTGTTAGCTAGTTTTAGAGCTAACATTCGCTACCAATCATTATACTGCTATGTCGGCAACCAATTGCTCAGCGAATGCTAACTACTGCTAATCACAGGTGTTCATTAATGCTAGCTAACGGCAAAAGAGGATGTGACACAGTTTGGATTGTGGGGTGTGCTGCCCTCACAATTTGGTTTCATGGAAGTATCTGTGGACAGTCTGGACGACACCAGGTGACGTATGACGACTTGTCCGTGTATTTGGTTACCTGGTCTCATTGATTGATTGATTGATTGATTGAAAATTGTTATTAACAGATTGCAGAATGGGTACAATACAGTACGGCTCAATACACACAATTGTTAAGGGGATGCAGACCAGAGAAAGACTTTCGTCTTGTTTACATCAGGGTCCCCCATTTTCAATTCATCATAACATTTATGACATACACTTCTGGCATGTGTCTTTAGACCTGCAGCTCCGTTGAGGCAAGCCAGGCCAACGTTTCATCGTCCAGTTCCATCAGACCGCGTTCTACGGTGGCCGGTGTTTGGGGCAACTGGTGATGATATGTTCCACAGTCTGTGCAGGGGCTCCACACTCACATGAGGCACTGTCCTTGAGGCCCCACCTCTCCATTGAGGCGCCGTAGCGTCCGCCGCCGGTCCTTAGGCGGTTGAGGGTTGTCCACTGCTTCCGGGGCAAGTCCTGACCAGGGACGTCCAGAGGGTCATTGATGTAGAGGTGCAGCTGACCTCCACTGGTCCCTCCATCTCGTCCTGACCCAGGAGGCCTTGGAAGTGTCAGATGGTGTTGTGTGGAGTAGCCTGTAGGCTTGCATGGAAAAGGGGCGCCGTGACTTTAGGCGCACACGCCGTGGTGTCTCTGTGGTGGTATTGTGAAGGAGGTGGGATGCACTGATCTGTGCCTTGCGGGAAAGGGCCAGTGTGGCTGCTTCTCGTCTGATGGTAGCCGGGGCAATACCAGCGAGTACGGGCAGTTGGTTTACCGGGCTTGTAGGCAACCAGAGACTGTCCGCAGGACGCTGTTGAGAACAACATCCAGCTTCTTCACATGGGTGCTACGGCACCAGACCGGGGCGCAGTACTCGGCGGCAGAGAACACCAGGGCCAGTGAGGAGATGCGCAGTGTCTTTGTTGAGGCTCCCCATGTGGTGCCGGCTAGTCGTCGTATCAGCGCGGCACGGGCAGTTGTTTTCCCCCTGGCACCTTCCAGGTGTTGTTTGAATGACAGTGTTCTGTCAAGCTTCACACCGAGGTATGTGGGGGTATGTTGGTACTGTAGCCGGACGTTATCCACCATGACGCTCATCTCACGGGTCGCTTCCCTGTTGTTGAGGTGGAACATTGTAGACATTGTCTTTCCCATGCTGAGCTTGAGACGCCAGTTCCTCAGGTATGAAGACAGGATGTTCATATCTTCAGTGAGGCCCTCTTCGGCTGCTTCCCAAGTTGGCTTGCTGAGTAGGATGGCCAGGTCGTCTGCATAGCCATACTGCTTTGATTGAGTTGCAGGCAGGTCGTATATGTAGATGTTAAACAGCATCGGTGCCAGCACTGAGCCCTGTGGGACACCATTCTTAAGTTTCCTCACTGGGACGCCATTCTTAAGTTTCCTCACTCTGCTGCATTGGCCGTTGCTGGTGTGTAGCCGGAAAATGCGGTTGACATACAGATATACAGTACTACTACTGTTACATCCAGACATTTATGACATACAAGATATACAAATATACAGTACTGTTTATTTACAGACAGAGGTCTGACTATCACTTTCAGTAGATGTAGTACTGAGTACATCAGGTTTAACAGTAGACTATCCATCCTTCGGATGAGACGCTAAACCGAGGTCCTGACTGAATCTCGGTCGTTAAAGAACCCAGGACGCCTATCGCAAAGAGTAGGGGGTTCCCCGACCTTCCTGGACAAATTCCCAATCAGGTCTCTGACATCAAGGCCACCTAATCATCCCTTCCCCTTCATTGGCTGATATCAATCCCTGTTTCCTGAGCCGTTCAGCCATTGTGTAGTAGTGTGATGTGTGCCTGGTGCCAGTGTATGGCAGCCATTGAGCCTGTGTAGCCCAAGGTTTGGTGCTAGTAGTGGTGGTGAAGGAGGCAATTTACACCCTACATTGTGGGGAGCGCTTTGAGTGTCTAGAAATAAATATAAAATCTAATGAATTATTATTATTATAATGTCACCTTCAGTAGATGTAATACTGAGTACATCAGGTTTAACAGTAGACTATGTCACTTCCGGTAGATGTACTGAGTACATCAGTTAACTGTGGTTGTGACTGTAAAGGGGTGTGTATTGTGTGCGGTCACACAAAGAGTACAATTTTGTTACTGTATTTAGCAGTACAATGAAGTTATACAGCGATCAGACACAGTGATACTCTATGAAGTAAGGCTGTAGCCTACAGCTCCTTGTCAATACTACACAGGTGTGTTGATTATTTCTGGCAGGTGACAGTGCCCCTGCTCTTCAAAATAGAAATAGAAGTCCCAACCACTTAGTTGGTATCTAAACACGTTCCGCAATTATGCCACATCAATGTGGAATGCCCTACCCACAGCCGTACATTTTATTTTGTATATCTTGTATGTCACAAATGTAACAGTACTGTATATCTGTATGTCATAAATGTCATGATTAGATTAGATTATTATATCTGTATATCTGTATGTTGTGTATGTCATAAATGTCATTATGAATTGAAAATGGGGGACCCTGATATAAACAAGACGAAAGTCTTTCTCTGGTCTGCATCCCCTTAACAATTGTGTGTATTGAACCGTACTGTACTGTATACCCATTCTGCAATCTGTTAATTAAAGTTTTCAATCAATCAATAAATCAATCTTGTATCAACTTGGCTCTATTCTATGTGTATTGAAAAAGCAAAAGCGCTGACATGTGCCGTGAATGATCAATGCACCTGTGTCGTATTGACCCATAGTGGTATATCTAATACTATATACAGGACATATTCTCATTCACTGTAACAGAGTTTCCTCCATAGGAGCAGGACAGAGGAAGTTGTCTAATCTTCTGTACTGTATACAGAGTCATCACAGCTTCTGTACTGTATAGTCATCACA
>NC_140172.1:138465719-138538638 GCF_963971535.1 Notolepis coatsorum
AGTCAACCAGCACCTGCTAACAGGTCGGACCCTTTAGCTCAGCTGGTTAGTGTAAACTACAGTCAACTAGCACCTGCTAACGGGTCTGACCCTATAGCTCAGCTGGTTAGTGTAAACTACAGTCAACCAGCACCTGCTAACGGGTCTGACCCTTTAGCTCAGCTGGTTAGTGTAAACTACAGTCAACCAGCACCTGCTAACGGGTCTGACCCTTTAGCTCAGCTGGTTAGTGTAAACTACAGTCAACCAGCACCTGCTAACGGGTCTGACCCTTTAGCTCAGCTGGTTAGTGCGGCCGCCTGTGGATCCTATGGTCCCAGGTTCAAATCCACTCGGTTACACTAGTAGCAAATATTTAGAGGTCTAACATTTCCTGGCTGTAGTGCTGTATGTCTGCTAGTACACTAGCTAACTTAAATGAGCAGCATTGCACTATGTAGACACAGTGTCGGCGCCCAGTGTGATTTCTGTTGGTGTAGCTCCAATATCTGTCTCTAGATCACATGAAGAAGTGAGAGTCTCAGAAGTCTCAGAGTACTGAGTACGTCACGAGTGATGTCATCACCGAGCTGCGAACACTGAGTACGTCACGAGTGATGTCATCACCGAGCTGCGAACACTGAGTACTTCACGAGTGATGTCATCACCGAGCTGCGAACACTGAGTACGTCACGAGTGATGTCATCACCGAGCTGCGAACACTGAGTACGTCACGAGTGATGTCATCACCGAGCTGCGAACACTGAGTACGTCACGAGTGATGTCATCACCGAGCTGCGAACACCATAGGAATAGCAGCTGTGCTGTGACGACTTGCACCCAGCATGCATCCCAACACTGTGTAACCAGGCAGAGAGAGAGAGAGATAGAGAGAGAGAGAGAGAGAGAGAGCAAGAGAGAGAGAGAGAGAGAGAGAGAGAGAGAGAGAGAGAGAGAGAGAGAGAGAGAGAGAGACAGAGAGAGAGAGAGAACCCCACAACGGCTGGTGTTTCCATGACAACATATGCGGGGGTGCGGGCACGCGGGGGAGGGGTGGGGGGTATTCCCTACTGTGGCTAACTAGCATGTACAATTAAATCGGAACTGCGGTCCTCTTGCCGCGGTTGATATGTTCACCCTGTTGCACACTCCGCCCCGCCCCCAATCATCTTTAACCCTTTCACTACCACACTACAGACGGTTAACTGCAACATATGTACCTATCATATACACAGCAACATAGTACCTATCATATACACAGCAACATAGTACCTATCATATACACAGCAACATATGTACCTATCATATACACAGCAACATACTACCTATCATATACACAGCAACATATGTACCTATCATATACACAGCAACATAGTACCTATCATATACACAGCAACATGTGTACCTATCATATACACAGCAACATGTGTACCTATCATATACACAGCAACATGTGTACCTATCATATACACAGCAACATGTGTACCTATCATACACACAGCAACATATGTACCTATCATACACACAGCAACATATGTACCTATCATACACACAGTAACATATGTACCTATCATATACACAGTAACATATGTACCTATCATATACACAGCAACATATGTACCTATCATATACACAGCAACATATGTACCTATCATATACACAGCAACATAGTACCTATCATATACACAGCAACATATGTACCTATCATATACACAGCAACATATGTACCTATCATATACACAGCAACATATGTACCTATCATATACACAGCAACATATGTACCTATCATATACACAGCAACATGTGTACCTATCATATACACAGCAACATAGTACCTATCATATACACAGCAACATAGTACCTATCATATACACAGCAACATATGTACCTATCATATACACAGCAACATATGTACCTATCATACACACAGCAACATAGTACCTATCATATACACAGCAACATATGTACCTATCATACACACAGCAACATATGTACCTATCATACACACAGCAACATAGTACCTATCATATACACAGCAACATAGTACCTATCATATACACAGCAACATAGTACCTATCATATACACAGCAACATAGTACCTATCATACACACAGCAACATATGTACCTATCATATACACAGCAACATAGTACCTATCATATACACAGCAACATAGTACCTATCATATACACAGCAACATAGTACCTATCATATACACAGAAACATATGTACCTATCATATACACAGCAACATAGTACCTATCATATACACAGCAACATATGTACCTATCATATACACAGCAACATAGTACCTATCATATACACAGCAACATATGTACCTATCATATACACAGCAACATATGTACCTATCATATACACAGCAACATATGTACCTATCATACACACAGCAACATAGTACCTATCATATACACAGCAACATAGTACCTATCATATACACAGCAACATAGTACCTATCATATACACAGCAACATATGTACCTATCATATACACAGCAACATGTGTACCTATCATATACACAGCAACATATGTACCTATCATATACACAGCAACATATGTACCTATCATATACACAGCAACATATGTACCTATCATACACACAGCAACATATGTACCTATCATACACACAGCAACATATGTACCTATCATACACACAGCAACATATGTACCTATCATACACACAGCAACATATGTACCTATCATACACACAGCAACATATGTACCTATCATACACACAGCAACATATGTACCTATCATACACACAGCAACATATGTACCTATCATACACACAGCAACATATGTACCTATCATATACACAGCAACATATGTACCTATCATATACACAGCAACATTATGTACCTATCATATACACAGCAACATAGTACCTATCATACACACAGCAACATAGTACCTATCATATACACAGCAACATAGTACCTATCATACACACAGCAACATAGTACCTATCATATACACAGCAACATATGTAATCTATAGGCTGCGGAAACAATCCTTAAATCCCTGGAGTCTGTCTGTCACTCTGCCCTCAGATTCATCACTAATGATAAATACGACACTCATCACTGTGTAACCGAGTGGATTTCAACCTCAGACCATAGGAGCCACAGGCGGCCGCACTAACCAGCTGAGCTAAAGGGTCAGACAACCTCCTCCGTCCTCTGACATCACAGATTGGGGCGGGGCAGAGGATGCAGCAGTACTCTGACATCACAGATTGGGGCGGGGCAGAGGGCGCAGCAGTACTCTGACATCACAGATTGGCGCGGGGCAACGGACGCAGCAGTACTCTGACATCACAGATTGGGGCGGGGCAGAGGGGGCAGCAGTACTCTGACATCACAGATTGGGGCGGGGCAGAGGACGCAGCAGTACTCTGACATCACAGATTGGGGCGGGGCAGAGGGGGCAGCAGTACTCTGACATCACAGATTGGGGCGGGGCAGAGGGCGCAGCAGTACTCTGACATCACAGATTGGCGCGGGGCAGAGGGCGCAGCAGGGTGATCTGTTTTGAGGACGAGACGAGAGGGTGAACAGCCCGCGCTGGCCGTGAACGTGGAGTTATTCTTGTTGATAAAGTACAGGTCAACAAGGTCAACAACAGTCATCTCAAATCATATTCTCTGACCTGTATTGAAGAAAAAAAACGTTGCACACAGTCCGGGAGTAACTTTGCATTAGCTCTGTACATTATTTGCATTATCTTATAATAAACCAAATCATTAACTTGATGACTAACAACTTGATTGATTGATGTTGACCGGTAGGGTCAAGCTCTTGTCTGTACAAGCTGGCTGACACTCAACACTGCAGCACCCAAGTTTCAACACTGTTTGATGAACATTGTTACTCGGCTGAAAGAGTTGTACCCTTCCTGCTGACTTGTCGCGCAGAACTTGTAAGTCGCTTTGGATAACAGCGTTCAGCTAAATGACTAAATGTAAATGTAAATGAGGACAACTGAAATCTACTCCGCAGTTCACACAAAGTAGATTGATTCAGTTGTCCTCTGTCGGCTTGCACAGACAGGAGCTCGACCCCATTGACTTAGTATTGGTTTGTGGCTAACCATCCAGAGCTAGTGTGAGGAACAGCGTGTTTTGTGCAGAGAAAGAACTCTACTGACCAACATCATCATTGTTACTGTAAGTAAAGGGTTCTAGAAATTCACTGTGATTTCGGTTTTGTGCAGACATGGGTGTTCCTATCAATAACACTGGTCTGACAGGAGGCTAACATACTATTCTCTCTCTCTCTCTCTCTCTCTCTCTCTCGCTCCCTCTCTCTCTCCTTCTGTATCTCTCTCTATCTCTCTCCCTCTCTCTCTCTCTCCTTCTGTATCTCTCTCTCTCCTTCTGTATCTCTCTCTCTCCTTCTGTATCTCTCTCTCTCTCCTTCTGTATCTCTCTCTCTCTCCTTCTATATCTCTCTCTCCTTCTGTATCTCTCTCTCTGTCTCACTCCTTCTGTCTCTCTCTCTCCTTCTGTATATCTCTCTCGATCTCTCTCTCTCTCTCTCTCTCTCTCTCTCTCTCTCTCTCTCTCTCTCTCTCGCGCTCTGTGTGTGTGCACAATTCTAAACACAACAAAGTCAGCCACAGACGACATCAACACTCTAACTGGACCCACGCTTACTTCCTGTTGCAGTGTTCGCTGATGCAATAACTGACACACTGAAACACACCTGGCAAGTGGCAACAGAACTCCAACCAAACAACCGTCTATAAATGCCAACGTCACTGCGTAGAACTCTAAGCAGTAGTAGGTACGACATCATCACTGACCTTTATTGAGTTCATCTATTTCTGTCTGTACATTGCAATAGCTGTGATAACCCTTTATACAGTACAAAAGCTACTGATGACTCTATATACAGTACAGAAGCTACTGATGACTCTATATACAGTACAGAAGCTGTGATGACTATATACAGTACAGAAGCTGTGATGACTATATACAGTACATACGCTACTGATGACTCTATATACAGTACAGAAGCTACCGATGACACTATACATTACAGAAGCTGTGATGACACTATATACAGTACAGAAGCTGTGATGACTATATACAGTACAGACGCTACTGATGACTCTATATACATTACAGAAGCTGTGATGACTCTATATACAGTACAGAAGCTGTGATGACTCTATATACAGTACAGAAGCTGTGATGACTCTATATACAGTACAGAAGCTGTGATGACTCTATATACAGTACAGAACCTGTGATGACTCTATATACAGTACAGACGCTACTGATGACTATATACAGTACAGAAGCTGTGATGACTCTATATACAGTACAGAAGCTGTGATGACTCTATATACAGTACAGAACCTGTGATGACTCTATATACAGTACAGACGCTACTGATGACTATATACAGTACAGAAGATTAGACAACTTCCTCTGTCCTGCTCCTATGGAGGAAACTCTGTTACAGTGAATGAGAATATGTCCCGTATATAGTATTAGATATACCACTATGGGTCAATACGACACAGGTGCATTGATCATTCACGGCACATGTCAGCGCTTTTGCTTTTTCAATACACATAGAATAGAGCCAAGTTGATACAAGATTGATTTATTGATTGATTGAAAACTTTAATTAACAGATTGCAGAATGGGTATACAGTACAGTACGGTTCAATACACACAATTGTTAAGGGGATGCAGACCAGAGAAAGACTTTCGTCTTGTTTACATCAGGGTCCCCCATTTTCAATTCATAATGACATTTATGACATACACAACATACAGATATACAGATATAATAATCTAATCTAATCATTTAATCTAATCATGACATTTATGACATACAGATATACAGTACTGTTACATTTGTGACATACAAGATATGCAAAATAAAATGTACGGCTGTGGGTAGGGCATTCCACATTGATGTGGCATAATTGCGGAACGTGTTTAGATACCAACTAAGTGGTTGGGACTTCTATTTCTATTTTGAAGAGCAGGGGCACTGTCACCTGCCAGAAATAATCAACACACCTGTGTAGTATTGACAAGGAGCTGTAGGCTACAGCCTTACTTCATAGAGTATCACTGTGTCTGATCGCTGTATAACTTCATTGTACTGCTAAATACAGTAACAAAATTGTACTCTTTGTGTGACCGCACACAATACACACCCCTTTACAGTCACAACCACACTGTTAAACCTGATGTACTCAGTACATCTACCGGAAGTGACATAGTCTACTGTTAAACCTGATGTACTCAGTATTACATCTACTGAAGGTGACATTATAATAATAATAATTCATTCGATTTTATATTTATTTCTAGACACTCAAAGCGCTCCCCACAATGTAGGGTGTAAATTGCCTCCTTCACCACCACTACTAGCACCAAACCTTGGGCTACACAGGCTCAATGGCTGCCATATACTGGCACCAGGCACACATCACACTACTACACAATGGCTGAACGGCTCAGGAAACAAGGATTGATATCCGCCAATGAAGGGGAAGGGATGATTAGGTGGCCTTGATGTCAGAGACCTGATTGGGAATTTGGCCAGGAAGGTCGGGGAACCCCCTACTCTTTGCGATAGGCGTCCTGGGTTCTTTAACGACCGAGATTTAGTCAGGACCTCGGTTTAGCGTCTCATCCGAAGGACGGATAGTCTACTGTTAAACCTGATGTACTCAGTACTGCATCTATTGAAAGTGATACAGTCAGACCTCTGTCTGTAAATAAACAGTACTGTATATTTGTATATCTTGTATGTCATAAATGTCTGGATGTAACAGTACTGTATATCTGTATGTCAACCGCAGTTTCCGGCTACACACCAGCAATGGCCAATGCAGCAGAGTGAGGAAACTTAGGAATGGCGTCCCACAGGGCTCAGTGCTGGCACCGATGCTGTTTAACATCTACATATACGACCTGCCTGCAACTCAATCAAAGCAGTATGGCTATGCAGACGACCTGGCCATCCTACTCAGCAAGCCAACTTGGGAAGCAGCCGAAGAGGGCCTCACTGAAGATATGAACATCCTGTCTTCATACCTGAGGAACTGGCGTCTCAAGCTCAGCATGGGAAAGACAATGTCTACAATGTTCCACCTCAACAACAGGGAAGCGACCCGTGAGATGAGCGTCATGGTGGATAACGTCCGGCTACAGTACCAACATACCCCCACATACCTCGGTGTGAAGCTTGACACTGTCATTCAAACAACACCTGGAAGGTGCCAGGGGGAAAACAACTGCCCGTGCCGCGCTGATACGACAACTAGCCGGCACCACATGGGGAGCCTCAAGAAAGACACTGCGCATCTCCTCACTGGCCCTGGTGTTCTCTGCCGCCGAGTATTGCGCCCCGGTCTGATGCCGTAGCACCCACGTGAAGAAGCTGGATGTTGTTCTCAACAGCGTCCTGCGGACAGTCTCTGGTTGCCTACAAGCCACACCGGTAAACCAACTGCCCGTACTAGCTGGTATTGCCCCGGCTACCATCAGACGAGAAGCAGCCACACTGGCCCTTTCCCGCAAAGCACAGATCAGTGCATCCCACCTCCTTCACAATACCACCACAGAGACACCACGACGTGTGCGCCTAAAGTCACGGCACCCCTTTTCCATGCAAGCCTACAGGCTACTCCACACAACACCATCTGACACTTCCAAGGCCTCCTGGGTCAGGACGAGATGGAGGGACCAGTGGAGGTCAGCTGCACCATCCAGGCTGCACCTCTACATCAATGACCCTCTGGACGTCCCTGGTCAGGACTTGCCCCGGAAGCAGTGGACAACCCTCAACCGCCTAAGGACCGGCGGCAGACGCTACGGAGCCTCAATGGAGAGGTGGGGCCTCAAGGACAGTGCCTCATGTGAGTGTGGAGCCCCTGCACAGACTGTGGAACATATCATCACCAGTTGCCCCAAACACCGGCCACCGTATGGAGAACGCGGTCTGATGGAACTGGACGATGAAACGTTGGCCTGGCTTGCCTCAACGGAGCTGCAGGTCTAAAGACACACGCCAGAAGTGTATGTCATAAATGTTATGATGAATTGAAAATGGGGGACCCTGATGTAAACAAGACGAAAGTCTTTCTCTGGTCTGCATCCCCTTAACAATTGTGTGTATTGAGCCGTACTGTATTGTACCCATTCTGCAATCTGTTAATAACAATTTTCAATCAATCAATCAATCAATGAGACCAGGTAACCAAATACACGGACAAGTCGTCAGACGTCACCTGGTGTCGTCCAGACTGTCCACAGATACTTCCATGAAACCAAATTGTGAGGGCAGCACACCCCACAATCCAAACTGTGTCACATCCTCTTTTGCTGTTAGCTAGCATTAATGAACACCTGTGATTAGCAGTAGTTAGCATTCGCTGAGCAATTGGTTGCCGACATAGCAGCATAATGATTGGTAGCAAATGTTAGCTCTAAAACTAGCTAACAGCAAAAAAGGATGTTGGACAATTTGCATAGTGGGGTAGATTAGACCAGGGGTTCCCAAACTTTTCAGGCCAGGACCCAGAAAATAAGGCGTCAGAGAGCCCAATGCACATCGTCAGGCTTTTTTATTTATTTTTTTGCCATGTGACCGATTTTTTAAGCCAAATATCACTTCAATCCTATTAAGTTAGTTCAAGTTAGTTATTCATTTATATGTGCTATTAATGAGAGGGCTAACTTGTTGCAAAATAATAATGATAATAATAATAGCCTCATTAAAATACTATTGTTGCTTCGGTTGTTTTCAGCGTTTTATGTGCATAATCTGTTATTTAGTTTGAAATGTTCGTTGAAATAAGTAGATTTTTCGTTTTTGTTTATTTATTAAGTTAATATAAAACCATATAGTCACATTTTAGAATACAATAGAATAGAATTTTAGAATACAACTAGAAACACTGTCCTGGCCTGCTTCGAAGTTCAGTGGCCTGACAAAAAAAAAAAAAAAAAATTATTTTTTTATTTTTTTTTAATCATCTCGCTGCTCGTGGCCCACCTTTGGGTCGCGACCCCGACTTTGGGAACCACTGGATTAGACCATAGATACAGTATATATAACACTAGATGACTCACCCGCGCTGCTGGCCAACGGAGACCGACGTTGCCACATGGTGGCCATCTTGCGTGGGTGGAGCACGCCCACTCATAACATGCACGTCTATGGTGCATGTACTATTGAAATAACCATAGCTTGCTACATTTTCAACCGTTTGGTTTTATTTATTTTTTTATCCACTTTTTCTCCCATCCCAATTTCGTATTTCCAATTCTCCCCTCCCCTGTCTTGAACGTTGCTCGCATATGCCTCCCACTGGTCGGCTGTAGGGAGGATAGAAGCCTTGCATCACATGTCCCCTCCGGTACACGAGGAGGAGGCCTGTCACATCTTTTCACCTGCCAGCGCGGACTCTCATTGGCGAGGTGTAACGTGTGGGAGGCTCACACTACCCCCGCCATTTCCTGTCTCTGCTGTGCAGGTGTCCCCCAACCGACCTGTAGGAGTCGCTGTCCATAACGTCCAGATTACCACCCATCGACTTCCACCCGCTAACTCTGCCAATGAGTTAGTATGACGGCCGGCCCAAGCCGGAGGCAATGCTGACACCCGGATTCGAGACCGGAGTCTCTTGCATTGGTGACGAGCGCAATCTCCGCTGCGCCACCCAGCCGTCCTAACCGTTTGGTTTGTTAAAAACATCAGATATGTAGTTATCATACTGCATACTTATAATGGACTTTGATATGAAAAAAATTAAATAATTATAAAAAAGATTCTTCCAACGTTTGTAATAAACCAAACTGTTTGTAAATCCGTCAAGATTTCAGCGAGTTAAGAGTATTTTTGTTTGTGCAGATAGAATAGAATAGAATAGAAATACTTTTATTATCCCGTAGGAAATTAGACACTGCAAATCGCTCAACATTTAAACATTTAGACAGGACAGGTCACAAATTAGAATAATAACACAAATCAAATCAAGATGCCTAGGATAAGAGTAGAGTAAAATAAAATAGGATAAAATTAAATGAAATAAAATATACAGAAATAAATACAGTAAGAATATACTGAGCATACTGAGCATGGGGTAAACAATTTGGTCAATATAATTATAATTTAAATCTAACTAAATGAAATATGAAATATATATTCCAGTATTCAGTGTAACTAGGTGCAGTATGCTTTAGGTAGTGTATTGTCCTCCTTGGGTTCCAATGAGACTTAGATCAATGTCTGGCAGCCGTCGCTGCCCCCTGTTGTGGAGCCTGGAGGCCGCTAGTCGCGTCCTCCTGCCACTATTGAGCTGCCGCTCTGTGCTCAGTGATGCAGTGAGGCACAGTGATGCATTATATAGTCTGATGGCTGTTGGAATGAAGGACTTCCTGTGCCGTTCAGTGCTGCATTTGGGTAGTGTGAGCCTAGCACTGAACATGCTCCTCCTGTCAGCCAAGTCTGTGTATAGTGGATGGGTGGGGTTTTCCCTGATGGCCTGGAGCTTAGCGAGGCTCCTCCTCTCCGCCACCCTCGCTAGAGAGTCCAGCTCAACCCCAACCACGCTGCTGGCCTTCCTGACCAGCTTATCCAGCCTGGTTGCGTCCCCCGCTCTCAGTCCGCTGCCCCAGCAGGTCACAGCGTACAAGAAGGCGCCCGCCACCACCGACTCATAGAACATCCTCAACATCCTTGTACAGACATTGAAGGATCTCAGCCTTCTGAGGAAGTAGAGTCGGCTCTGGCCCTTCTTGTATAGTGCTTCTGCATGTTTTGACCTGTTCAGTTTGTTGTCGATGTGCACACCGAGGTATTTGTACACCTCAACCATGTCCACATCAACTCCCCTGATGGAAACGGGGGTCACGGGTGCACTCCCTTTTCTTGACTCCTTCTGTATCACAAACAGTACTGTATTTGCAAATCTGGTATGTCATAAATGTATAGATGTAGCAGTACTGACTATCTGTATGTCATGTATGTCATATATGTCTATATGAATTGAAAATGGGGGACCCTGATGGAAACAAGACAAACGTCTTTCTCAGGTCTGCATCCCCTTAACAATTGTATGTATTGAGCCGTACTGTATTGTACCCATTCTGCAATCTGTTAAATAAAGTTTTCATTCATTCATTCACTCCTCCTCCTCCCCAGCTCCACAACCAGTTCCTTGGTCTTCGCCACATTTAGCTGCAGGTGGTTTTTGTCGCACCATGTGACAAAGTCCGCTACCAGTTCCCGGTATTCCCTCTCGTCACCGTCCTTTATACATCCCACTATCGCAGAGTCATCAGAAAACTTCTGAAGGTGGCAGGACTCTGACCGATAGTGGAAGTCGTTGGTGTAGACAGTGAAGAGGAAGGGAGAGAGGACTGTCCCCTGCGGGGCCCCGGTGTTGCTGACCAGTCTGTCTGACACACAGCTCCGTAGGCGCACGTACTGTGGTCTTCCCGTCAGATAGTCCACAACCCAGGACACCAGGGGGGCCTCTACTTGCATCGCCTCCAACTTCTCACCCAGTAGCCCAGGCCTTATGGTATCGAAAGCACTGGAGAAGTCAAAGAACATGATTCTCACAGTGCTCCCCGGCTTGTCTAGGTGAGTGTAGGCTCGGTTCAGCAGGTAGATGACAGCATCCTAAGATCATCACCTTATTAAAGCAGTAGTCCACCCTCGCAAGATGGCCACCGGTGAAGTACGTGGGAGACTTCCGCGTTGAGCCATCTAGTGTTATATATCTATGGATTAGACAGTCTGCAGTACTAAGCTTAGCTTAGCTTATCTTGTAGTCAGGACCAACACTCCTTGCATTTACAACATGGATATGGACCACTAGCATACTGTATTACCACAAAAAATACCACATACAGCACCTTTAACAATTCTGTTGACGTTAAAGGGCAACAACATTAGACAGTAGGGGTAGTAGTCAGTCAACTATAGGCGTCCCACACAGTCATGCGTGTACATCGTTCTCTCCCAGTGTGCTTCTCACTCGTGGAGCTGATAAACATCCTACGACCTACATTAAGGGTTGCGTCAGCCATTTGTAAATCTGTGGGGTGTAGTGAACCGCTGTATATGGTCGGTTACGCTGTCACTCACACACATGTGCACACGCACACACACACATACACACTCTCTCACACACACACACACAGACACACGCACACACACGCACACACACACACACACGAACACACACATAAACACTGGGTTCTGGCTGTGGTACTGCATTAGGTCATTTTCTAGGTCTAGTATATATATATATACAGTAGATATACCCACTCAGCTGATTAAGGCAGGGGGGGGCTCAGTGTTTGCATATTTACAGACATACGTACATACGTACACACACATGCATATGCTCACACGCACACACACAGAGTCTGGTACTAGTATATTCCATTGACTTAATTCATCCGCTGGCCCTTAACCTTAAAGATCCCCTCCAGACCAGTGCATGTGAGTGGGGCACCCCCCCCCCATGCGCGCACGCTTCGCAAACTAAAGAGGTAAAGCTGCGTTGTATTTTTTGCCACATCTTAATTTGTTGCTTAAAGCTGCTATAGATGACATTGTTACGTAGAATAATAATTATAACAAAAAAAGATACACCCACAGAGCTATTAGAAAGGTGCAGAATAAAAGTATTGCTTTGATGAATTTATCATTCAAAACATTCTGGCGGGTCCAGAATTTATGTTGCGTGCATGTATCCCCTCCCTACTTCCCCGACTACACTGACTACTGTATATAAATATCAAAGGAGATTTATGTGGTGGTCTGATTTTATTTTATTAGACATTTAAAAAAATACAAGATTCCAGAAAAACGTCAAGGATGCTACACAAAAAAGTCAAGACTTCCATTGTGGTCCTTGGTCTCTGACAGACAAGCAATACAAAACATGACCATAAATAACAATTTGACAAACTACATAGACATGAACATTTTAAATGCAGTACAAACGTAGCCACAGACAACAATGTATCAGACAACATTTTCATGCATTTTAAAATCTAGTTTTTGTCGAGGTCTTCCTGTGGTCTTACCATAGAAATACTATGTTATTTCTATAGTGATTGACTATAGTATTTCTAGTCATTTGTGTGTACAAGAGAACTGGTATATCTATGCTGCTATATTTATATTCAGTTAGTGTAGAGCCACTCCACATAATATATATTCCATGTAATCCTCTCAATATGGTAATATGTGTAATATTTATAGTGATTTAGTATAAGGCCAAGCTAGGGCCACTCCACTTCATACATATTTAATGTGAATATCTCACTATGTTAAAGGGACAGTTCACCCAAAGTAAAAAACATATTATTATTTCCCGCCTCATCTGGAGTGCTGTCCATCCATACAGACTGTTTTGGTGATTCACTTATTGTTTTTTTTTTACTCCAATACAAGTTGAATGGCACTCGGCTTGTGACACTCGCAAATAAACCTCTGTGCATCGGTGAAAATGTTCCGGGCAGAGCTCTCTTGTTATGTGGATCCAGACAAACACTCTAATGCATTGGATCGCTTTCGAGACGCAAGAATCAATATGCTTTCGGCGTTTATCGAGACTCATCGGCCACAGGTAAGAGGAATCTAACGTTAATTCCAGCTCGATTGTCCATTTATTTCATTGCAATCCATCTGATCAACGTATGATGTCGTACTAAAGAAAGCCGTTACTGACAATCAAGGAATCATAAACGACCCCCCCCCCCCCTTTCCTTCACACATGATGGAGCATAATGTATACCGATCATATGCATTTGAATTTTTTAATGTAGCGTGTATAGGGACGAAACGCCTATCGATTATGTATAATATGCGTCAGGGCGCAACTCTCTGCCGCGGGCGGCGCAACAACACACAGAGCGGCAGCGCGGTCACGTGGCCGTGTGGCCAATCAGAGAAACGCTGAACGAAAGGCTGAACACAAGTTGGTTGCCTTTAATGTTCACGCGTCAGGGCCTCGCGTTCTAGGAATTACTGCAGACCACTCTAAAAACATACTTATATTCACGACGGTATTAACACGACAATGTCTGTGATCACATTCAGTCTGGCTTCCGTCCTGCTCACAGCACCGAAACTGCACTGGTTAAAGTCATCAATGACCTCCTCATCTCCGCTGATTCCGGTGCCCTCAACATCCTGATCCTACTCGATCTCAGTGCAGCCTTTGACACAGTGTGTCACTCCATCCTCCTCCAAAGGCTGCACCAACTGGGTGTTGAGGGCACAGCACTTGACTGGTTCTCCTCCTACCTCACAGACAGACACCAATTCATCTCCCTCTCCGGCCACACCTCTTCCCCCTCCCCAGTCACACAGGGGGTCCCCCAAGGCTCAGTCCTTGGCCCCCTGCTCTTCATCTGCTACATTCTCCCCCTTGGTCACATCATCCGTAAATACCACCTCAACTTCCACTGCTACGCTGATGACACCCAAATCTACATCAGTACACAATCCCCCCACAGCCCACCCCTCAGTCACATCGAATCCTGCATTACTGAATTCCAAACCTGGATGACTCACAACTTTCTCAAATTAAACAGTGACAAGACCGAACTTCTCATCATTGGCACCAAAACCACCCTCACCAGATCCGGACCCATCACACTCACCATCAATGACTCCACCATCACCCCCTCACCCCTAGTCCGAAACCTTGGTGTCCTCCTCGACCCCACCCTCTCATTTGACCCCCACGTCCGCTCCATTGTAAAAACATCATACTTTCACCTCTGCAACATTGCTAAAATCCGTCACTGCCTCTCCCACCCTGCTGCTGAATCCCTCATACACGCCTTCATCTCCTCCCGCCTGGACTATTGCAACTCCCTCCTCACTGGCATCACCTCCCGCTCCCTCCATAAACTGCAAATGGTCCAAAACTCACACCCTCACTAACACCCGGTCCCGCGAACACATCACTCCTGTCCTCCACTCTCTCCACTGGCTCCCGATCAAACTGCATAAACTTCAAAACACTACTCCTCACCTTCAAAGCCCTCCACAGCCTGGCCCCCCCCTACCTGACTGATCTCCTTCTCCCCTACCGCCCCACCCGTTCCCTCCGGTCCTCCTCCACTGCCTCCCTCACTGTCCCGACATCCAAACTCAAAAACGTTGGTGATCGAGCCTTCTCTCGCACTGCACCCCGACTCTGGAACTCCCTCCCTCAGTCCATCAGAGACTCCCCTACACTCTCCACCTTCAAAGCTCGCCTCAAAACCCACCTGTTCTCCCTTGCCTTCAACGCCCCCCACCCATAGCCCCCCCCCTCCAACCTGTCTGTCTCCTGTCGCTCTGTCTTTTTGTGCTATCTCATGCTGTCTTCCCCTGTTCCCCTGTTTTTGTTTCTTTGTTTTTGTTTCTTTGTGTTTTGTTTCTTTGTGTTTACTTTGTTCCTAACTACTGTCAGCGACTTCGGGTCATTGAGAAGCGCTATATAAATAAAATGAATTATTATTATTATTATTTAGGGCTGTCCCCGACTAAGGATTTGGATGGTCGACTAGGATTGGCCAAAATTTGCCTTTATTTTTTATTTTTATTTTTTTTATTTGTTATCATTCCATTTGGGCTGTGGGGGGTGCTTAATGTCTGAAGGAGTCGACTGAAGGCTTCTTGTCCTCTGCAAAAGCATGCAATTGGTCCACTGATGGATACATCTTGATATTTGTCTAGTCTAGTGTGTTCATTAGATGGGTGAAATCCTCTTTCAGTGCCTCTGTGCCTATTTTCATAGGCAGTTAGCCTCTGGTATGCGTGCCATTAGCGTTAGCCACGCTTCTAGGCCTCTTTTCTTTTGGAAAGAATGATAAAAAAAAAATGAATTTATTTTATTTTTTTATTTTTTTATTATATTCGACTAAGAGGTTGGCCAGTCGACTACGGCTCCTTTCGACCGATTAGTCGACTTTTGCAAAATCAACTCTGCCTCTCTTTGTTAACTACAACAAGCAATGCTGTTTGTTATATATGATGAGGTCGGACTCTGCACTGACAGATTTGTGTTCATTGTGCTGCTTTTATAAAGCCTCAAATGATGGCTTACAATATTTCATGAAAGCAAAGTGTTTTGTTTGTCTAAGATTTTAAAAGGTTTAAACTTTACAGCACTGACACAGTTGAACAAAGTGCTGTACAAGTCCCACAACATAAAACAAAAAAAGTATTATTTAAATTTTTTATTTTTATTATATTATATCTCGAAGCTTCGAATTAAAATCGAATCTCGGCCCCGAAGCTTCGAATGCCAAAAAGAAATTCGAAGGTCAGCCCTATCTGTTAATACATTTTTCAATCGAGCATAATTACACATGGAAATGACCTACTGGGAAATATTAGGAGCCCAAAAATGCTCACCACTAGCAAAGCTAGTCAAAAGAGAGTCAAGAGAGTCAAGGACAGAAATGAGAGGGGAACTCACAGACAAAATAGTCCCTTAACACTAGCACAGCCGACAAGGGGTCAAATTACCCCTAGGCATTTTCAATAAATGTATCCTCGTCACTCGGTCAAGCTCCAGCTCTGACACTCAACGACTTTTCCTAAAAGCCGTTTTATCTGGTACGGTTTCTGAAATTTCAAAATGACTTCAGGAAAATGTAATTAGAACGTTATGGGCCGTTGGAACAGACGAAAGTCACAGCACTTTGCGAGCGTCTAGCGCAGGGGTGGCCAACCCGTGGCTCGCGAGCCGCATGTGGCTCTTTGCCCATCCAAAAAATAATAAAAAAATTAATTATCATTTTTTTTCTTTTTTTTTTAATATATCTTTTTTTTATGTCACTCAAACCTACATTTCATCGTGGTAAACCTCATATTTTTATATTCAGAGGTAATTATATAGTTTACACTGTTTCTTTTTCTCATATTTCTCATATAAGCTGTCGGGTCTGACCCGTTCCTGGAGCTAATTAGTGGCATTTTCTCCATGGCTGTGCTAGTGTTAATTATTTGTCCGCTCCTGGAAAGAAACAGGAGCCTATAGGTAACCTCACAGCTACAGCCAGAGCCAGGTGGACCAGCACGGGGAGGACAGTGAGGACAGAATGAGAGAGATCAGGAACGCCCTACCCACAGCCGTAAAATAATGTGAATCACTACCCACCTTCAAAACCGCCCCCTCAAAGAGCACCTACAGGAGGCTGCAATTCTAGACTGCCCCCCGTAAATGTCCAAACCCCGTCCCCACCCACCCAACTCCCTCCTAATGTACAGTCTCCTCCCCCTCAAATGTATATAGTTTCTGTTAGGATCTCTGTTAAACAGTACTGTATATTTGTATATCTTGTATGTCATAAATGTAACAGTACTATATATCTGTATGTCATAAATGTCATGATATATATCTGTATATCTGTATGTTGTGTATGTCAGAATTGTCATTATGAATTGTAGATGGGGGACGCTGATGTAAACAAGATGAAAGTATTTCTCTGGTATGCATCCCCTTAACAATTGTGTATATTGAGCCGTACTGTATTGTATTGTACCCATTCTGCAATCTGTTAATAAAGTCAATCAATCAATCAATCAAAACAGGCATTCTGGAGCATAATTACACGTGGAAATGACCTACTGGGAAATATTAGGAGCCCAAAAATGCTCACCACTAGCAAAGCTAGTCAAAAGAGAGTCAAGAGAGTCAAGGACAGAAATGAGAGGGGAACTCACAGACAAAATAGTCCCTTAATCATTTGTCCCCTCCTGGAAAGAAACAGGAGCCTATAGGTAACCTCACAGCTATAGCCAGAGCCAGGTGGACCAGCACGGGGAGGACAGAGAGGACAGCTAGCCAGAGCCAGGTGGACCAGCACGGGGAGGACAGAGAGGACAGCTAGCCAGAGCCAAGTGGACCAGGACGGGGAGGACAGAGAGGACAGCTAGCCAGAGCCAGGTGGACCAGGACGGGGAGGACGGAGAGGACAGCTAGCCAGAGCCAAGTGGACCAGGACGGGGAGGACGGAGAGGACAGCTAGCCAGAGCCAGGTGGACCAGGACGGGGAGGAGAAAGAGGACAGAGAGGACAGAATGAGAGAGAGGACAGCTAGCCAGAGCCAAGTGGACCAGGACGGGGAGGACAGAGAGGACAGAGAGGACAGAGAGGACAGAATGAGAGAGAGGACAGCTAGCCAGAGCCAGGTGGACCAGGACGGGGAGGACGGAGAGGACAGAGAGGACAGAGAGGACAGAATGAGAGAGAGGACAGCTAGCCAGAGCCAGGTGGACCAGGACGGGGAGGACGGAGAGGACAGCTAGCCAGAGCCAGGTGGACCAGGACGGGGAGGAGAAAGAGGACAGAGAGGACAGAGAGGACAGAATGAGAGAGAGGACAGCTAGCCAGAGCCAGGTGGACCAGGACGGGGAGGACAGAGAGGACAGCTAGCCAGAGCCAGGTGGACCAGGACGGGGAGGACGGAGAGGACAGCTAGCCAGAGCCAAGTGGACCAGGACGGGGAGGACGGAGAGGACAGCTAGCCAGAGCCAGGTGGACCAGGACGGGGAGGAGAAAGAGGACAGAGAGGACAGAATGAGAGAGAGGACAGCTAGCCAGAGCCAAGTGGACCAGGACGGGGAGGACAGAGAGGACAGAGAGGACAGAGAGGACAGAATGAGAGAGAGGACAGCTAGCCAGAGCCAGGTGGACCAGGACGGGGAGGACGGAGAGGACAGAGAGGACAGAGAGGACAGAATGAGAGAGAGGACAGCTAGCCAGAGCCAGGTGGACCAGGACGGGGAGGACGGAGAGGACAGCTAGCCAGAGCCAGGTGGACCAGGACGGGGAGGAGAAAGAGGACAGAGAGGACAGAGAGGACAGAATGAGAGAGAGGACAGCTAGCCAGAGCCAGGTGGACCAGGACGGGGAGGACAGAGAGGACAGAGAGGACAGAATGAGAGAGAGGACAGCTAGCCAGAGCCAGGTGGACCAGGACGGGGAGGACAGAGAGGGCAGAGAACTCTCAGAAGTGTCCAACAGCTCAAACCTGATAAAGGGAGAAGGAAAAGACTGATTGATGCCTTCTGTGGGTGGAAAATAATTAGAGCCGAAGCTAATAACTTACTCGGTCAAAAGAGACCTGGTTAATACGATTTATTAACTCAATCAAAGTATCAATAAGAGTTAGGCTGGATGACTCTCAACGAGGTGTTTAGCTAAGAAGGGAAGAGAGAGCCCCCACTGGATCTTCCACATCTTTATACATACAAACTGCAAGGGGTGGGGTTCATAGGACACACAATGTATAGGGGTGGGGTTCATAGGAACACACGATGTATAGGGGTGGGGTTCATAGGACACACAATGTATAGGGGTGGGGTTCATAGGAACACACGATGTATAGGGGTGGGGTTCATAGGACACACGATGTATAGGGGTGGGGTTCATAGGAACACACGATGTATAGGGGTGGGGTTCATAGGAACACACGATGTATAGGGGTGGGGTTCATAGGACACACGATGTATAGGGGTGGGGTTCATAGGAACACACAATGTATAGGGGTGGGGTTCATAGTACACACAATGTATAGGGGTGGGGTTCATAGGACACACGATGTATAGGGGTGGGGTTCATAGTACACACAATGTATAGGGGTGGGGTTCATAGGAACACACGATGTATAGGGGTGGGGTTCATAGGAACACACAATGTATAGGGGTGGGGTCCATAGGAACACACAATGTATAGGGGTGGGGTTCATAGGAACACACAATGTATAGGGGTGGGGTTCATAGGACACACGATGTATAGGGGTGGGGTTCATAGGAACACACGATGTATAGGGGTGGGGTTCATAGGACACACGATGTATAGGGGTGGGGTTCATAGGAACACACGATGTATAGGGGTGGGGTCCATAGGACACACGATGTATAGGGGTGGGGTTCATAGGACACACGATGTATAGGGGTGGGGTTCATAGGAACACACGATGTATAGGGGTGGGGTTCATAGGACACACGATGTATAGGGGTGGGGTCCATAGGAACACACGATGTATAGGGGTGGGGTTCATAGGACACACGATGTATAGGGGTGGGGTCCATAGGAACACACGATGTATAGGGGTGGGGTTCATAGGACACACGATGTATAGGGGTGGGGTTCATAGGACACACGATGTATAGGGGTGGGGTTCATAGGAACACACGATGTATAGGGGTGGGGTTCATAGGAACACACGATGTATAGGGGTGGGGTTCATAGGAACACACGATGTATAGGGGTGGGGTTCATAGGACACACGATGTATAGGGGTGGGGTTCATAGGAACACACGATGTATAGGGGTGGGGTTCATAGGACACACGATGTATAGGGGTGGGGTTCATAGGAACACACGATGTATAGGGGTGGGGTTCATAGGAACACACGATGTATAGGGGTGGGGTTCATAGGAACACACACGATGTATAGGGGTGTCATGACATTTTGGGGAAAAGTGGGGGATGGTTTATTGGGGTTAAGAAGGAGGTATGAGGGTAGGAAGGGAAGATGGGTGAGGGAGATGATCAAAGAGAGGGGGGAAGGGAGTCCTAACTCCCACAGTTCTCACGCCCCCCTCTGTTCTCACGCCCCCCCCCCCCCCCCCCCCCCCCCCCCGCATCACCTTGTTATTCTTATTCCCAACGCTCAGACACCCTCAGCGCTTCTTCACACAACAGTGTTTGGCCCTCTGCGCTGTCCGTGTAAGTCCGCAGGGAGTCGAACCCGCGGCGCTATACGTCGGCAGGCGAGTGAGAGAGACCGGTTCCAAAGCCTGGAACGGGGCTCCTGTTAGGACGTTGAGGTACTGAAGAGAGGTTCATAGTGCCTTGCAGGAAGCGCTTCACCGCGTTCAGCCACGGACTCGTACTCACGACCCCGACACGCCACGGACTCAGCCTCACGACCCGACACACCACAGACTCATCCTCACTACCCGACACGTCACTAACAGAACAGCTCAACAGCTCAACAGATACAAATGTCCTAACCCAGTTGTACAATAAAGACCAAGCATGGCTTTGTCAGTATTCCAATGTACCCAACCCCCCCCCCCCCCCACCTCCAATGTACAGCCCCACCCAACCCCACCCCACCTACCCAACCTCCTCCAATGTACAGTTTCTATGTCAAATGTAGGTCAGTATTCCAATGTACAGTGTCCCCCCCCCCCCCCCCCGCTCCAATGTACAGCCCCACCCCACCTACCCAACCTCCCCCAATGCACAGTTTCTATGTCAAATGTATATACACTCTTTTTCTGGATTTTTTTAGTATCACAAACAGTACTGTATTTGAAAATCTGGTATGTCATAAATGTATAGATGTAGCAGTACTGTCTATCTGTATGTCGTGTGTGTCATATGATGAATTGAAAATGGGGGACCCTGATGGAAACAAGACGAAAGTCTTTCTCACGTCTGCATCCTCTTAACAATTGTATGTATTGAGCTGTACTGTACTGTACCCATTCTGCAATCTGTTAATAAACTTTTCAATCAATCAATCAATACATCACTAACAGAGCAGCTCAGCAGACACATCACTAACAGAACAGCTCAGCAGATACATCACTAACAGAGCAGCTCAGCAGATACATCACTAACAGAACAGCTCAGCAGACACATCACTAACAGAGCAGCTCAACAGATACATCACTAACAGAGCAGCTCAGCAGATACATCACTAACAGAGCAGCTCAGCAGATACATCACTAACAGAACAGCTCAGCAGATACATCACTAACAGAGCAGCTCAGCAGATACATCACTAACAGAGCAGCTCAGCAGATACATCACTAACAGAACAGCTCAGCAGATACATCACTAACAGAGCAGCTCAGCAGATACATCACTAACAGAGTAGCTCAGCAGACACATCACTAACAGAACAGCTCAGCAGATACATCACTAACAGAGTAGCTCAGCAGATACATCACTAACAGAGCAGCTCAGCAGATACATCACTAACAGAGTAGCTCAGCAGACACATCACTAACAGAACAGCTCAGCAGATACATCACTAACAGAGTAGCTCAGCAGATACATCACTAACAGAGCAGCTCAGCAGATACATCACTAACAGAGCAGCTCAGCAGATGCATCACTAACAGAACAGTGACCACCCTGGCCAGCAGACACATCACTAACAGTGGTGACCTCAGGAAGCTCCAGGTGGTCCAGAACAGGGCAGCACGGTTGGTACTGGGCTGCTCACTAAGGTCTAATGTGAGCCGTATGCATGCCCGCCTCTCTTGGCTTAACGTTGAAAATAGATTGTCTTTTAATATACTTGTGCTGTTCAAGGTGGTCATGAGCAGTAAAACTCCTGTTTTTTATACATAAACAGATGTTTTTAGTAATACTGTGCATGAGCATTACACTAGACTGACTAGAGGCTCCAGTAGTGGGCAGCTTGAATTGCCAGGTCCAAAAACCAACGCTTTAAGGAGATCTTTTATTTTTAGAGCATTAACTCTTTGGAATAACCTGCCTCAAAACATCTGCTGCATTTACAGTAGATTCACTTTTTTAAATAATCTTAAATTGTATTTAACACTTTTTTTTTTTTTTTTTCTTTTTGTGCTTGCATGTAATTTTAGCCATATTAATTGTTAGTTTCATTATGCATTGTGTGTTGAGTACTGACTTTTAATAATTTAGTTTTGCAATAATAATTGTTTTTGTATGTTTTGTTTTGCGTGGACCCCAGGAAGACTAGCTGGTTGGTATGGCACCAGCTAATGGGGATCCGTAATGAAATAAAATCAAACATCACTAACAGACCTGCGAGGATGAAACTCTCCATGTCGACAGGATGTCTTCCTGCAGCTGGAGAGAGTCATGTTGGTGTTGGCGACGCAGAAGCTGTGAGTCATTAAAACGTAATATGAAAATGAGCAAAACTAGTATTGCTGTTTGTTTGTTTTGTCTGTATGAATGAAATATTACTTAATAAATACTATGATAAAACAGATAGGAGGAGGCTATTTCTATGTCAGATCTGTTACATTTAAAATAAAATAAAAATACAGGAATAGCCTAATACTGTATAGTGATTCACCATACAGTTCTAAAAGGTCCCACTACAGAAATACTATGGTGAATCTTTTGGGGGTAAATCTTGTGCATGAAATGGAGGTGTCCAATTGAAAGCCCTGTTCATACGATGCTCCTTTCTTTTTTTTTTTTTTTTATTGGTCTTTTTCCCCCTCCATTTTCCTCCGATTTTCTCCCATCCCAATGTTAGTCGTATGCCAATTCCCAGTCCCTTCCTGGTCGCTGCGCACTTACCCCCCACAGTCAGATCATCTGGGAGAGTGGAGGCTACCACGTGCTTCCTCCGACACACGTCCAGCCAATCACCGCTTCTTTTCACCTGGCAGCGCGGATTCTCATCGAGAGGGCGTAGCGTGTGGGAGGACCACACTATCCCCCTCAAGTCCTATCTGCGCTTAGCAGGCGCCCCGACCGAACTGTAGGAGTCGCTGTTTACAACGACCCGGACCCACCCCGCCAGCTTCTCCCACCCTCTAATACAGCCAATTGTATTAGTGCAGACGGCCAGCCAAGCTGGTGACAACCCCGGAGCTGTGAGCTGGATTCGAACAGGCGAATCCAGCTCACAGCTCCGGGGTTGGTGACGAACGCAATCTCCGCTCGGCCACCTAACCGCCACGATGCTCCTTTCTGATGTTAGCAGATTAGTAGTTAGTCGTTTACTTCTGTCTGTTCATTACAACGTAATGTCCAAACACGTTAGACACTGCATGCTGCTACTGTTGACACATTCTTCCTTCCATTACAGGGGGCGGGACGAAAACATAACTTCCCTACTGCACAGACCTACTGGGTGAACTCTGTCTGGTTGTGTAGGTACTGAGGGTAGTAGGGTTAGTACAGTAGCTTCTGTCTGATTGTGTAGGTACTGAGGGTAGTAGGGTTAGTACAGTAGCTTCTGTCTGATTGTGTAGGTACCGAGGGTAGTAGGGTTAGTAGCTTCTGTCTGATTGTGTAGGTACTGAGGGTAGTACGGTTAGTAGGTTATGGCTGATTGTGTAGATACTAGGGGTGTAAAGGTACACGTATCCGTACCGAACCGAACCGTGACTTCGAAACCGAGGTACGTACCGAACCGTGGTTTTTGTGTACCGTTACACCCCTAGTAGATACTGAGGGTAGAAGGGTTAGTAGCTTCTGTCGATTGTGTAGGTACTGATGGTAGTAGTGTTAGTAGCTTCTGTCTGGTTGTGTAGGTACTGAGGGTAGTAGGGTTAGTAGCTTCTATCTGATTGTGTAGATACTGAGGGTAGTAGGGTTAGTAGCTTCTGTCTGGTTGTGTAGGTACTGAGGGTAGTAGTGTTAGTAGCTTCTGTCTGGTTGTGTAGGTACTGAGGGTAGTAGGGTTAGTAGCTTCTATCTGATTGTGTAGATACTGAGGGTAGTAGGGTTAGTAGCTTCTGTCTGGTTGTGTAGGTACTGAGGGTAGTAGGGTTAGTATTATGTCTGGTTGTGTAGGTACTGAGGGTAGTAGGGTTAGTAGCTTCTGTCTGATTGTGTAGGTACTGAGGGTAGTAGGGTTAGTAGTCTCTGTCTGATTGTGTAGGTACTGAGGGTAGTAGGGTTAGTAGCTTCTATCTGATTGTGTAGATACTGAGGGTAGTAGTGTTTGTATCTTCTGTCTGGTTGTGTAGGTACTGAGGGTAGTAGGGTTAGTATTATGTCTGGTTGTGTAGGTACTGAGGGTAGTAGGGTTAGTAGCTTCTGTCTGATTGTGTAGGTACTGAGGGTAGTAGGGTTAGTAGTCTCTGTCTGATTGTGTAGGTACTGAGGGTAGTAGGTTAGTAGCTTCTGTCTGGTTGTGTAGGTACTGAGGGTAGTAGGGTTAGTAGCTTCTGTCTGATTGTGTAGGTACTGAGGATAGTAGGGTTAGTAGCTTCTGTCTGGTTGTGTAGATACTGAGGGTATAGGGTTAGTAGCTTCTGTCTGGTTGTGTAGGTACTGAGGGTAGTAGGGTTAGTAGCTTCTGTCTGATTGTGTAGGTACTGAGGATAGTAGGGTTAGTAGCTTCTGTCTGGTTGTGTAGATACTGAGGGTATAGGGTTAGTAGCTTCTGTCTGGTTGTGTAGGTACTGACGGAGGGTAGTAGGGTTAGTAGCTTCTGTCTGGTTGTGTAGGTACTGAGTTTAGTAGAGTTAGTAGCTTCTGTCTGGTTGTGTAGGTACTGAGGGTAGTAGGGTTAGTAGCTTCTGTCTGGTTGTGTAGGTACTGACGGAGGGTAGTAGGGTTAGTAGCTTCTGTCTGGTTGTGTAGGTACTGAGTTTAGTAGAGTTAGTAGCTTCTGTCTGGTTGTGTAGGTACTGAGGGTAGTAGGGTTAGTAGCTTCTGTCTGGTTGTGTATGTAGGTACTGAGGGTAGTAGGGTTAGTAGCTTCTGTCTGGTTGTGTAGGTACTGAGGGTAGTAGCATTAATGGCTTCGGTCTGGTTGTGTAGATAATAATAGTAAAAAGTGTTACTATTAATCATTACAGTGTTACTATTAGTCACTACTACAGTGTTACTATTAATCACTACAGTGTTACTGTTACCCACTACAGTGTTACTATTAATCACTACAGTCGTACTATTAATCACTACAGTGTTAGTATTAATCACTACAGTCATACTATTCACTACAGTCGTACTATTAATCACTATAGTGTTACTTTTAACCACTACAGTGTTACTATTAATCACTACAGTGTTACTATTAATCACGTGTTAGTATTAATCACTACAGTCATACTATTAATCACTACAGTCGTACTATTAATCACTACAGTGTTACTATTAACCAGTATAGTGTTACTATTAATCACTACAGTAGTGTTACTATTAACCACTATAGTTTTACTATTATTCACTACAGTCGTACTATTAATCAACACAGTCGTACTATTATTCACTAGTCGTACTATTAATCACTACAGTGTTACTATTAATCAACACAGTCGTACTATTAATCACTACAGTGTTACTATTAATCACTACAGGTAAATCTTCATAGTTTTACTACAGTTCATTTATATTTTCATTATAGTTGCTAGCAGACCATCAGTCATTTACAGCAAGTTCCCTTATGAAAGTAGCCCTCTTACCTATACTGTGTGCAAGACCACACACAAACAACACACACAAACAGCACACAACACACACAAACAGCACACAAAAACATACAGAAGGAAACCCTCTATATTCCAACCGCAGATTAAAAGGGTGTTGAAACACCCATATAAACTCCTCCATATAAACTCTATAATCAACAAGTCTGTGCTGTGAGTTGTGCTCTCTCTCTCTCTCTCTCTCTCTCTCTCTCTCTCTCTGATACATGCGCTTACTGAAGCACACACACACACACACACACACACACACACACACAGACACACGCACATGCACAGTTGCACACACATGCACCAGGCAACGTTCATACACTCCCAAAAAAAGAAAGTGCACGCCCACACACACAAGCAGAAAGGGATAACCTGCTAAAAAAGAGAAAAAAACAGCAGCAACACGTCACAGCGCTCCACATACAACGACACGACCGCGCGTTTTCAGCACACGAGCGGCTGAGGACGGAAAAAACCTGCCGTACGTAATATTTACAGACACGGACCCCCCCCCACCCCACACACACACACACACACACACACACACCTCCGCTCGTCCTGACCGGCTACCGTGGGTCTCCCCCCTCCACCCCCCTCGTTAATGTCAACATGCAGAAAAGAAGATGACGGCGAGGAAGAAGCGAATGTGAGGAATGAGGAGGAAGGAGAGAGGGAGGAGGTGATGACGGAGAGGAACATCTACCTACCACACACGGGCAGAGGGAAGGGAGCTTAGTGCGGCCCTTCATGAGCGAGACCCAGAGGAGAAAACAGTCTCCCAGACACCCGCAGTAAAGGAGGGAGGGAGGGAGAGAGAGAGAGAGAGAGGGGGGAGGAGAGAGATAGAGAGAGAGAGAGAGAGAGAGAGAGAGAGAGAGAGAGAGACAGAGGGGGGGAGAGAGAGAGAGACAGAGGAGGCTGTGAAAGGAAGGGTAGGGGGGAATAAAATAAAGAGTGGGGTGGGGGGGGGTAGCTGAGGAGGAGAGAGAGAGAGAGAGAGAGAGAGAACGGAGGGGGGAGACGGAGGGAGAGACAGAGAGAGAGGAGAGAAAGAGAGAGCGGAGAGGGGGGAGATGGAGAAAAAGAGAGAGAGGAGAGAAAGAGAGTGGAGGGGGGAGACGGAGGAAGAGAAAGAGAGAGAGAAAGAAGAAGAACTGAGAGAGAGAGAGGGAGGGAGTTTCTGGAAGCAGGAGGTGGTGTTGGTGTTCAAGGGGATGTCTTTGGTGTTAAGGCTTATAGGGTCTGAATATAGAGAGAGAGCTAAGAGCGTCTGACAGATCCAGCAGTCGTGACTCACAAAATATGTTTGTCATCACCAAGACAGAGAGAGAGAGAGAGAGAGGTGGGAGGAGAGAGAGAGAGGGAGAAGAGAGAGAGAGACAGTATTCCTCACCTAAACGACTCTCTTCACCGCTTCCTCTTTCAAATATATCTGTTTATACCGCTGTCCTAATAATGTCTCTGATATCTAAAGCACATGGGTTAACACGAACGTCAACAACCTCCCCCCTTCATCTGAATTTTATGACTCAAGTCTGACAAAAAAACAGGTCAGGGTCGGGCGGGGGAGCGATGAAGAGCTCTGCCCCCCCCCCCCCCCCCCCCATAGAATCAATTACCGTTGCAAATGACAGCCACGTATTAAAACCACATCTTAAGGTCATCATTAAGACACACACTGCTAATACAAACAGGCAGCAGACGTGCCATTGCTGTTAACAGCGTTAAAGTGCCAGCTTGTGTTTTCTGCAGCAAATCTCGGGAGTCGGAAGTGACACAACACAGAGTCCTATATACAACACAATAGACCTCCATGTGTGTCGTCGACTCATCGTTGTGCTGCCCAAATAAGGACGGGTGGCTCCTTCAGCGAAGGAACAAGAATGGGTTATTAAGCTAGCTTCATCCGTGGTTTATAAAGACTCTTTACCAAGAACAAGGTCTTTATTAAACTAGCTTCATTCGTGGTTTATAAAGACTCTTTACCAAGAACAAGGTCTTTATTAAACAAGCTTTATCCGTGGTTTATAAAGACTCTTTACCAAGAACAAGGTCTTTATTAAACTAGCTTCATCCGTGGTTCATAAAGACTCTTTACCAAGTACAAGGTCTTTATTAAACTAGCTTCATCCGTGGTTTATAAAGACTCTTTACCAAGAACAAGGTCTTTATTAAACTAGCTTCATCCGTGGTTTATAAAGACTCTTTACCAAGTACAAGGTCTTTATTAAACTAGCTTCATCCGTGGTTTATAAAGACTCTTTACCAAGTACAAGGTCTTTATTAAACTAGCTTCATCCGTGGTTTATAAAGACTCTTTACCAAGAACAAGGTCTTTATTAAACTAGCTTCATCCGTGGTTTATAAAGACTCTTTACCAAGAACAAGGTCTTTATTAAACTAGCTTCATCCGTGGTTTATAAAGACTCTTTACCAAGTACAAGGTCTTTATTAAACTAGCTTCATCCGTGGTTTATAAAGACTCTTTACCAAGTACAAGGTCTTTATTAAACTAGCTTCATCCATGGTTTATAAAGACTCTTTACTAAGAACAAGGTCTTTATTAAACTAGCTTCATCCGTGGTTTATAAAGACTCTTTACCAAGAACAAGGTCTTTATTAAACTAGCTTCATCCGTGGTTTATAAAGACTCTTTACCAAGAACAAGGTCTTTATTAAACTATCTTCATCCGTGGCTCATAAAGACTCTTTACCAAGAACAAGGTCTTTATTAAACTTGCTTCATCTGTGGTTCATACTTGTTTACCTTGAACAAGGTACAGACAGACTTTATTGTATTATCTGTCTGTTAATGTCTGTCCGCTAATGTCGCACCAGTAACGTCCAAAGCAAATTCCTTGTATGTGAAAAGTATATTTGGCAATAAAGACCTTTCTGATTCAGATTCTGATTCTCTTTACCTTGAACAAGGTCTGTATTAAACGAACTTCATCTGTGGTTCATACAGGCTCTTTACCAAGAACAAGGTCTTTATTAAACTAGCGTGGTTCATACAGGCTCTTTACCTTGAACAAGGTCTTTATTAAACTACTGTAGCTTCATCTGTGGTCCATACAGGCTTAGTCTGTGGTTATAATATTGATTTCCTCTCTGGAGGGGATTTAGAATTTCGAAGCGGCAGTTTTAACAAGCACAAATTTGCGATAGCTGAGACACATGCATCCATGCATTGCATTCACACACACACACACACACACACACACACACACACACACACACACACACACACACACACACACACACACACACACACACACACACACACGCACACACGCACACACACACACTTGACCTCCATGCCAAATTGCAGCCCTCTAGATTTGTGGACCAACCAACCAACCAACAGCGTGAGCTATAGAACTGCTGATCGCAGCTGGAAAAGAGAGAAAAATAAGGAAAAATCACCCAGCCTCACATCCAACCTACCATCCAACCTACCATCCAGCCTACCATCCAGCCTACCATCCAACCTACCATCCAGCCTACCATCCAACCTACCATCCAGTCTACCATCCAGCCTACCATCCAACCTACCATCCAACCTACCATCCAGCCTACCATCCAACCTACCATCCAACCTACCATCCAGCCTACCATCCAGTCTACCATCCAACCTACCATCCAGCCTAACATCCAACCTACCATCCAGCCTACCATCCAGCCTACCATCCAACCTACCATCCAACCTACCATCCAGCCTAACATCCAACCTACCATCCAGCCTACCATCCAACCTACCATCCAACCTACCATCCAACCTACCATCCAGCCTACCATCCAACCTACCATCCAGCCTCACATCCAGCCTACCATCCAGCCTACCATCCAACCTACCATCCAGCCTACCATCCAACCTACCATCCAGCCTACCATCCAGCCTACCATCCAACCTACCATCCAACCTACCATCCAGCCTACCATCCATTCTACCATCCAGCCTACCATCCAGCCTACCATCCAACCTACCATCCAACCTACCATCCAGCCTACCATCCAGCCTCACATCCAACCTACCATCCAGCCTACCATCCAACCTACCATCCAGCCAGAAATCTTGTTATTTAATCGCTATTTCTTTTATTAGCGATATCCATTCATTTTTAATCCATCCAGCCTCACGTTATCATTGGGACTGGCGCTGAGCTCGAAAAGGGCAAATACCACCCCCTATCGTCTCCCGGATGGTATTGCACCCATTGGAATGGAGTCAATGAAAATGCATGAGGAAAAAAAACTCTGGGCTCCACATTTTACTTCTGAGCCATGTAACCTGAGATTATTGCATCCACTGAGGGCACTGGAAGAAGCGTCGATTATGTGTTTCGAGGTATAACGTTGGCTCAATAAACGCAATCGATATTTGGAATGGCGATCAGGAATTGGAATAATCTTTTTGCAGAACATCTGATCTGAGGTAAGGAATCTATTTTACCAGTTTTGGGGTAATCAGATGTTTTTTCACAGATTTCACAACGTGTGTGTGTGTGTATGTGTGTGCGTGTATGACGTTAGCGCTGACCAGGTCATGGATAATTGGTTTTTCAGCCCGCTTCTCTAGCGTGCATAAGTACACATATACTATCGATAATCTATCGTTTTTTTTAAATTTCTTTATCCTCTCTTTCTCCGATTTTTCTCTGTTTTTCTTTCCGTCCCAATTTAGTCGTTATGCCAATTCCCCCCCTCCCCTACCTGGTTGTTGTGCGCATGTTCTCCTACTGGTCGGTACAAGGGAACCCTGAAGTCATCCGCACGCCTCCTCCGACATGCGCGGCGACAGCCAGTGACTCTTTTTTCACCTGGCAGCGAGGACTCTCATTGGTGAAGTGTAATGCGTGGGAGGTCACGCTGCCTTCATCAAGTCCTGCCTTTCGCTGAGCAGGCGTCCAGACCTGACCTGTAGGCGTCGCTGTCCACAACGCCAGATTACCACCCACGACTTGCCCTCCCCCTAACCCAGCCAAACGAGTTAGTATGACGATCAGCCCAAGCCTCAAGCAATGCTGACTCCGGGAGTCGAGACCGCAGCCTCTTGCATTGGTGACGAGCGCAATCTCCGCTACGCCACCTGACCGCCTATCTAGCGTTTATTTGAAAACAATTCATAAATAGGCCGAAAAATTACGACGTGTTTTGTGTATTCCACTAAAGACCTATTTTCGCGGATTTTTCTGGAATCACTAGAAATCTTCAAAACTATACTCGTATTCAAAACGGTATAAAACGGAAATGTACTGATGAAAAAACAATCCGTTTCGTAGTTGTTGACTGCAAGCAAGTCATTGATAAGCGACGGGCGTATTAGACACATAGCCATCATTTAAGATATAGTTTATGCGTTCGCAAATGTGCTCGCCCTCTCATTGATTAGAGTGGTGGCAACCAAGCGATAAATTGCGCACCCCCTGCTGGCAACCAATGTGTTTAGGTTAGGGTTAGATTTAGTTTCATAAACACTGAGAAAACAGTGACAGGTATGGGTTAAGGTAAAGGTAAGGGTTAGGTTTGTAAACAGTGAGATTAAGGTTAGGGTTAAGGTAAAGGTAAGAGTTAAGGGTTAGGTTTCATAACGCCCCCTATCTGATGTTCACGTTACTGGGATTAAAGCAAGGTTTAACTTTTATTTTTCTTCAAGGCAATGGTAGGGGAAACACTGAGCAGTAAGGTAGTATGGTATTTTCAGTACTACAATACTACAAAAAACTACAATAGTTTTACTTTAAATTATAAGTTATACTTTACTCCCAGAAATAACAATAAACGGTGTGGCATCACTGACATGCTCTACAACTAAAACAATCATGGAAGCAGTGAATGGAACCAATTTAATCCCCATATGCAATGTGCCAGTAAATGGAGGTAGATTAATTGTTTACTTTTGTATGTTCATCACAAACTATGTAACGCCTGCTTCTAAGTTCAGTGGCCTGCCTCTAGACCCAGTAGGAAGCCAAGCAATGGATGAGGACCGTGCACCCCCCCAGCCGCCGACCACTCTATACCAAACTAGTACTAACCTACTGGGGAGTGGCCGCCCGCAAAACCCAAAGCCAGAACGTAAGCCTAAGCCTGGTCTAGAGTGTAACTTCCTCGTAACTGGTCCACAGGAGTAGAAAAGCAGAAACCATTCAAAAACAATGTAACTACAAACAACCGACCTTAACCAACTATTTACCTATCTATCTAGGTATAAATAACCTAGACTCTCTACCTCCTCAGGGGTATGAAGACACATCATGTGACGACTTAGAATCTCTACCTCCTCAGGGGTATGAAAGCACACCATGTGAAAACACCTATATTACAAAAAAATGAATTATTAAAAAATAAAAAATGAATACCAAAAACCACCTATAGAGGGCGCCATCCCGCTTCAAAAGAATGGACCAAATAATGAATAAAATTCTCTACCTCCACAGGGGTTTGAAGGCACATCATGTGACGACTTAAATTCTCTACCTCCTCAGGGGTATGAAAGCACATCATGTGAAACACTTATATTACAAAGAGATGAATTATTAAAATAATTGTGCCCCCCTCTACCTCCTCAGGGGTATGGATGCACATCAGGTTAAAAACTAGATGACGACGTGACCCCTCATACCTCCTCAGGGGTACGGGTGAACATCAGCACAAACAAATCTGGAAACTGGAGTGGTCCCTTGAGCCCATAATGGTTCTCTTTTCTGCCTCTAGACCCAGTAGGAAGCCAAGCAATGGATGAGGACCGTGCACCCCCCCAGCCGCCGACCACTCTATACCAAACTAGTACTAACCTACTGGGGAGTGGCCGCCCGCTCAAGTGGTCCCTTGAGCCCATAATGGTTCTCTTTTCTGCCTCTAGACCCAGTAGGAAGCCAAGCAATGGATGAGGACCGTGCACCCCCCCAGCCGCCGACCACTCTATACCAAACTAGTACTAACCTACTGGGGAGTGGCCGCCCGCAAAAACCAAAGCCCTAACCTAAGCCTAAGCCTGGTCTAGAGTGTAACTTCCTCGTAACTGGTCTACAGGAGTAGAAAAGCAGAAACCATTCAAAAACAATGTAACTACAAACAACCGACCTTAACTAACTATTTACCTATCTATCTAAGTATAAATAACCTAGACTCTCTACCTCCTCAGGGGTATGAAGACACATCATGTGACGACTTAGATTCTCTACCTCCTCAGGGGTATGAAAGCACATCATGTACAACACTTATATTACAAAGTGATGAATTATTTAAAAAAATTATTAATAAAAAAATTATTAAAAAAATCAAAAATTAATAACTTAAATTATCTATCTCCTCAGGGATAGGAAGACACACCATGTGACGACTTTAATTCTCTACCTCCTCAGGGGTATGAAAGCACATCATGTACAACACTTATATTACAAAGTGATGAATGATGCCTAACCCTAACCTTAACCTTAACCATGCCTAACCTTAACCTTAACCTCAACCATGCCTAACCTTAACCTTAACCATAGAAAGAATATTGCCACTCCCTAAGACAAACTCTAACCTTAACCAACTCCGAAACAATGCCTAACCTTAACCTTAACCATGCCTAACCTTAACCTTAACCATAGAAAGAATATTGCCATTCTCTAAGACAAACTCTAACCTTAACCAACTCCGAAACAATGCCTAACCTTAACCAGACCCTAACCAGAGCACTAAACTTAACCAACTTGACGTCTAAAGCTTAACCTTAAAGGCAAAGCTAAATAATCAAGGTTAACCCTTTCACTATCACACCACAGAAGGATAACCTTTCACTACCACACTACAGAAGGTTAATCTGTCACTATCATACTACAGACAGTTAACCTTTCACTACCACACTATAGACAGTTAACCTTTTCACTATCACACTACAGACGGTTAACCCTTTCACTTCCACACTATAGAAGGTTAACCTTTCACTACCACACTACAGACGGTTAACCTCTCACTACCACACTACAGACGGTCAACCCTCTCACTATCACACTATAGACAGTTAAACCCTCTCACTACCACACTATAGAAGGCTAACCTTTCACTACACAAGAGACATTACATGATAGAATGTAAACACAGGATCTTGAATCATGAAGTTATCTGCCTCAACACCAGAGAAGGCTAAACCTTCACTACCACACTACAGAAGGTTAACCTTCCACTATCACACTATAGGAGGTTAACCCTTCCACTACCACACTACAGAAGGTTAATCTGTCACTATCATACTACAGACATTTAAACTTTCACTACCACACTATAAACAGTTAACCCTTTCACTACCACACTACAGAAGGTTAACCCTTTCACTATCACACTATAGAAGGTTAACCTTCACTACCACACTACAGAAGGTTAATCTGTCACTATCATACTACAGATAGTTAACCTTTCACTACCACACTACAGACAGTTAACCTTTTCACTATCACACTACAGACGGTTAACCCTTTCATTATCACACTATAGAAGGCTAACCTTTCACTACCATACTACAGAAGGCTAATCTGTCACTATCATACTACAGACAGTTAACCTTTCACTACCACACTATAGACAGTTAACCTTTTCACTATCACACTACAGACGGTTAACCCTTTCACTTCCACACTATAGAAGGCTAACCTTTCACTACCACACTGCAGACGGTTAACCTCTCACTACCACACTACAGACGGTTAACCCTCTCACTATCACACTATAAACAGTTAAACCCTCTCACTATCACACTAATAGAAGGTTAACTTTTCACTACCACACTACAGACAGCAACTGGGCTTGGCTATGACCTTGACCCTGGACCTCAGCACAACACACAACTAAGTTGTAGACGGCTGACGTTAGGAGGCGTCGGGACGTCTGAAGCTTAAACTGTAAGGCATAACAAAAATCCTAAACCCCCCCCCCCCCCCCCCCTGAGCACACAACACCTAGAACCTGGGGTGACACCCGAGGTCCCCTCCCACCAGCTTGGGACAAAAATTGCATACAAACCCCCCCCCCAGACACCCCACGGAGCCCCCTCAGACAGCCAGGAACCGAGACAGGTCCCCTCACACACACAACACCACAGGGGACCACACACCTCCAAACCTAAGCCTGGAGACACACGGACACAAATCCAACTAGACCAATAAGAACACTGACTCACTGGGGCTTTACACATCCCTGCAAAAGCCACCTGGGGGCGGAACCTAAGACTATTTAAAGCAAGATCAGACAGCATATCCTAAACCACAAGCGGTGGAACTTCAGATGGACGACATCTCCACTCAACCACATCCAGACTCTGAGTAAAAATGGGGGGAGGGGGAACTGTACCTTGAACCCAGTAACAGGGCTTGACCTTGGCTTGGGAACAAATGCACAGCGGCCCACAGCGTGGAAGACTGGTCTTATGCAGACAGGTTTACAGTGGTAATTCTATCATTACAGCCGGGACAAACAGCGGTTAATACCCTGAGTCTCCCGACTCGAATGATGAGAGAAAATGAACACTGTAATTTCTAAAACCTGACTGCAAGGCCTTTCTGATACGAGAAGAGGATTCAAGCCCCTGTTGGGCTCTTCAAGCAAGGGAAGGCGTATATGAAGGCCTCCCTACCTCGCTATACTCAGGTAATATATCTAACCATCTTTTAAGGGCACTCCACAGCCTAAACATACTCAGTACATAACCGCACCCACACGTATTTCCAAACTATATCCTATTAGAACCAGAAACACATCATATCCTACAATTGAAACCACTTAGATCAGCCTGCATTAGGCCTAAATCTTTCAAAAAAAAGAAAAAAATACTATCTGTAGGAACAAATCTCGCTTACTCACACGGATCAGCACCTCCCAACTAAGAAATGAAATGTGCAATCCTCAAAATTACTTATAAAATAGACCAAGCTGCCTCAAAATTCTCTGACTTGAAAGGCTTACAAAACCTTCTAAGTCAGACAAAAACAGGCAACCCTGAAACATAGGTTAACATTGACCTTTGATACTTGTATGGATCAACATTACTACATACAGGACCACTTGGTTACACAGGACTAACTAAATTAGGATCAATGATAGGATTAACTAATAGACCTCTAACAGGAAGATGCAAAAAAGCTATAAATAAATCCATCCCCACATCACAACCCGTCTCCATAAAAGCAACTAATTTGAAATGAAACGAACAACAATCCAAGGTTTGATCAACCTAAATGGATTGGCCTGCTCTGAAGAGGACGTATGATGCAGTATACTTGGATATATACAAAAAATATATATAAGTATACTACTGGCCGAAACGTCTGTTGACTCAGGGTGCATTACTGATGAAGTTGTTCGTAAATTGACACTAAAAGACTATAACCTTTACCATTCAAAAAGAAAAAAAAGGAAAGAAATTCAAAAATAACTACAAACACTACAGACGATTAACCCCTCACCATCACACTACAGAGGAGACACCTTTCACGACCATGCTACAAAGAATTCATCTATCATCCCAAAAAAAACAATACATTAAGAACACAAACTTGTACCATCAATGCAGGCTCCCTCCAGAGCAACAATGGCGGGGTGTCTCCTGAACCACTTGGGGGCCGGCCCGGTGAAGAAGCGGACCACAGACTCACCACATCCTCTGGATGAGGACCATACCACATTGACACTCTTCCCTTCCTTAAAGAATAACAAGAATAATAACAATAACAATAATAATAATAATAATAATAATAATAATAATAATAATAATAATAATAACTTAGATAAAAAATGTGCCCCCTCCTACCTCCTCAGGGGTATGAAAGCACATCATGTACAACACTTATATTACAAAGTGATGAATTATTAAAAAAATTATTAATAAAAAAAATTATTAAAAAAATCAAAAAGAAAAAAAGAAAAATCAAAATCAGTACCAAAAACGGCCAATAGAGGGCGCCATCCCTTCCAAAAACAATAGATCAAAAAAAAAAAAAAAAAAAAAAAAAAAAAACTTAGATTAAAATGAATAAAAAATGAATAACTTAAATTCTCTACCTCCACAGGGGTTTGAAGGCACATCATGTGACGACTTAGATTCTCTACCTCCTCAGGGGTATGAAAGCACATCATGTGAAGCACTTATATTACAAAGAGATGAATTATTAAAAAAATTATTAAAAAAAATTAATAAAAAAATTATTAAAAAAATAAAAAATGAATAAACTTAGACTCTCTACCTCCTCAGGGGTATGAAGACACATCATGTGACGACTTAGATTCTCTACCTCCTCAGGGGTATGAAAGCACATCATGTACAACACTTATATTACAAAGTGATGAATTATTAAAAAAATTATTGGAAAATCAATAAATCATATTAAAAATCAAAATAAATAACTTTGATTAAAATGTGCCCTTCCTACCTCCTCAGGGGTATGGATGCACATCAGGTTAAAAACTAGATTACGACGTGACCCCTCATACCTCCTCAGGGGAACGGGTGAACATCAGCACAAACAAATCTGGAAACTGGAGTGGTCCCTTGAGCCCATAATGGTTCTCTTTTCTGCCTCTAGACCCAGTAGGAAGCCAAGCAATGGATGAGGACCGTGCACCCCCCCAGCCGCCGACCACTCTATACCAAACTAGTACTAACCTACTGGGGAGTGGCCGCCCGCAAAAACCAAAGCCCTAACCTAAGCCTAAGCCTGGTCTAGAGTGTAACTTCCTCGTAACTGGTCTACAGGAGTAGAGAAGCAGAAACCATTCAAAAACAATGTAACTACAAACAACCGACCTTAACTAACTATTTACCTATCTATCTAAGTATAAATAACCTAGACTCTCTACCTCCTCAGGGGTTTGAAGGCACATCATGTGACGACTTAGATTCTCTACCTCCTCAGGGGTATGAAAGCACATCATGTGAAGCACTTATATTACAAAGAGATGAATTATTAAAAAAATTATTAAAAAAAATTAATTAAAAAATTATTAAAAAAATCAAAAATGAATAAACCTAGACTCTCTACCTCCTCAGGGGTATGAAGACACATCATGTGACGACTTAGATTCTCTACCTCCTCAGGGGTATGAAAGCACATCATGTGAAAACACCTATATTACAAAAAAATGAATTATTAAAAATTAAAAAATGAATACCAAAAACGACCTATAGAGGGCGCCATCCCGCTTCAAAAGAATGGACCAAAAAATGAATAAAATTCTCTACCTCCACAGGGGTTTGAAGGCACATCATGTGACGACTTAGATTCTCTACCTCCTCAGGGGTATGAAAGCACATCATGTGAAGCACTTATATTACAAAGAGATGAATTATTAAAAAAATTATAAAAAAAATTAATAAAAAAATTATTAAAAAAATCAAAAATGAATAAACTTAGACTCTCTACCTCCTCAGGGGTATGAAGACACATCATGTGACGACTTAGATTCTCTACCTCCTCAGGGGTATGAAAGCACATCATGTGAAAACACCTATATTACAAAAAAATTAATTATAAAAAATTAAAAAATGAATACCAAAAACGACCTATAGAGGGCGCCATCCCGCTTCAAAAGAATGGACCAAAAAATGAATAAAATTCTCTACCTCCACAGGGGTTTGAAGGCACATCATGTGACGACTTAGATTCTCTACCTCCTCAGGGGTATGAAAGCACATCATGTGAAGCACTTATATTACAAAGAGATGAATTATTAAAAAAATTATTAAAAAAAATTAATAAAAAAATTATTAAAAAAATCAAAAATGAATAAACTTAGACTCTCTACCTCCTCAGGGGTATGAAGACACATCATGTGACGACTTAGATTCTCTACCTCCTCAGGGGTATGAAAGCACATCATGTGAAAACACCTATATTACAAAAAAATTAATTATTAAAAATTAAAAAATGAATACCAAAAACGACCTATAGAGGGCGCCATCCCGCTTCAAAAGAATGGACCAAAAAATGAATAAAATTCTCTACCTCCACAGGGGTTTGAAGGCACATCATGTGACGACTTAGATTCTCTACCTCCTCAGGGGTATGAAAGCACATCATGTGAAGCACTTATATTACAAAGAGATGAATTATTAAAATAATTATTAAAAAAAATGAATAAAAAAATTATTAAAAAAATCAAAAATGAATAAACTTAGACTCTCTACCTCCTTAGGGGTATGAAGACACATCATGTGACGACTTAGATTCTCTACCTCCTCAGGGGTATGAAAGCACATCATGTGAAAACACCTATATTACAAAAAAATTAATTATTAAAAATTAAAAAATGAATACCAAAAACGACCTATAGAGGGCGCCATCCCGCTTCAAAAGAATGGACCAAAAAATGAATAAAATTCTCTACCTCCACAGGGGTTTGAAGGCACATCATGTGAAGCACTTATATTACAAAGAGATGAATTATTAAAATAATTATTAAAAAAAATGAATAAAAAAATTATTAAAAAAATCAAAAATGAATAAACTTAGACTCTCTACCTCCTTAGGGGTATGAAGACACATCATGTGACGACTTAGATTCTCTACCTCCTCAGGGGTATGAAAGCACATCATGTGAAAACACCTATATTACAAAAAAATGAATTATTAAAAATTAAAAAATGAATACCAAAAACGACCTATAGAGGGCGCCATCCCGCTTCAAAAGAATGGACCAAAAAATGAATAAAATTCTCTACCTCCACAGGGGTTTGAAGGCACATCATGTGACGACTTAGATTCTCTACCTCCTCAGGGGTATGAAAGCACATCATGTGAAGCACTTATATTACAAAGAGATGAATTATTAAAATAATTATTAAAAAAAATTAATAAAAAAATTATTAAAAAAATCAAAAATGAATAAACTTAGACTCTCTACCTCCTTAGGGGTATGAAGACACATCATGTGACGACTTAGATTCTCTACCTCCTCAGGGGTATGAAAGCACATCATGTGAAAACACCTATATTACAAAAAAATGAATTATTAAAAATTAAAAAATGAATACCAAAAACGACCTATAGAGGGCGCCATCCCGCTTCAAAAGAATGGACCAAAAAATGAATAAAATTCTCTACCTCCACAGGGGTTTGAAGGCACATCATGTGAAGCACTTATATTACAAAGAGATGAATTATTAAAATAATTATTAAAAAAAATGAATAAAAAAATTATTAAAAAAATCAAAAATGAATAAACTTAGACTCTCTACCTCCTTAGGGGTATGAAGACACATCATGTGACGACTTAGATTCTCTACCTCCTCAGGGGTATGAAAGCACATCATGTGAAAACACCTATATTACAAAAAAATGAATTATTAAAAATTAAAAAATGAATACCAAAAACGACCTATAGAGGGCGCCATCCCGCTTCAAAAGAATGGACCAAAAAATGAATAAAATTCTCTACCTCCACAGGGGTTTGAAGGCACATCATGTGACGACTTAGATTCTCTACCTCCTCAGGGGTATGAAAGCACATCATGTGAAGCACTTATATTACAAAGAGATGAATTATTAAAATAATTATTAAAAAAAATTAATAAAAAAATTATTAAAAAAATCAAAAATGAATAAACTTAGACTCTCTACCTCCTTAGGGGTATGAAGACACATCATGTGACGACTTAGATTCTCTACCTCCTCAGGGGTATGAAAGCACATCATGTGAAAACACCTATATTACAAAAAAATGAATTATTAAAAATTAAAAAATGAATACCAAAAACGACCTATAGAGGGCGCCATCCCGCTTCAAAAGAATGGACCAAAAAATGAATAAAATTCTCTACCTCCACAGGGGTTTGAAGGCACATCATGTGACGACTTAGATTCTCTACCTCCTCAGGGGTATGAAAGCACATCATGTGAAGCACTTATATTACAAAGAGATGAATTATTAAAAAAATTATTACAAAAAATTAATAAAAAAATTATTTAAAAAAATCAAAAATGAATAAACTTAGACTCTCTACCTCCTCAGGGGTATGAAGACACATCATGTGACGACTTAGATGCTCTACCTCCTCAGGGGTATGAAAGCACATCATGTACAACACTTATATTACAAAGTGATGAATTATTAAAAAAATTATTGGAAAATCAATAAATCATATTAAAAATCAAAATAAATAACTTTGATTAAAATGTGCCCCCTTCTACCTCCTCAGGGGTATGGATGCACATCAGGTTAAAAACTAGATTACGACGTGACCCCTCATACCTCCTCAGGGGAACGGGTGAACATCAGCACAAACAAATCTGGAAACTGGAGTGGTCCCTTGAGCCCATAATGGTTCTCTTTTCTGCCTCTAGACCCAGTAGGAAGCCAAGCAATGGATGAGGACCGTGCACCCCCCCAGCCGCCGACCACTCTATACCAAACTAGTACTAACCTACTGGGGAGTGGCCGCCCGCAAAAACCAAAGCCCTAACCTAAGCCTAAGCCTGGTCTAGAGTGTAACTTCCTCGTAACTGGTCTACAGGAGTAGAAAAGCAGAAACCATTCAAAAACAATGTAACTACAAACAACCGACCTTAACTAACTATTTACCTATCTATCTAAGTATAAATAACCTAGACTCTCTACCTCCTCAGGGGTATGAAGACACATCATGTGACGACTTAGATTCTCTACCTCCTCAGGGGTATGAAAGCACATCATGTACAACACTTATATTACAAAGTGATGAATTATTTAAAAAAATTATTAATAAAAAAATTATTAAAGAAATCAAAAATTAATAACTTAAATTATCTATCTCCTCAGGGATAGGAAGACACACCATGTGACGACTTTAATTCTCTACCTCCTCAGGGGTATGAAAGCACATCATGTACAACACTTATATTACAAAGTGATGAATGATGCCTAACCCTAACCTTAACCTTAACCATGCCTAACCTTAACCTTAACCTCAACCATGCCTAACCTTAACCTTAACCATAGAAAGAATATTGCCACTCCCTAAGACAAACTCTAACCTTAACCAACTCCGAAACAATGCCTAACCTTAACCTTAACCATGCCTAACCTTAACCTTAACCATAGAAAGAATATTGCCATTCTCTAAGACAAACTCTAACCTTAACCAACTCCGAAACAATGCCTAACCTTAACCAGACCCTAACCAGAGCACTAAACTTAACCAACTTGACGTCTAAAGCTTAACCTTAAAGGCAAAGCTAAATAATCAAGGTTAACCCTTTCACTATCACACCACAGAAGGATAACCTTTCACTACCACACTACAGAAGGTTAATCTGTCACTATCATACTACAGACAGTTAACCTTTCACTACCACACTATAGACAGTTAACCTTTTCACTATCACACTACAGACGGTTAACCCTTTCACTTCCACACTATAGAAGGTTAACCTTTCACTACCACACTACAGACGGTTAACCTCTCACTACCACACTACAGACGGTCAACCCTCTCACTATCACACTATAGACAGTTAAACCCTCTCACTACCACACTATAGAAGGCTAACCTTTCACTACACAAGAGACATTACATGATAGAATGTAAACACAGGATCTTGAATCATGAAGTTATCTGCCTCAACACCAGAGAAGGCTAAACCTTCACTACCACACTACAGAAGGTTAACCTTCCACTATCACACTATAGGAGGTTAACCCTTCCACTACCACACTACAGAAGGTTAATCTGTCACTATCATACTACAGACATTTAAACTTTCACTACCACACTATAAACAGTTAACCCTTTCACTACCACACTACAGAAGGTTAACCCTTTCACTATCACACTATAGAAGGTTAACCTTCACTACCACACTACAGAAGGTTAATCTGTCACTATCATACTACAGATAGTTAACCTTTCACTACCACACTACAGACAGTTAACCTTTTCACTATCACACTACAGACGGTTAACCCTTTCATTATCACACTATAGAAGGCTAACCTTTCACTACCATACTACAGAAGGCTAATCTGTCACTATCATACTACAGACAGTTAACCTTTCACTACCACACTATAGACAGTTAACCTTTTCACTATCACACTACAGACGGTTAACCCTTTCACTTCCACACTATAGAAGGCTAACCTTTCACTACCACACTGCAGACGGTTAACCTCTCACTACCACACTACAGACGGTTAACCCTCTCACTATCACACTATAAACAGTTAAACCCTCTCACTATCACACTAATAGAAGGTTAACTTTTCACTACCACACTACAGACAGCAACTGGGCTTGGCTATGACCTTGACCCTGGACCTCAGCACAACACACAACTAAGTTGTAGACGGCTGACGTTAGGAGGCGTCGGGACGTCTGAAGCTTAAACTGTAAGGCATAACAAAAATCCTAAACCCCCCCCCCCCCCCCCCTGAGCACACAACACCTAGAACCTGGGGTGACACCCGAGGTCCCCTCCCACCAGCTTGGGACAAAAATTGCATACAAACCCCCCCCCCAGACACCCCACGGAGCCCCCTCAGACAGCCAGGAACCGAGACAGGTCCCCTCACACACACAACACCACAGGGGACCACACACCTCCAAACCTAAGCCTGGAGACACACGGACACAAATCCAACTAGACCAATAAGAACACTGACTCACTGGGGCTTTACACATCCCTGCAAAAGCCACCTGGGGGCGGAACCTAAGACTATTTAAAGCAAGATCAGACAGCATATCCTAAACCACAAGCGGTGGAACTTCAGATGGACGACATCTCCACTCAACCACATCCAGACTCTGAGTAAAAATGGGGGGAGGGGGAACTGTACCTTGAACCCAGTAACAGGGCTTGACCTTGGCTTGGGAACAAATGCACAGCGGCCCACAGCGTGGAAGACTGGTCTTATGCAGACAGGTTTACAGTGGTAATTCTATCATTACAGCCGGGACAAACAGCGGTTAATACCCTGAGTCTCCCGACTCGAATGATGAGAGAAAATGAACACTGTAATTTCTAAAACCTGACTGCAAGGCCTTTCTGATACGAGAAGAGGATTCAAGCCCCTGTTGGGCTCTTCAAGCAAGGGAAGGCGTATATGAAGGCCTCCCTACCTCGCTATACTCAGGTAATATATCTAACCATCTTTTAAGGGCACTCCACAGCCTAAACATACTCAGTACATAACCGCACCCACACGTATTTCCAAACTATATCCTATTAGAACCAGAAACACATCATATCCTACAATTGAAACCACTTAGATCAGCCTGCATTAGGCCTAAATCTTTCAAAAAAAAGAAAAAAATACTATCTGTAGGAACAAATCTCGCTTACTCACACGGATCAGCACCTCCCAACTAAGAAATGAAATGTGCAATCCTCAAAATTACTTATAAAATAGACCAAGCTGCCTCAAAATTCTCTGACTTGAAAGGCTTACAAAACCTTCTAAGTCAGACAAAAACAGGCAACCCTGAAACATAGGTTAACATTGACCTTTGATACTTGTATGGATCAACATTACTACATACAGGACCACTTGGTTACACAGGACTAACTAAATTAGGATCAATGATAGGATTAACTAATAGACCTCTAACAGGAAGATGCAAAAAAGCTATAAATAAATCCATCCCCACATCACAACCCGTCTCCATAAAAGCAACTAATTTGAAATGAAACGAACAACAATCCAAGGTTTGATCAACCTAAATGGATTGGCCTGCTCTGAAGAGGACGTATGATGCAGTATACTTGGATATATACAAAAAATATATATAAGTATACTACTGGCCGAAACGTCTGTTGACTCAGGGTGCATTACTGATGAAGTTGTTCGTAAATTGACACTAAAAGACTATAACCTTTACCATTCAAAAAGAAAAAAAAGGAAAGAAATTCAAAAATAACTACAAACACTACAGACGATTAACCCCTCACCATCACACTACAGAGGAGACACCTTTCACGACCATGCTACAAAGAATTCATCTATCATCCCAAAAAAAACAATACATTAAGAACACAAACTTGTACCATCAATGCAGGCTCCCTCCAGAGCAACAATGGCGGGGTGTCTCCTGAACCACTTGGGGGCCGGCCCGGTGAAGAAGCGGACCACAGACTCACCACATCCTCTGGATGAGGACCATACCACATTGACACTCTTCCCTTCCTTAAAGAATAACAAGAATAATAACAATAACAATAATAATAATAATAATAATAATAATAATAATAATAATAATAATAATAACTTAGATAAAAAATGTGCCCCCTCCTACCTCCTCAGGGGTATGAAAGCACATCATGTACAACACTTATATTACAAAGTGATGAATTATTAAAAAAATTATTAATAAAAAAAATTATTAAAAAAATCAAAAAGAAAAAAAGAAAAATCAAAATCAGTACCAAAAACGGCCAATAGAGGGCGCCATCCCTTCCAAAAACAATAGATCAAAAAAAAAAAAAAAAAAAAACTTAGATTAAAATGAATAAAAAATGAATAACTTAAATTCTCTACCTCCACAGGGGTTTGAAGGCACATCATGTGACGACTTAGATTCTCTACCTCCTCAGGGGTATGAAAGCACATCATGTGAAGCACTTATATTACAAAGAGATGAATTATTAAAAAAATTATTAAAAAAAATTAATAAAAAAATTATTAAAAAAATAAAAAATGAATAAACTTAGACTCTCTACCTCCTCAGGGGTATGAAGACACATCATGTGACGACTTAGATTCTCTACCTCCTCAGGGGTATGAAAGCACATCATGTACAACACTTATATTACAAAGTGATGAATTATTAAAAAAATTATTGGAAAATCAATAAATCATATTAAAAATCAAAATAAATAACTTTGATTAAAATGTGCCCTTCCTACCTCCTCAGGGGTATGGATGCACATCAGGTTAAAAACTAGATTACGACGTGACCCCTCATACCTCCTCAGGGGAACGGGTGAACATCAGCACAAACAAATCTGGAAACTGGAGTGGTCCCTTGAGCCCATAATGGTTCTCTTTTCTGCCTCTAGACCCAGTAGGAAGCCAAGCAATGGATGAGGACCGTGCACCCCCCCAGCCGCCGACCACTCTATACCAAACTAGTACTAACCTACTGGGGAGTGGCCGCCCGCAAAAACCAAAGCCCTAACCTAAGCCTAAGCCTGGTCTAGAGTGTAACTTCCTCGTAACTGGTCTACAGGAGTAGAGAAGCAGAAACCATTCAAAAACAATGTAACTACAAACAACCGACCTTAACTAACTATTTACCTATCTATCTAAGTATAAATAACCTAGACTCTCTACCTCCTCAGGGGTTTGAAGGCACATCATGTGACGACTTAGATTCTCTACCTCCTCAGGGGTATGAAAGCACATCATGTGAAGCACTTATATTACAAAGAGATGAATTATTAAAAAAATTATTAAAAAAAATTAATTAAAAAATTATTAAAAAAATCAAAAATGAATAAACCTAGACTCTCTACCTCCTCAGGGGTATGAAGACACATCATGTGACGACTTAGATTCTCTACCTCCTCAGGGGTATGAAAGCACATCATGTGAAAACACCTATATTACAAAAAAATGAATTATTAAAAATTAAAAAATGAATACCAAAAACGACCTATAGAGGGCGCCATCCCGCTTCAAAAGAATGGACCAAAAAATGAATAAAATTCTCTACCTCCACAGGGGTTTGAAGGCACATCATGTGACGACTTAGATTCTCTACCTCCTCAGGGGTATGAAAGCACATCATGTGAAGCACTTATATTACAAAGAGATGAATTATTAAAAAAATTATAAAAAAAATTAATAAAAAAATTATTAAAAAAATCAAAAATGAATAAACTTAGACTCTCTACCTCCTCAGGGGTATGAAGACACATCATGTGACGACTTAGATTCTCTACCTCCTCAGGGGTATGAAAGCACATCATGTGAAAACACCTATATTACAAAAAAATTAATTATAAAAAATTAAAAAATGAATACCAAAAACGACCTATAGAGGGCGCCATCCCGCTTCAAAAGAATGGACCAAAAAATGAATAAAATTCTCTACCTCCACAGGGGTTTGAAGGCACATCATGTGACGACTTAGATTCTCTACCTCCTCAGGGGTATGAAAGCACATCATGTGAAGCACTTATATTACAAAGAGATGAATTATTAAAAAAATTATTAAAAAAAATTAATAAAAAAATTATTAAAAAAATCAAAAATGAATAAACTTAGACTCTCTACCTCCTCAGGGGTATGAAGACACATCATGTGACGACTTAGATTCTCTACCTCCTCAGGGGTATGAAAGCACATCATGTGAAAACACCTATATTACAAAAAAATTAATTATTAAAAATTAAAAAATGAATACCAAAAACGACCTATAGAGGGCGCCATCCCGCTTCAAAAGAATGGACCAAAAAATGAATAAAATTCTCTACCTCCACAGGGGTTTGAAGGCACATCATGTGACGACTTAGATTCTCTACCTCCTCAGGGGTATGAAAGCACATCATGTGAAGCACTTATATTACAAAGAGATGAATTATTAAAATAATTATTAAAAAAAATGAATAAAAAAATTATTAAAAAAATCAAAAATGAATAAACTTAGACTCTCTACCTCCTTAGGGGTATGAAGACACATCATGTGACGACTTAGATTCTCTACCTCCTCAGGGGTATGAAAGCACATCATGTGAAAACACCTATATTACAAAAAAATTAATTATTAAAAATTAAAAAATGAATACCAAAAACGACCTATAGAGGGCGCCATCCCGCTTCAAAAGAATGGACCAAAAAATGAATAAAATTCTCTACCTCCACAGGGGTTTGAAGGCACATCATGTGAAGCACTTATATTACAAAGAGATGAATTATTAAAATAATTATTAAAAAAAATGAATAAAAAAATTATTAAAAAAATCAAAAATGAATAAACTTAGACTCTCTACCTCCTTAGGGGTATGAAGACACATCATGTGACGACTTAGATTCTCTACCTCCTCAGGGGTATGAAAGCACATCATGTGAAAACACCTATATTACAAAAAAATGAATTATTAAAAATTAAAAAATGAATACCAAAAACGACCTATAGAGGGCGCCATCCCGCTTCAAAAGAATGGACCAAAAAATGAATAAAATTCTCTACCTCCACAGGGGTTTGAAGGCACATCATGTGACGACTTAGATTCTCTACCTCCTCAGGGGTATGAAAGCACATCATGTGAAGCACTTATATTACAAAGAGATGAATTATTAAAATAATTATTAAAAAAAATTAATAAAAAAATTATTAAAAAAATCAAAAATGAATAAACTTAGACTCTACCTCCTTAGGGGTATGAAGACACATCATGTGACGACTTAGATTCTCTACCTCCTCAGGGGTATGAAAGCACATCATGTGAAAACACCTATATTACAAAAAAATGAATTATTAAAAATTAAAAAATGAATACCAAAAACGACCTATAGAGGGCGCCATCCCGCTTCAAAAGAATGGACCAAAAAATGAATAAAATTCTCTACCTCCACAGGGGTTTGAAGGCACATCATGTGAAGCACTTATATTACAAAGAGATGAATTATTAAAATAATTATTAAAAAAAATGAATAAAAAAATTATTAAAAAAATCAAAAATGAATAAACTTAGACTCTCTACCTCCTTAGGGGTATGAAGACACATCATGTGACGACTTAGATTCTCTACCTCCTCAGGGGTATGAAAGCACATCATGTGAAAACACCTATATTACAAAAAAATGAATTATTAAAAATTAAAAAATGAATACCAAAAACGACCTATAGAGGGCGCCATCCCGCTTCAAAAGAATGGACCAAAAAATGAATAAAATTCTCTACCTCCACAGGGGTTTGAAGGCACATCATGTGACGACTTAGATTCTCTACCTCCTCAGGGGTATGAAAGCACATCATGTGAAGCACTTATATTACAAAGAGATGAATTATTAAAATAATTATTAAAAAAAATTAATAAAAAAATTATTAAAAAAATCAAAAATGAATAAACTTAGACTCTCTACCTCCTTAGGGGTATGAAGACACATCATGTGACGACTTAGATTCTCTACCTCCTCAGGGGTATGAAAGCACATCATGTGAAAACACCTATATTACAAAAAAATGAATTATTAAAAATTAAAAAATGAATACCAAAAACGACCTATAGAGGGCGCCATCCCGCTTCAAAAGAATGGACCAAAAAATGAATAAAATTCTCTACCTCCACAGGGGTTTGAAGGCACATCATGTGACGACTTAGATTCTCTACCTCCTCAGGGGTATGAAAGCACATCATGTGAAGCACTTATATTACAAAGAGATGAATTATTAAAAAAATTATTACAAAAAATTAATAAAAAAATTATTTAAAAAAATCAAAAATGAATAAACTTAGACTCTCTACCTCCTCAGGGGTATGAAGACACATCATGTGACGACTTAGATGCTCTACCTCCTCAGGGGTATGAAAGCACATCATGTACAACACTTATATTACAAAGTGATGAATTATTAAAAAAATTATTGGAAAATCAATAAATCATATTAAAAATCAAAATAAATAACTTTGATTAAAATGTGCCCCCTTCTACCTCCTCAGGGGTATGGATGCACATCAGGTTAAAAACTAGATTACGACGTGACCCCTCATACCTCCTCAGGGGAACGGGTGAACATCAGCACAAACAAATCTGGAAACTGGAGTGGTCCCTTGAGCCCATAATGGTTCTCTTTTCTGCCTCTAGACCCAGTAGGAAGCCAAGCAATGGATGAGGACCGTGCACCCCCCCAGCCGCCGACCACTCTATACCAAACTAGTACTAACCTACTGGGGAGTGGCCGCCCGCAAAAACCAAAGCCCTAACCTAAGCCTAAGCCTGGTCTAGAGTGTAACTTCCTCGTAACTGGTCTACAGGAGTAGAAAAGCAGAAACCATTCAAAAACAATGTAACTACAAACAACCGACCTTAACTAACTATTTACCTATCTATCTAAGTATAAATAACCTAGACTCTCTACCTCCTCAGGGGTATGAAGACACATCATGTGACGACTTAGATTCTCTACCTCCTCAGGGGTATGAAAGCACATCATGTACAACACTTATATTACAAAGTGATGAATTATTTAAAAAAATTATTAATAAAAAAATTATTAAAAAAATCAAAAATTAATAACTTAAATTATCTATCTCCTCAGGGATAGGAAGACACACCATGTGACGACTTTAATTCTCTACCTCCTCAGGGGTATGAAAGCACATCATGTACAACACTTATATTACAAAGTGATGAATGATGCCTAACCCTAACCTTAACCTTAACCATGCCTAACCTTAACCTTAACCTCAACCATGCCTAACCTTAACCTTAACCATAGAAAGAATATTGCCACTCCCTAAGACAAACTCTAACCTTAACCAACTCCGAAACAATGCCTAACCTTAACCTTAACCATGCCTAACCTTAACCTTAACCATAGAAAGAATATTGCCATTCTCTAAGACAAACTCTAACCTTAACCAACTCCGAAACAATGCCTAACCTTAACCAGACCCTAACCAGAGCACTAAACTTAACCAACTTGACGTCTAAAGCTTAACCTTAAAGGCAAAGCTAAATAATCAAGGTTAACCCTTTCACTATCACACCACAGAAGGATAACCTTTCACTACCACACTACAGAAGGTTAATCTGTCACTATCATACTACAGACAGTTAACCTTTCACTACCACACTATAGACAGTTAACCTTTTCACTATCACACTACAGACGGTTAACCCTTTCACTTCCACACTATAGAAGGTTAACCTTTCACTACCACACTACAGACGGTTAACCTCTCACTACCACACTACAGACGGTCAACCCTCTCACTATCACACTATAGACAGTTAAACCCTCTCACTACCACACTATAGAAGGCTAACCTTTCACTACACAAGAGACATTACATGATAGAATGTAAACACAGGATCTTGAATCATGAAGTTATCTGCCTCAACACCAGAGAAGGCTAAACCTTCACTACCACACTACAGAAGGTTAACCTTCCACTATCACACTATAGGAGGTTAACCCTTCCACTACCACACTACAGAAGGTTAATCTGTCACTATCATACTACAGACATTTAAACTTTCACTACCACACTATAAACAGTTAACCCTTTCACTACCACACTACAGAAGGTTAACCCTTTCACTATCACACTATAGAAGGTTAACCTTCACTACCACACTACAGAAGGTTAATCTGTCACTATCATACTACAGATAGTTAACCTTTCACTACCACACTACAGACAGTTAACCTTTTCACTATCACACTACAGACGGTTAACCCTTTCATTATCACACTATAGAAGGCTAACCTTTCACTACCATACTACAGAAGGCTAATCTGTCACTATCATACTACAGACAGTTAACCTTTCACTACCACACTATAGACAGTTAACCTTTTCACTATCACACTACAGACGGTTAACCCTTTCACTTCCACACTATAGAAGGCTAACCTTTCACTACCACACTGCAGACGGTTAACCTCTCACTACCACACTACAGACGGTTAACCCTCTCACTATCACACTATAAACAGTTAAACCCTCTCACTATCACACTAATAGAAGGTTAACTTTTCACTACCACACTACAGACAGCAACTGGGCTTGGCTATGACCTTGACCCTGGACCTCAGCACAACACACAACTAAGTTGTAGACGGCTGACGTTAGGAGGCGTCGGGACGTCTGAAGCTTAAACTGTAAGGCATAACAAAAATCCTAAACCCCCCCCCCCCCCCCCCTGAGCACACAACACCTAGAACCTGGGGTGACACCCGAGGTCCCCTCCCACCAGCTTGGGACAAAAATTGCATACAAACCCCCCCCCCAGACACCCCACGGAGCCCCCTCAGACAGCCAGGAACCGAGACAGGTCCCCTCACACACACAACACCACAGGGGACCACACACCTCCAAACCTAAGCCTGGAGACACACGGACACAAATCCAACTAGACCAATAAGAACACTGACTCACTGGGGCTTTACACATCCCTGCAAAAGCCACCTGGGGGCGGAACCTAAGACTATTTAAAGCAAGATCAGACAGCATATCCTAAACCACAAGCGGTGGAACTTCAGATGGACGACATCTCCACTCAACCACATCCAGACTCTGAGTAAAAATGGGGGGAGGGGGAACTGTACCTTGAACCCAGTAACAGGGCTTGACCTTGGCTTGGGAACAAATGCACAGCGGCCCACAGCGTGGAAGACTGGTCTTATGCAGACAGGTTTACAGTGGTAATTCTATCATTACAGCCGGGACAAACAGCGGTTAATACCCTGAGTCTCCCGACTCGAATGATGAGAGAAAATGAACACTGTAATTTCTAAAACCTGACTGCAAGGCCTTTCTGATACGAGAAGAGGATTCAAGCCCCTGTTGGGCTCTTCAAGCAAGGGAAGGCGTATATGAAGGCCTCCCTACCTCGCTATACTCAGGTAATATATCTAACCATCTTTTAAGGGCACTCCACAGCCTAAACATACTCAGTACATAACCGCACCCACACGTATTTCCAAACTATATCCTATTAGAACCAGAAACACATCATATCCTACAATTGAAACCACTTAGATCAGCCTGCATTAGGCCTAAATCTTTCAAAAAAAAGAAAAAAATACTATCTGTAGGAACAAATCTCGCTTACTCACACGGATCAGCACCTCCCAACTAAGAAATGAAATGTGCAATCCTCAAAATTACTTATAAAATAGACCAAGCTGCCTCAAAATTCTCTGACTTGAAAGGCTTACAAAACCTTCTAAGTCAGACAAAAACAGGCAACCCTGAAACATAGGTTAACATTGACCTTTGATACTTGTATGGATCAACATTACTACATACAGGACCACTTGGTTACACAGGACTAACTAAATTAGGATCAATGATAGGATTAACTAATAGACCTCTAACAGGAAGATGCAAAAAAGCTATAAATAAATCCATCCCCACATCACAACCCGTCTCCATAAAAGCAACTAATTTGAAATGAAACGAACAACAATCCAAGGTTTGATCAACCTAAATGGATTGGCCTGCTCTGAAGAGGACGTATGATGCAGTATACTTGGATATATACAAAAAATATATATAAGTATACTACTGGCCGAAACGTCTGTTGACTCAGGGTGCATTACTGATGAAGTTGTTCGTAAATTGACACTAAAAGACTATAACCTTTACCATTCAAAAAGAAAAAAAAGGAAAGAAATTCAAAAATAACTACAAACACTACAGACGATTAACCCCTCACCATCACACTACAGAGGAGACACCTTTCACGACCATGCTACAAAGAATTCATCTATCATCCCAAAAAAAACAATACATTAAGAACACAAACTTGTACCATCAATGCAGGCTCCCTCCAGAGCAACAATGGCGGGGTGTCTCCTGAACCACTTGGGGGCCGGCCCGGTGAAGAAGCGGACCACAGACTCACCACATCCTCTGGATGAGGACCATACCACATTGACACTCTTCCCTTCCTTAAAGAATAACAAGAATAATAACAATAACAATAATAATAATAATAATAATAATAATAATAATAATAATAATAATAATAACTTAGATAAAAAATGTGCCCCCTCCTACCTCCTCAGGGGTATGAAAGCACATCATGTACAACACTTATATTACAAAGTGATGAATTATTAAAAAAATTATTAATAAAAAAAATTATTAAAAAAATCAAAAAGAAAAAAAGAAAAATCAAAATCAGTACCAAAAACGGCCAATAGAGGGCGCCATCCCTTCCAAAAACAATAGATCAAAAAAAAAAAAAAAAAAAAAAAAAAAAAAAAAAAAAAAAAACTTAGATTAAAATGAATAAAAAATGAATAACTTAAATTCTCTACCTCCACAGGGGTTTGAAGGCACATCATGTGACGACTTAGATTCTCTACCTCCTCAGGGGTATGAAAGCACATCATGTGAAGCACTTATATTACAAAGAGATGAATTATTAAAAAAATTATTAAAAAAAATTAATAAAAAAATTATTAAAAAAATAAAAAATGAATAAACTTAGACTCTCTACCTCCTCAGGGGTATGAAGACACATCATGTGACGACTTAGATTCTCTACCTCCTCAGGGGTATGAAAGCACATCATGTACAACACTTATATTACAAAGTGATGAATTATTAAAAAAATTATTGGAAAATCAATAAATCATATTAAAAATCAAAATAAATAACTTTGATTAAAATGTGCCCTTCCTACCTCCTCAGGGGTATGGATGCACATCAGGTTAAAAACTAGATTACGACGTGACCCCTCATACCTCCTCAGGGGAACGGGTGAACATCAGCACAAACAAATCTGGAAACTGGAGTGGTCCCTTGAGCCCATAATGGTTCTCTTTTCTGCCTCTAGACCCAGTAGGAAGCCAAGCAATGGATGAGGACCGTGCACCCCCCCAGCCGCCGACCACTCTATACCAAACTAGTACTAACCTACTGGGGAGTGGCCGCCCGCAAAAACCAAAGCCCTAACCTAAGCCTAAGCCTGGTCTAGAGTGTAACTTCCTCGTAACTGGTCTACAGGAGTAGAGAAGCAGAAACCATTCAAAAACAATGTAACTACAAACAACCGACCTTAACTAACTATTTACCTATCTATCTAAGTATAAATAACCTAGACTCTCTACCTCCTCAGGGGTTTGAAGGCACATCATGTGACGACTTAGATTCTCTACCTCCTCAGGGGTATGAAAGCACATCATGTGAAGCACTTATATTACAAAGAGATGAATTATTAAAAAAATTATTAAAAAAAATTAATTAAAAAATTATTAAAAAAATCAAAAATGAATAAACCTAGACTCTCTACCTCCTCAGGGGTATGAAGACACATCATGTGACGACTTAGATTCTCTACCTCCTCAGGGGTATGAAAGCACATCATGTGAAAACACCTATATTACAAAAAAATGAATTATTAAAAATTAAAAAATGAATACCAAAAACGACCTATAGAGGGCGCCATCCCGCTTCAAAAGAATGGACCAAAAAATGAATAAAATTCTCTACCTCCACAGGGGTTTGAAGGCACATCATGTGACGACTTAGATTCTCTACCTCCTCAGGGGTATGAAAGCACATCATGTGAAGCACTTATATTACAAAGAGATGAATTATTAAAAAAATTATAAAAAAAATTAATAAAAAAATTATTAAAAAAATCAAAAATGAATAAACTTAGACTCTCTACCTCCTCAGGGGTATGAAGACACATCATGTGACGACTTAGATTCTCTACCTCCTCAGGGGTATGAAAGCACATCATGTGAAAACACCTATATTACAAAAAAATTAATTATAAAAAATTAAAAAATGAATACCAAAAACGACCTATAGAGGGCGCCATCCCGCTTCAAAAGAATGGACCAAAAAATGAATAAAATTCTCTACCTCCACAGGGGTTTGAAGGCACATCATGTGACGACTTAGATTCTCTACCTCCTCAGGGGTATGAAAGCACATCATGTGAAGCACTTATATTACAAAGAGATGAATTATTAAAAAAATTATTAAAAAAAATTAATAAAAAAATTATTAAAAAAATCAAAAATGAATAAACTTAGACTCTCTACCTCCTCAGGGGTATGAAGACACATCATGTGACGACTTAGATTCTCTACCTCCTCAGGGGTATGAAAGCACATCATGTGAAAACACCTATATTACAAAAAAATTAATTATTAAAAATTAAAAAATGAATACCAAAAACGACCTATAGAGGGCGCCATCCCGCTTCAAAAGAATGGACCAAAAAATGAATAAAATTCTCTACCTCCACAGGGGTTTGAAGGCACATCATGTGACGACTTAGATTCTCTACCTCCTCAGGGGTATGAAAGCACATCATGTGAAGCACTTATATTACAAAGAGATGAATTATTAAAATAATTATTAAAAAAAATGAATAAAAAAATTATTAAAAAAATCAAAAATGAATAAACTTAGACTCTCTACCTCCTTAGGGGTATGAAGACACATCATGTGACGACTTAGATTCTCTACCTCCTCAGGGGTATGAAAGCACATCATGTGAAAACACCTATATTACAAAAAAATTAATTATTAAAAATTAAAAAATGAATACCAAAAACGACCTATAGAGGGCGCCATCCCGCTTCAAAAGAATGGACCAAAAAATGAATAAAATTCTCTACCTCCACAGGGGTTTGAAGGCACATCATGTGAAGCACTTATATTACAAAGAGATGAATTATTAAAATAATTATTAAAAAAAATGAATAAAAAAATTATTAAAAAAATCAAAAATGAATAAACTTAGACTCTCTACCTCCTTAGGGGTATGAAGACACATCATGTGACGACTTAGATTCTCTACCTCCTCAGGGGTATGAAAGCACATCATGTGAAAACACCTATATTACAAAAAAATGAATTATTAAAAATTAAAAAATGAATACCAAAAACGACCTATAGAGGGCGCCATCCCGCTTCAAAAGAATGGACCAAAAAATGAATAAAATTCTCTACCTCCACAGGGGTTTGAAGGCACATCATGTGACGACTTAGATTCTCTACCTCCTCAGGGGTATGAAAGCACATCATGTGAAGCACTTATATTACAAAGAGATGAATTATTAAAATAATTATTAAAAAAAATTAATAAAAAAATTATTAAAAAAATCAAAAATGAATAAACTTAGACTCTCTACCTCCTTAGGGGTATGAAGACACATCATGTGACGACTTAGATTCTCTACCTCCTCAGGGGTATGAAAGCACATCATGTGAAAACACCTATATTACAAAAAAATGAATTATTAAAAATTAAAAAATGAATACCAAAAACGACCTATAGAGGGCGCCATCCCGCTTCAAAAGAATGGACCAAAAAATGAATAAAATTCTCTACCTCCACAGGGGTTTGAAGGCACATCATGTGAAGCACTTATATTACAAAGAGATGAATTATTAAAATAATTATTAAAAAAAATGAATAAAAAAATTATTAAAAAAATCAAAAATGAATAAACTTAGACTCTCTACCTCCTTAGGGGTATGAAGACACATCATGTGACGACTTAGATTCTCTACCTCCTCAGGGGTATGAAAGCACATCATGTGAAAACACCTATATTACAAAAAAATGAATTATTAAAAATTAAAAAATGAATACCAAAAACGACCTATAGAGGGCGCCATCCCGCTTCAAAAGAATGGACCAAAAAATGAATAAAATTCTCTACCTCCACAGGGGTTTGAAGGCACATCATGTGACGACTTAGATTCTCTACCTCCTCAGGGGTATGAAAGCACATCATGTGAAGCACTTATATTACAAAGAGATGAATTATTAAAAAAATTATTAAAAAAAATTAATAAAAAAATTATTAAAAAAATCAAAAATGAATAAACTTAGACTCTCTACCTCCTTAGGGGTATGAAGACACATCATGTGACGACTTAGATTCTCTACCTCCTCAGGGGTATGAAAGCACATCATGTGAAAACACCTATATTACAAAAAAATGAATTATTAAAAATTAAAAAATGAATACCAAAAACGACCTATAGAGGGCGCCATCCCGCTTCAAAAGAATGGACCAAAAAATGAATAAAATTCTCTACCTCCACAGGGGTTTGAAGGCACATCATGTGACGACTTAGATTCTCTACCTCCTCAGGGGTATGAAAGCACATCATGTGAAGCACTTATATTACAAAGAGATGAATTATTAAAAAAATTATTACAAAAAATTAATAAAAAAATTATTTAAAAAAATCAAAAATGAATAAACTTAGACTCTCTACCTCCTCAGGGGTATGAAGACACATCATGTGACGACTTAGATGCTCTACCTCCTCAGGGGTATGAAAGCACATCATGTACAACACTTATATTACAAAGTGATGAATTATTAAAAAAATTATTGGAAAATCAATAAATCATATTAAAAATCAAAATAAATAACTTTGATTAAAATGTGCCCCCTTCTACCTCCTCAGGGGTATGGATGCACATCAGGTTAAAAACTAGATTACGACGTGACCCCTCATACCTCCTCAGGGGAACGGGTGAACATCAGCACAAACAAATCTGGAAACTGGAGTGGTCCCTTGAGCCCATAATGGTTCTCTTTTCTGCCTCTAGACCCAGTAGGAAGCCAAGCAATGGATGAGGACCGTGCACCCCCCCAGCCGCCGACCACTCTATACCAAACTAGTACTAACCTACTGGGGAGTGGCCGCCCGCAAAAACCAAAGCCCTAACCTAAGCCTAAGCCTGGTCTAGAGTGTAACTTCCTCGTAACTGGTCTACAGGAGTAGAAAAGCAGAAACCATTCAAAAACAATGTAACTACAAACAACCGACCTTAACTAACTATTTACCTATCTATCTAAGTATAAATAACCTAGACTCTCTACCTCCTCAGGGGTATGAAGACACATCATGTGACGACTTAGATTCTCTACCTCCTCAGGGGTATGAAAGCACATCATGTACAACACTTATATTACAAAGTGATGAATTATTTAAAAAAATTATTAATAAAAAAATTATTAAAAAAATCAAAAATTAATAACTTAAATTATCTATCTCCTCAGGGATAGGAAGACACACCATGTGACGACTTTAATTCTCTACCTCCTCAGGGGTATGAAAGCACATCATGTACAACACTTATATTACAAAGTGATGAATGATGCCTAACCCTAACCTTAACCTTAACCATGCCTAACCTTAACCTTAACCTCAACCATGCCTAACCTTAACCTTAACCATAGAAAGAATATTGCCACTCCCTAAGACAAACTCTAACCTTAACCAACTCCGAAACAATGCCTAACCTTAACCTTAACCATGCCTAACCTTAACCTTAACCATAGAAAGAATATTGCCATTCTCTAAGACAAACTCTAACCTTAACCAACTCCGAAACAATGCCTAACCTTAACCAGACCCTAACCAGAGCACTAAACTTAACCAACTTGACGTCTAAAGCTTAACCTTAAAGGCAAAGCTAAATAATCAAGGTTAACCCTTTCACTATCACACCACAGAAGGATAACCTTTCACTACCACACTACAGAAGGTTAATCTGTCACTATCATACTACAGACAGTTAACCTTTCACTACCACACTATAGACAGTTAACCTTTTCACTATCACACTACAGACGGTTAACCCTTTCACTTCCACACTATAGAAGGTTAACCTTTCACTACCACACTACAGACGGTTAACCTCTCACTACCACACTACAGACGGTCAACCCTCTCACTATCACACTATAGACAGTTAAACCCTCTCACTACCACACTATAGAAGGCTAACCTTTCACTACACAAGAGACATTACATGATAGAATGTAAACACAGGATCTTGAATCATGAAGTTATCTGCCTCAACACCAGAGAAGGCTAAACCTTCACTACCACACTACAGAAGGTTAACCTTCCACTATCACACTATAGGAGGTTAACCCTTCCACTACCACACTACAGAAGGTTAATCTGTCACTATCATACTACAGACATTTAAACTTTCACTACCACACTATAAACAGTTAACCCTTTCACTACCACACTACAGAAGGTTAACCCTTTCACTATCACACTATAGAAGGTTAACCTTCACTACCACACTACAGAAGGTTAATCTGTCACTATCATACTACAGATAGTTAACCTTTCACTACCACACTACAGACAGTTAACCTTTTCACTATCACACTACAGACGGTTAACCCTTTCATTATCACACTATAGAAGGCTAACCTTTCACTACCATACTACAGAAGGCTAATCTGTCACTATCATACTACAGACAGTTAACCTTTCACTACCACACTATAGACAGTTAACCTTTTCACTATCACACTACAGACGGTTAACCCTTTCACTTCCACACTATAGAAGGCTAACCTTTCACTACCACACTGCAGACGGTTAACCTCTCACTACCACACTACAGACGGTTAACCCTCTCACTATCACACTATAAACAGTTAAACCCTCTCACTATCACACTAATAGAAGGTTAACTTTTCACTACCACACTACAGACAGCAACTGGGCTTGGCTATGACCTTGACCCTGGACCTCAGCACAACACACAACTAAGTTGTAGACGGCTGACGTTAGGAGGCGTCGGGACGTCTGAAGCTTAAACTGTAAGGCATAACAAAAATCCTAAACCCCCCCCCCCCCCCCCCTGAGCACACAACACCTAGAACCTGGGGTGACACCCGAGGTCCCCTCCCACCAGCTTGGGACAAAAATTGCATACAAACCCCCCCCCCAGACACCCCACGGAGCCCCCTCAGACAGCCAGGAACCGAGACAGGTCCCCTCACACACACAACACCACAGGGGACCACACACCTCCAAACCTAAGCCTGGAGACACACGGACACAAATCCAACTAGACCAATAAGAACACTGACTCACTGGGGCTTTACACATCCCTGCAAAAGCCACCTGGGGGCGGAACCTAAGACTATTTAAAGCAAGATCAGACAGCATATCCTAAACCACAAGCGGTGGAACTTCAGATGGACGACATCTCCACTCAACCACATCCAGACTCTGAGTAAAAATGGGGGGAGGGGGAACTGTACCTTGAACCCAGTAACAGGGCTTGACCTTGGCTTGGGAACAAATGCACAGCGGCCCACAGCGTGGAAGACTGGTCTTATGCAGACAGGTTTACAGTGGTAATTCTATCATTACAGCCGGGACAAACAGCGGTTAATACCCTGAGTCTCCCGACTCGAATGATGAGAGAAAATGAACACTGTAATTTCTAAAACCTGACTGCAAGGCCTTTCTGATACGAGAAGAGGATTCAAGCCCCTGTTGGGCTCTTCAAGCAAGGGAAGGCGTATATGAAGGCCTCCCTACCTCGCTATACTCAGGTAATATATCTAACCATCTTTTAAGGGCACTCCACAGCCTAAACATACTCAGTACATAACCGCACCCACACGTATTTCCAAACTATATCCTATTAGAACCAGAAACACATCATATCCTACAATTGAAACCACTTAGATCAGCCTGCATTAGGCCTAAATCTTTCAAAAAAAAGAAAAAAATACTATCTGTAGGAACAAATCTCGCTTACTCACACGGATCAGCACCTCCCAACTAAGAAATGAAATGTGCAATCCTCAAAATTACTTATAAAATAGACCAAGCTGCCTCAAAATTCTCTGACTTGAAAGGCTTACAAAACCTTCTAAGTCAGACAAAAACAGGCAACCCTGAAACATAGGTTAACATTGACCTTTGATACTTGTATGGATCAACATTACTACATACAGGACCACTTGGTTACACAGGACTAACTAAATTAGGATCAATGATAGGATTAACTAATAGACCTCTAACAGGAAGATGCAAAAAAGCTATAAATAAATCCATCCCCACATCACAACCCGTCTCCATAAAAGCAACTAATTTGAAATGAAACGAACAACAATCCAAGGTTTGATCAACCTAAATGGATTGGCCTGCTCTGAAGAGGACGTATGATGCAGTATACTTGGATATATACAAAAAATATATATAAGTATACTACTGGCCGAAACGTCTGTTGACTCAGGGTGCATTACTGATGAAGTTGTTCGTAAATTGACACTAAAAGACTATAACCTTTACCATTCAAAAAGAAAAAAAAGGAAAGAAATTCAAAAATAACTACAAACACTACAGACGATTAACCCCTCACCATCACACTACAGAGGAGACACCTTTCACGACCATGCTACAAAGAATTCATCTATCATCCCAAAAAAAACAATACATTAAGAACACAAACTTGTACCATCAATGCAGGCTCCCTCCAGAGCAACAATGGCGGGGTGTCTCCTGAACCACTTGGGGGCCGGCCCGGTGAAGAAGCGGACCACAGACTCACCACATCCTCTGGATGAGGACCATACCACATTGACACTCTTCCCTTCCTTAAAGAATAACAAGAATAATAACAATAACAATAATAATAATAATAATAATAATAATAATAATAATAATAATAATAATAACTTAGATAAAAAATGTGCCCCCTCCTACCTCCTCAGGGGTATGAAAGCACATCATGTACAACACTTATATTACAAAGTGATGAATTATTAAAAAAATTATTAATAAAAAAAATTATTAAAAAAATCAAAAAGAAAAAAAGAAAAATCAAAATCAGTACCAAAAACGGCCAATAGAGGGCGCCATCCCTTCCAAAAACAATAGATCAAAAAAAAAAAAAAAAAAAAAAAAAAAAAAAAAAAAAAAAAAAAAAACTTAGATTAAAATGAATAAAAAATGAATAACTTAAATTCTCTACCTCCACAGGGGTTTGAAGGCACATCATGTGACGACTTAGATTCTCTACCTCCTCAGGGGTATGAAAGCACATCATGTGAAGCACTTATATTACAAAGAGATGAATTATTAAAAAAATTATTAAAAAAAATTAATAAAAAAATTATTAAAAAAATAAAAAATGAATAAACTTAGACTCTCTACCTCCTCAGGGGTATGAAGACACATCATGTGACGACTTAGATTCTCTACCTCCTCAGGGGTATGAAAGCACATCATGTACAACACTTATATTACAAAGTGATGAATTATTAAAAAAATTATTGGAAAATCAATAAATCATATTAAAAATCAAAATAAATAACTTTGATTAAAATGTGCCCTTCCTACCTCCTCAGGGGTATGGATGCACATCAGGTTAAAAACTAGATTACGACGTGACCCCTCATACCTCCTCAGGGGAACGGGTGAACATCAGCACAAACAAATCTGGAAACTGGAGTGGTCCCTTGAGCCCATAATGGTTCTCTTTTCTGCCTCTAGACCCAGTAGGAAGCCAAGCAATGGATGAGGACCGTGCACCCCCCCAGCCGCCGACCACTCTATACCAAACTAGTACTAACCTACTGGGGAGTGGCCGCCCGCAAAAACCAAAGACCCAACCAAATTAGGTGCTGCATGTTGCTACTGTTGACACTAATAATAATGTAATGACCCCATGACCCTGTGACCCTGTCCCAGTGTGTTCCTCTGTCTTTCTCTCTCTAAGTGTGTCTCTCCACCCCGATCCAGCAGATGTCCCTAGTGCGTTCCCACGTGTGGTCAGTCTGCCCAGCTGTTCCTCATCGGTCTTCTACCCCAGGGGTTCCCAAACTTTTCAGGCCAGGGCCCAGAAAATAAGGCGTCAGAGAGCCACGGCCCAATGCACATCGTCTGGCTTTTTTTTTTTTTTTTTTGTCAGGCGACCGATTTTTTAAGCCAAATATCACTTCAATCCTATTAAGTTAGTTATTCATTTATATGTGCTATTTATGAGAGGGCTAACTTGTTGCAAAATAATAATGATAATAATAATAGCCTCATTAAAATACTATTGTTGCTTCGGTTGTTTTCAGCGTTTTATGTGCATAATCTGTTATTTAGTTTGAAATGTTCGTTGAAATAAGTAGATTTTTCGTTTTTGTTTTATATAAAGTTAATATAAAACCATATAGTCACATTTTAGAATACAATATAATAGAATTTTAGAATACAACTAGAAACACTGTCCTGGCCTGCTTCTAAGTTCAGTGGCCTGACAAAAAAAAAAAAAAAAAAAAAAAAAAATTATTTTATTTTTTTCTAAATCATCTCGCGGCCCACCCGTGGCTGTTCGCGGCCCACCTTTGGGTCGCGACCCCGACTTTGGGAACCACTGTTCTACCCCAGCTGTAGAAGCATTAGTCATTATTCCCCTGTGTATTTCAGTCGTTTGTCTCCTGTTACCTGTTCATCCTTCCTGTCTACGCCTGTTGATCCTTCCTGTCTACGCCTGTTCATCCTTCCTGTCTACGCCTGTTCATCCTTCCTGTCTACGCCTGTTCATCCTTCCTGTCTACGCCTGTTCATCCTTCCTGTCTACGCCTGTTGATCCTTCCTGTCTACGCCTGTTGATCCTTCCTGTCTACGCCTGTTCATCCTTCCTGTCTACGCCTGTTCATCCTTCCTGTCTACGCCTGTTGATCCTTCCTGTCTACGCCTGTTGATCCTTCCTGTCTACGCCTGTTCATCCTTCCTGTCTACGCCTGTGCATCCTTCCTGTCTAACGCCCCCTATCTGATGTTCAGGTCTAATAACGCCCCCTATCTGATGTTCAGGTCTCATAACGCCCCCTATCTGATGTTCAGGTTCCATAACGCCCCCTATCTGATGTTCAGGTTCCATAACGCCCCCTATCTGATGTTCAGGTCTCATAACGCCCCCTATCTGATGTTCAGGTTCCATAACGCCCCCTATCTGATGTTCAGGTTCCATAACGCCCCCTATCTGATGTTCAGGTCTCATAACGCCCCCTATCTGATGTTCAGGTCTCATAACGCCCCCTATCTGATGTTCAGGTTCCATAACGCCCCCTATCTGATGTTCAGGTTCCATAACGCCCCCTATCTGATGTTCAGGTCTCATAACGCCCCCTATCTGATGTTCAGGTCTCATAACGCTCCCTATCTGATGTTCAGGTTCCATAACGCCCCCTATCTGATGTTCAGGTTCCATAACGCCCCCTATCTGATGTTCAGGTTCCATAACGCCCCCTATCTGATGTTCAGGTCTCATAACGCCCCCTATCTGATGTTCAGGTCTCATAACGCCCCCTATCTGATGTTCAGGTCTCATAACGCTCCCTATCTGATGTTCAGGTCTAATAACGCCCCCTATCTGATGTTCAGGTTCCATAACGCCCCCTATCTGATGTTCAGGTCTCATAACGCCCCCTATCTGATGTTCAGGTTCCATAACGCCCCCTATCTGATGTTCAGGTTCCATAACGCCCCCTATCTGATGTTCAGGTTCCATAACGCCCCCTATCTGATGTTCAGGTCTCATAACGCCCCCTATCTGATGTTCAGGTCTCATAACGCCCCCTATCTGATGTTTAGGTTCCATAACGCCCCCTATCTGATGTTCAGGTTCCATAACGCCCCCTATCTGATGTTCAGGTCTCATAACGCCCCCTATCTGATGTTCAGGTCTCATAACGCTCCCTATCTGATGTTCAGGTTCCATAACGCCCCCTATCTGATGTTCAGGTCTCATAACGCTCCCTATCTGATGTTCAGGTTCCATAACGCTCCCTATCTGATGTTCAGGTCTCATAACGCCCCCTATCTGATGTTCAGGTCTCATAACGCCCCCTATCTGATGTTCAGGTCTCATAACGCTCCCTATCTGATGTTCAGGTTCCATAACGCCCCCTATCTGATGTTCAGGTCTCATAACGCCCCCTATCTGATGTTCAGGTCTCATAACGCTCCCTATCTGATGTTCAGGTTCCATAACGCCCCCCATTTCTCTAAAAGCTCAAAATGCTGTGTTTATTTTTGGATTGCATAATTCCGTCCTTAATTTCCGAAAAAAAAACTGAAAATATTACCCCCTAAATGGGTCACTGCAATACAGCATCAAAAAGGAAATGTAGGTCTGTTTACAGTTTATATACTCGTTCAAAACACTAACTGGAATGAGCAACTTTGTATGTTGCATTTTTGTTATTTGCTCCATGTGTCAATGATTCAAACAGACCAGTGGAGAACGATGATGATGGCAGGCAGGTGAACGCTTTGGATAAGCGTCAGCTAAATGACTAAATTGTAAAAAGTGAGCATGATGTTAGTCTGCTGTTATGTGTAACGTGAACATGATGTTAATAATATAATAATAATAATTTAGGACCTGCTCCGAGGTCACCATTTGGCACACATGCGAACCATGCATACAATGCGTATCTGCGATTAACCCATCCCGTCGTCCTTCCCCCCCAAGGGCAGCCGGGAGCAGACAGGCGCCACGTGAGCCGTGCCAGGGGACCAATCCAAGTGCTCCTGTCCGTCTTCGTCAAGGACGCCACAGCGTTAGCGATCTTGTTGTTGTGCATGTTTTTCCATTGGGTTTATCTTATCGGGGGGGGAAACCCTTGCGAGCACGGGGAGAACATGCAAACTCCACACAGAAAGGCCTGGGAGATACCCCACCTGGGTAACTGGCATCATGGAAACCTGGTCCCCAAGCGGGATTCGAACCCTGGACCTTCTTGCTGTGAGGCGACAGTGTTAACCACTACACCACCGTGCCGCTCTGTTAGTGTGCTGTTATGTGTAAAGTGAACATGATGTTAGTCTGCTGTTATGTCAACTTATGTGTAACGTGAACATGATGTTAGTCTGCTGTTATGTGTAAAGTGAACATGATGTTTGTCTGCTGTTATGTGTTAATTAATTAAATGAAATAACTAATTAAAGCAATTATAAATAGATTAAGAAAAAAAAAAACTCTCAACGCCCACTTTTCAACTGCACCCAGCACCCCTCGATACTCTGGCATGAAAACACCCAGTGTTGGCTTTTACTTGTTACCCAGTTGTTACTACACCCATGTTCTCTACCAAACCCATGTTCTCTACTACACCCATGGCAGACACAGGGCGGGGCAAAAACGTAGCTTCCCAGACTTTGACCTACTGGATGAACCTACTGAACAGTGGGTTGTAAAAGCATAATGTGTGCATAGTAGGGTTAGTAGCTTCTGTCTGATTGTGTAAGTACTGAGGGTAGTGGGGTTAGTAGCTTATGTCTGGTTGTGTAGGTACTGAGGGTAGTAGGGTAGCACTCTCACTTGCCAAAACCTCATATTTTTCCAGGCTCATTAATGAAAACAAAAACAACTCAAAGTTTCTGTTTGACACAGTTGCAAAACGTACTCAGAAACAACCAAGTGCCCTAAACCATGCGTTCTCGGCTAACGAATTCATGAAATTCTTTACCAAGAAAATTGACCTCATTAGAGATGAAATTGTTGCTTTACTCAACAATCAGAGTCCCTCCCAACCTCTGATGGGCCTTCCCCCTGACTTTGATTCCAGCCATACGCTATGCTGCCTTGAAAACGTCTCACTTAGTGCCCTCTCTAAATTGGTTGGTGCGGCTAAACCCTCAACCTGTCTGTTTGACCCTCTTCCAGCAACTCTCATCAAAAAACTCTTCCCAACTCTAGGCCCTGCCCTACTCAATATCTTCAACACCTCCTTGTCTACTGGCGTGGTGCCCCTGGCCTTTAAATCAGCCGTCATTAAACCACTACTTAAAAAACCGAACCTCGACCCTCTAATCTTGAAAAATTACAGACCCATCTCCAATCTTCCGTTCCTATCCAAAGTGTTAGAACGGATCATCGCAACGCAATTTACTGACCATTTATCAAACAATAATCTTAATGAATCTTTTCAATCTGGCTTTAGAGCCTTACACTCCACCGAAATGGCGGTTACCAAAGTCACAAATGACTTACTGCTCTCTCTTGACTCAAACCTCACTTCTGTGCTCTTATTGCTTGATCTCAGTGCAGCCTTTGACACTATCGATCACTCAATTCTTCTAGGTCGGCTTGAGAATCATGTTGGCATTCGGGGTCTCGCACTAGCTTGGTTTAAATCCTATTTAACTGATAGAACACATAATTATTTAACATCTGAGACCCTCCCAGTGCAATGTGGTGTCCCACAAGTATCCGTCCTGGGCCCTTTGCTATTTTCGATTTACATGCTACCCCTCGGCAATATCATACGCAAATTTGGCATAAACTTTCATTTTTACGCTATTAAGCCAAATGATTCCTCCCAACTACAAAACCTTGAGGCCTGCTTGCTTGCCGTCAAAAAGTGGATGTCGCAAAACTTTCTACTCCTTAATGCAGATAAAACTGAGATGTTAATTGTTGGCCCCCCAAACCACAGAGGCCTGTTTCAGGACATCTCCCTCAACTTTGATACTTGTCATGTATCCCAGAGCTCCACCATAAAAAACCTCAGAGTCATTTTTGATTCCTCCCTCTCATTTAATGCACATATAAAAAATTTCACCAAAATTGCATTCTTCCATCTTCGTAATATCGTAAAATTCGCCCCATTTGAACTCTGGCTGATGCTGAAACCCTGATTCATGCTTTTGTCTCATCACGTTTGGACTACTGTAATGCACTTTTTTCAGGCCTACCTAATTCAAGCATCAAAAATCTTCAACTCGTGCAAAATGCAGCTGCACGGATACTAACTAGAACTAGAAAATTCGATCACATCACACCAGTTTTGTCCGCCCTACACTGGCTTCCTATTCAAGCCCGATCTGACTTTAAAGTGCTACTCCTCACCTACAAAATTTTAAATGGGCTTGCACCGCTCTATCTATCCGATCTCATCTCCCGATACTCGCCCGCTCGTGCTCTGCGCTCACAAAATGCAGGGCTTCTATCGATTCCTAGGGTTAAAAAGAAATCCGCCGGCCACAGAGCCTTTGTCTACCTCGCTCCCTACCTGTGGAACAAATTACCTGCCGTCATCAGGGGCGCCTGCTCTGTCGAAGCTTTTAAATCCCTGCTTAAGACCCATCTTTTCTCTCTCTCCTTCAACCTACCCTGATCTCACCTGGTCGGGGACTGACCTTTAGATTAATCTGTCTAGTTTAGGCCATGTTTAGACGGGAACGCTCGCGGGTGAAACCGGCAAAATATTTCTTCGAATGTGCCTTTTGTTTATACGGCAACGGCGTTTTTGCGGGGAGAATCCGCAAAAAAGTGAGACCACCTTCCTGGGTGGAAATCCTAGAAACGATAAACCTTCGCGCTCTCATCTGAACAGTCAAACCGCATAAAACTATGATGAAATGGTTCTCAAGGCTCTCGTCGCGTACTGCTTACTGTACATCACAGGCATGCGCCAGTAGCCTAGAAGCGTAAACAAAGCATGTCTGATTCTATCCATGGCGATCACCTGAAGGCTACATTGGCAGTACTTTTAAATACACAAGAATCTGTCCCGCGGCTATCACAACTATTAGTGACTGGACCCACTGTCTGTGATTGACTCCGCTTTGGTCCAATCACATTCCCCCACCCACAGTCTGCGAATCAGAGGCAGAGTAGGGCGGGTCTTCACAGCACGTCATGTGACAGATGCGCCAATCGTGTGACAGCGGGGCTCCGTCGTCTCGAGTCGTTACAGCCTCATCTGCACGCAGAATTCCATTCCAAAACACTAGTCTAAACGCAACATTAAAAGTGAGACCGCAAGACGACTTTTGCGGTTTCTGTTCAGACTCTCTCTGTCTAAACATGGCCTTAGTTAGGATGTCTATTTTCCCCCATGTCTGCTTTTTTGCAGCACCACAAACATGGGAACTCTCTAACTCCTCCCCTTCCTTGTTACAGTATGTTGTTACAGTATGCACAGTATGTTGTTACAGTATGTACAGTATGTTGTTACAGTATGTACAGTATGTTGTTACAGTATGTTAGTATGTTGTTACAGTATGTTAGTATGTTGTTACAGTATGTTGTTACAGTATGCACAGTATGTTGTTACAGTATGTTAGTATGTTGTTACAGTATGCACAGTATGTTGTTACAGTATGAACAGTATGTTGTTACAGTATGTACAGTATGTTGTTACAGTATGTTAGTATGTTGTTACAGTATGGTGTTACAGTATGCACAGTATGTTGTTACAGTATGTACAGTATGTTGTTACAGTATGTTGTTACAGTATGTGCAGTATGTTGTTACAGTATGTACAGTATGTTGTTACAGTATGTTGTTACAGTATGTTGCTACATTATGTTGTTACAGTATGGTGTTACAGTATGTACAGTATGTTGTTACAGTATGTACAGTATGTTGCTACAGTATGTTGTTACAGTATGATGTTACAGTATGTTGTTACATTATGCACAGTATGTTGTTACAGTATGTACAGTATGTTGTTACAGTATGTACAGTATGTTGTTACAGTATGTACATTATGTTATTACAGCATGTTGTTACATTATGTTGTTACAGTATGTTGTTACAGTATGTTGTTACAGTATGCACAGTATGTTGTTACAGTATGTTGTGACAGTATGTTGTTACAGTATGTTGTTACAGTATATACAGTATGTTGTGACAGTATGTTGTTACAGTATGTTGTGACAGTATGTTGTTACAGTATGGTGTTACAGTATGTTGTTACAGTATATACAGTATGTTGTGACAGTATGTTGTAACAGTATATACAGTATGTTGTGACAGTATGTACAGTATGTCGTTACAGTATGTACAGTATGTTGTTACAGTATGTACAGTATGGTGTTACAGTATGTTGGTACAGTATGTTGTTACAGTATATACAGTATGTTGTTACAGTATGCTGTAACAGTATATACAGTATGTTGTGACAGTATGTTGTTACAGTATGTTGTTACAGTATGTACAGTATGTTGTTACAGTATGTACAGTATGTTGTTACAGTATGTTGGTACAGTATGTTGTTACAGTATATACAGTATGTTGTTACAGTATGCTGTAACAGTATATACAGTATGTTGTGACAGTATGTTGTTACAGTATGTTGTTACAGTATATACAGTATGTTGTGACAGTATGCTGTTACAGTATGTTGTTACAGTATGTACAGTATGTTGTTACAGTATGTTGGTACAGTATGTTGGTACAGTATGTTGTTACAGTATGTTGTTACAGTATGTAAAGTATGTTGTTACAGTATGTTGTTACAGTATGTACAGTATGTTGGTACAGTATGTTGCTACAGTATGTTGCTACAGTATGTTGTTACAGTATGTTGTTACAGTATGTACAGTATGCTGCTACAGTATGTTGCTACAGTATGTTGTTACAGTATGTACAGTATGTTGTTACAGTATGTACAGTATGTTGCTACAGTATGTTGTTACAGTATGATGTTACAGTATGTTGTTACAGTATGTACAGTATGTTGATACAGTATGTTGTTACAGTATGATGTTACAGTATGTTGTTACAGTATGTACAGTATGTTGCTACAGTATGTTGTTACAGTATGTTGTTACAGTATGTACAGTATGTTGCTACAGTATTGTTGTGAAGGGCCAGATTAAACTGAGAATCTACCTTTATTGTTTGATATACTTTGTATATTATTTATATATATACACGGAATATCCCTTTACCTGCGTTCAAACCAGAGTAATATTCGCTCTCCTTATTGGACAGCGCCCCTAGGCGCCAGCGCGCAGGCCCCCAACGGCAGGTTCAAAGACAAGTTCAGGCATGTCAGGACATGCCCGGAGACAGCGTATTGATACCAGACAAAGACTGCGGTTTGGGACTAGATATTCACTTAAGTATATATACAGCACAGGTGCGCAGAGTTGTTGTTCATCCCGAGTCAACGTGCAGTGAAGTGAGCAACCTTGCGTCTAACAGAGCGTTGAGAACCACGTGCGAATAGAATAGTAAAGTGTCAGAGTTTAATGCAGTAACGTCGAGTTCGACCTAATCTAATGTGAAGTAAATAGTCGTTCATTTATTGTATATCGTGCGGCCACAGTTCGTTCGTGTGTAGCATTACCCAGCGGTTCGTTGTGTCTTTAGCTAGTGTACTTAGCCAGGGTGTGTGGCCTAAATACGTCGCCCACACCCGAGGAGTCCTAGGCGGAGAACCGTTGGACATGTACACAGGAGAATCGGCGTCGGCTATTGCAGAACCATTACTGGTTGGATTATATTGATTTGGAACGTGTTACCCGGAGAAGAGCATTGTTGATTTCCACTATCGTTTGGGATTCAACCTCGTGAGGATTACAACTCGGGCTGGCCTCGTGGACGGAGGCTGGCTAACTGTCATCAATGCTATCGAGCATTTGGATTACAATTATTGCTTTGCTGCTGATCAAGGGAGTTACAAGGACCGACTCCTGTACCTGGAGTCTCTTTATTCCTCATTGAATCAGACTGAGTACCCGAACATTCCTCTACCCTCCAGGCCTTACACCCCCGGAGGGAACCCATTGTCTCCAGGCGGTACCAGTGTTGCCCTATATAGTTGCTACTATACAACAGGTGGTGTCAACTTAGACCCATCGTAGGATTCCTGCTATTCTTAGTGACTCATGCTATTGACTGACTTTACGCATATTCTTCGCCATACAAGCGCGACCCTAATTCTCATTCTGTAACCTAATGTTGCATAATAATAATAAATTACCCTCAAATACTATTTCTTTGTCAATGCCGTGTTCTTGTGGGTGTTCACCATCTATATTTGATGTACTGTCTGGCCAGTAATTAAAGTACATAACTAGCAGTGGTTTAATCTATCACAATCTTTAATACAGTCAGGGTTTTGTAACCCCTCAGTTACAAGTATGTTGTTACAGTATGATGTTACAGTATGTTGTTACAGTATGTACAGTATGTTGTTACAGTATGTACAGTATGATGTTACAGTATGCCGTTACAGTATGTACAGTATGTTGTTACAGTATGTTGCTACAGTATGTACATTATGTTGTTGCAGTATGTTGTTACAGTATGTCGTTACAGTATGTACAGTATGTTGTTACAGTATGTTGTTACAGTATGTACAGTATGTTGTTACAGTATGTTGCTACAGTATGTACATTATGTTGTTGCAGTATGGTGTTACAGTATGTCATTACAGTATGTACAGTATGTTGTTACAGTATGTTGTTACAGTATGTACAGTATGCCGTTACATTATGCACAATATGTTGTTACAGTATGTACAGTATGTTGGTACAGTATGCACAGTATGTTGTTA
>NC_140172.1:138538838-138651338 GCF_963971535.1 Notolepis coatsorum
CTTTGTCCATTTGCACCAAACCTGACCATATGTTGGTCCTACAACACGGACCAACTCAGCCTCCTTACGTCTCTCTCTCTCTCTCTCTCTCTCTCTCTCTCTCTCTCTCTCTCTCTCTCTCTCTCTCTCTCTCTCTCTCTCTCTCTCCTCTCTCTCTCTCTCTCTCTCTCTCTCTCTCTCTCTCTCTCTCTCTCTCTCTCTCTCTCTCTAACAGACACACTATCTCTCTCTGTCTGTCTCTCTTATTGTCCCACACACACACACACACACACACACACACACACGTGCACAATCGCGTATACACATAGCCATCACTCCCAGACATATCTATCTACACAGACTACCCTCTCTCACTCTCGCACTCTCTTTCTAGTCTCTACACACACACACACACACACACACACACACACACACACACACACACACACACACACACACACACACACACACACACACACACACACACACACACACACACACACACACACACACACCACACAGCCTTCACGCATATCTCTACCCACCTCATTCCCAATCATATCTGTCTCTAAGTCATTATACAGATCCCTCTGTACATCATATCTATAATTCATTTTATGTAAATCAATGCTCCACTTGTTTTGTCTACTCTCCTGTATAAATACTTTGTTAGCTCGTCATTGTACAGAGATCTGGGCTATAGGACCATTGCTGTAACCTATAGGTCTCTCTATGTTGCAACATGTCATTCTACAGAGATCTAGGCCGCGTGTAGCTTTATGCCAAGCAAGCAGTGCAAAAATTTGCCGTAGTGGCATGCAGTAATGCGCCTTTCATTTTCCGCCGCCCAGCGCCCAGGTCGCGCGGAAATAGGCTGTCTATTGCCATTCTCTTTGACAAACTCTAACCTTAACCAGCTCCTTAACAACGCCTAAACTTAACCGTTCTAACCTTAACCAACTCCGAAACAATGCCTAACCTTAACCTTAACCTTAGAAATTATATTGCCATTCTCTTTGACAAACTCTAACCTTAACCAGCTCCTTAACAGCGCCTAAACTTAACCGTTCTAACCTTAACCAACTCCGAAACAATGCCTAACCTTAATCGGCGAAAGAATACACGTTAAAAAAAAATCACGTTAAAAAATATTTTCGATGGGATTCGAACTCGCCAGCAAACAAGCCATAGGATCCACAGCCATGTGTCCTAGCCAATTGAGCTATTTGCTAGATACTGAATAAGGGGCGGTGACTGATATATATTGAGCTCCGCTCGTGTCGCATGCGCGGGCACCTCGCGCGAGCACGCCGGCGCACGCACGCACCTGAGCGAGCACGCCGCCGCCGGTGCACGCACGGTAGCATTTGTCTGAAAAGAAGGGCGCTTTACCGCACTAGCGTGCGGTGACGAATGCGGAAGCATTTTTGCACTGCTTGCTTGGCATTAACGTACAGGCATCTAGGCCAGGGGTTCCCAAACTTTTCAGGCCCGGACCCAGAAAATAAGGCGTCAGAGAGCCGCGGCCCAATGCACATCGTCAGGCTTTTTTATTTAATTTTTTGCCAGGCGACCGATTTTTTAAGCCAAATATCACTTCAATCCTATTAAGTTAGTTCAAGTTAGTTATTCATTTATATGTGCTATTTATGAGAGGGCTAACTTGTTGCAAAAGTGTTGCAAAAGTGTTTTGAGCTGCCGGATGTTGAGAGGACGCTGGCGTGTTTATCGCCGCTTCTCACTCTGGAAAAGTTTGTTATTTTTGTATGTAATCATTGCTTATTATTACCGCAAGTAGCAAGGATTCGTTGTCTAATTATCATATAAACCACAACAATAACCCTTGAATTCTACAAACAGTCGGAATATCGCAATACTTGTGGTGTACTCACCCAAACTCATAGCTGCCCGGTCAGCTGTTAGCCCCATAACGCTAGCTCTGCTTCTGTAGCTTTCCAACCAACTCCGGTGCTCGCGGTCTACTGAGGACATCCAAAACTCCTCAACCCGCCGATCGGATGCCACACCATCGGGACTTTCCACAACTCCTCTCATTGGGATACCTTTCACTCCTGGCTATACTGCTAGCTGGTGCTGCGACCCGAGGATGGACGCCTCCTCCCCGGCTTTCGGCTCTGCAAGCTAGCCAACACCGGCACTTCTCCGATACCGTCATGGTAACTTTCAAATACTCCACGCTGCAACTTTGCAACCTCTTCCGTCATTCCACACCAAACTGCATCGATGCTATTAAGTCTCTGGGGCTCCTTCGTCGCCCTCGCTACATGCACAGAGCCTCCCGTTGCAAGTTTGTTTACTATTCAGACCATGGAATTCCTTCTGTGCTACCGGGCTGGCGCTCCAACAACGTGCAGCAACGACGTCATCACAACAAACCCCACGTGCGCACTCTGACCAATCTGCGGCCACTAGTCTGTGTTGACATCCCTCCATCACTGTCTGCCCCAGCATCCATCAAAAATGCAACATTCATGCTCCAGAATGTTCGCTCTCTTAACAATAAATCTCTCCTCATCCATGACATAATTACTGACAGAGATATAGATTTTCTATGTCTTACTGAGACATGGCAATACCAACAGGACTTCATTTCACTCAACCAAGCCACACCCCCAGGCTATGTTTACATCCAAAAGCCACGTACCCAAGGTCGTGGTGGTGGGCTGGCTGTAATACATCGGGCTGACTTTCTAGTCAAAGAGCTCCCAGTACCCACTGTCACCTCCTTCGAGTGCGTGGCTTTCTCACTACCTGGGCCTACACCACTCCAGGTAGTCCTCATCTACCGCCCCCCCAAAGCCTCCACCTACTTTATGTCTGACCTGTCTGAACTCCTCACCACTGTCTGCACCATGTGCTCATCCACACTCCTGCTTGGGGACTTCAATATTCATGTGGACAACACCAGCTGCTCCACAGCCATTGATTTCCTCTCACTACTGGACTGCTTCAATATCACACAGCACACAAATGGTCCCACCCACACCAAAGGTCATACACTTGACCTGGTCTGTTCCACTGGCATAATACCATCTGAGGTACAGTGTCTCGACCTGGCGGTGTCCGACCACCATGCTGTCCTTTTCACCCTCCCTACTTCCCTACCCAAGCTTCGGAATGCACGCACCATCACCTACAGGAACATCAAAACAGTCAGTGCACCAGCTCTGACCAACCTGCTAACCATCCACCTGGCCTCAGCTCCCCCCAGCACCCAGGTGGATGGTCTGGCTGCCCACTACAACTCCGCTCTATCCCGCAGCCTGGACTCTCTCGCCCCCATCAAAACCCGGACTGTCACCTACACCCGTCCTGCCCCCTGGTACACCCCTGAACTCCGCTCCCTGAAGGCTGTCGGTCGCCAATTGGAGAGACTCCATACAAGATCTGGCCTCACTGTCCACCTCGAGGCCTACAAGGACCACGTGCAGGCCTACAAGCTAGCTCTCATCAAGGCCAAAACAAACTACTATTCCACCCTCATCGGCAACCAGCAAAACCACCCCAGGACACTCTTCTCCACCATCAACCGGCTACTCCGCCCCCTCGACCCCCCCCGCCCATCTGGTGCCCACGACCTCTGCTCCAGGTTCCATGTCTTCTTCCAGGACAAGATCAATACCATCTACCAGCAGCTAGCAGTGCCCCCCTCCTCCCCCTCACCTGCTCCTCCCCCTGGGTGCCCCCCCCCCCAATGCAGCCTCTCCTCCTTCTCCCCGGTAAATGGTCCCCAAGTTGTCAAGCTCATAGCCTCAGCCAAAGCCTCCACCTGCTCACTTGACCCCATGCCTACCACCCTGGTCAAGATCTGCCTCCCTGCTCTCTGCCCCACCATGGTCAACATCATCAACTCCTCATTTGAATCTGGTCTCGTCCCCCCCTGCTTCAAAACAGCCTCCGTCACCCCCATCATTAAGAAACCCGGCCTCGACCCAGACGAGCTAAACAACTTCCGTCCGATCTCCAACCTTCCTTTCCTTAGCAAAATCTTGGAAAGAGCAGTGGCCGCCCAACTCCAACAATACATGTCCAACCATGAGCTCTATGAGCCTTTTCAATCCGGCTTCAGAACTCAACACAGCACAGAGACCGCCCTCATCAAAATTACCAACGACCTCCTCCTTGCAGCTGACTCTGGCCACATAAGCATCCTCATCCTCCTTGACCTTTCTGCAGCATTCGACACAGTCTCCCACTCCATCCTCCTCAACCGCCTATCCAACAACCTCGGCATCACTGGCTCAGCACTCTCCTGGTTTCAATCCTACCTCACCACCCGGACACAGTTCATCACCATCGGCGACTCCAGTTCCACCCCGGCCCCAGTCAACCAAGGCGTCCCACAAGGCTCCGTACTTGGCCCAATCCTATTCACCATCTACATGCTCCCCCTTGGTCAGATCATCCGCCGCCACGGCCTCAACTTCCACTCCTATGCCGACGACACTCAACTCTACCTCTCCACCAAACCATCCACCCATCTCCCCCCACACTCCCTTATCAACTGCCTGCACGAAATAAAAACCTGGATGTCATCAAATTTCCTCAAGCTCAACAACAATAAAACCGAGCTCATGGTTGTGGCACCCAAGGCCCTGCTCCGGAAGGTTGGGGATCTCACCCTCAACATTGACGGCTGCTCCATCTCCCCATCCCCTAAGGTCCGCAACCTGGGCGTTATCCTGGACTCCACCCTTTCCTATCAATCCCATGTAAATTCCCTCACCAAATCCGCCTTCTTTCACCTCCGAAACATTTCCAGACTCCGACCATCACTTTCCGACACCACAGCTGAGACCCTCATCCACGCCTTCGTCACCTCCCGCCTGGACTACTGCAACGGGGTCCTGTCCGGGGTCCCAAGCAAAACCCTGGACAGGCTCCAGTATGTTCAAAATTCAGCTGCCAGGGTTCTAACCCGCACCAAACCCTGGCAGCACATCACCCCCATCCTCATCCAGCTCCACTGGCTCCCCATCAAATCCCGCATCACCTACAAAACCCTCCTGCTCACCTACAAATCCCTTCACGCCCTGGCACCTCAGTACCTCACTGACCTCCTCCACCCCTACACTCAGTCACGGTCCCTGCGATCCACGGACACTGGTCAGCTCTCCATCCCCCGAACCAGACTGCGGACGTTCGGGGACAGAGCTTTCAGTGTGGCAGCTCCCACCCTCTGGAACTCCCTCCCCGCAGAACTCCGCACCACCCCAACTCTGGACTCATTTAAAAAACTGCTCAAAACCCACCTCTTCAACCTGGCCTTCAACCCCTAACTTTCTCACTTTATATGTATGTGTTGTGTCTGTCCACTATGTTTGTTGACTTGTTATCTCCCCCCCCCCCCCCCCCCTTATGTAAAGCGACCTTGGGTCCTTTGAAAGGCGCTATATAAAACGAAGTATTATTATTATTATTATTATTACACACACACACACACACACACACACACACACACACACACACACACACACACACACACACACACACACACACACACACACACACCACACAGCCTTCACGCATATCTCTACCCACCTCATTCCCAATCATATCTGTCTCTAAGTCATTATACAGATCCCTCTGTACATCATATCTATAATTCATTTTATGTAAATCAATGCTCCACTTGTTTTGTCTACTCTCCTGTATAAATACTTTGTTAGCTCGTCATTGTACAGAGATCTGGGCTATAGGACCATTGCTGTAACCTATAGGTCTCTCTATGTTGCAACATGTCATTCTACAGAGATCTAGGCCAGGGGTTCCCAAACTTTTCAGGCCCGGACCCAGAAAATAAGGCGTCAGAGAGCCGCGGCCCAATGCACATCGTCAGGCTTTTTTATTTAATTTTTTGCCAGGCGACCGATTTTTTAAGCCAAATAACACTTCAATCCTATTAAGTTAGTTCAAGTTAGTTATTCATTTATATGTGCTATTTATGAGAGGGCTAACTTGTTGCAAAATAATAATGATAATAATAATAGCCTCATTAAAATACTATTGTTGCTTGCTAAAAAAATTATATATATATTTTTTTTTTAAATCATCTTGCGGCCCTCCCGTGGCTGCTCGCGGCCCACCTTTGGGTCGCGACCCCGACTTTGGGAACCACTGGCTATAGGACCATTTCTGTAACCTATAGGTCTCTCTATGTTGCAACATGTCATTCTACAGAGACCTAGGCTATAGGACCATTGCTGTAACCTATAGGTCTCTCTATGTTGCAACATGTCATTCTGTCCGTAAACTCTATCCTTAATCAAAGACTCTGTTCTCCACCTCCATGAATAATGGTGGACTCCACACCAGACAGGCAAGGAAGTTCTGATTAGTTTCACCACATGGTGGCGCTATTCCCACAAAAGGTTAACTACTCCTTAACTCTTTGGTAGTGTGGCAGTGAAAGGGTTAACAGCCTTGTCCGATCGTGATGAGATCTGTTACTCTGTGATATCCTACCCCCAGTATCCATATGAAAGTGACACAACAATGTAATTTTGTTCCACGCTACAATTTGGGTCCCAAATTGCGGTATCAAGGAGAATGTGTCTCTGCAAATAGACTGCCCTGTGTAAGATTCTGATCAAACTGGCCAGTATCACGTCTTCGTCTGTTTGGCCCTCCATCCAATTCCTCTGCGTTGTGTACTTTTAATGGTCCTGACGTCTCCGATACTGGTAGATAAGATCCTTATCTCCCCCCCGTTAGTGCAATCCATAAACCATAATACTTCTCCACCTCCGTAAGAATTCGACACTTGGACACTGTGAGATACCTTATGAGGAAAAGCGTTGTTTATTGCTATAAACAGAACCTCCTAATCAGATGTTATCAGATGTTATCAAATTGTATCGTCCTTGAAGATTCTAATGATCTCTCGGTGTGTTCAGATTGTCCTTTTGTTATTCAGTCCAATAGTGGTCAGGCCTAGTCGTTAGCCTAAGACCATCCTCGTGGTAGCCGAAGCTACTGGTGATGTGCCATTCTCCCCCCCCCCCCTCTCTCTCTAATGAGAGGAGAGAGTCTCTTCTGGTTTCTTCCCTCTTAGTCTCAGTCAGATTTTAGTCTGCTCAACACCCGGAAACACCGTTCGACTTATAGATGTTCGTCGTCGCAACGACGGCCCCGCCTTCTGGTTGTCATGTGACGTGTTGTCATGACAACTGCGTTTAACCTTTCACACATTAAAATGCAGTTTCATTCACTGTTGCATTAAGATGAACCTCTCTCCCTCCTGCTCTGGGAGAGTACACTCTAATCTCAGATGTTCTTCTAAGGAATTCATAACAAAACCCTCGCTGACGCGGCCTGTGCCTGTGAAATCACTGGTTCCACCACCGTCACCGTCTTCCATGCACATTTCAATCACCGTTTTAGCTGTGGTCATCTCTCCCCAATCTATACATCACATACATTGAAAAAGCACCGTTTTCTCTCAATCCCCCCTTGATTCTTATCACCCCTTCAGAATCATAAATCATTATTTGGTTTTTCAATTAATTATGCCAAAAATAGCCTGTGGTTGAAGCAAACCAACCTCATCTCCCGTGCACAAGAAATGAAGACGGCCCACGGTCAACCCAGTGATCTTGCTGCCTGATGTCTGTTTGCGCCCCCCTTCGTGCACAAAGGGAACCGAAACCGACCACCACAACCAACAACATCCAACGACTCATAACCATTGGAGCCCCCCCTGTCTGCTCCCAATAATTATATCCTGTTGTTTTACTGTTCTCCCTCTTATCTACCTTCTATATATATATATCCTTCTATACATATATCTTATATATGAATCCTCCATTTATATCTCATACTCCTAATCAATGAACACAGGACTTCTCGCTGTTGTCTCGTCTCTCGATCTCCTGATTGACTCTGAAAGGAAGTCCCTGTTTTGTTCATGATTCACCGCCCGTGCTCTGTTGTTTCAAAACGCTCTCTAAACAGCGTCTCCGCCGGGAAGGCCCCTCCGATGTCCGCCTCGTTCTCCCCTGGGCAACACCGCCTGCGACCGCTGGACTCCGCCTCGTCGGCCGTCTCCGCCCCGTCGGTCATCTCCGCCCTGTCGGTCATCTTGGTTGAGGCTCATCTCCACCGCCGCCGTCTCCTCCCTCTCGTCGTGGATCATCTGTGTACCAGGCTGCGGTGCCTGGCCCCTGCGGCTTCCTCCTCCTCCAGTCTGTCTCCTGGCCATCTCCATCGCTGTCGGTGTCATTCCCCCCTTGAAAGCAGAAACACAACACCGGCAGTCTTTCTGTACACTCGACCCTGTGTTTTCTATTAGTCTACCGTGGCTTTGGGCCTGCAGCTCGTTCTCTATATATTTTTTCCTCTGCAAGCCCCTGCCATGGCCACGCCCTTTCAGACTGTTGGACGGTGTGAGTGTCCTACAGCCCATGGCGCTATTTGTTCTCTATTAGTCCCCCACCTTCTCAACACCCATATCTAATCCTACAGGGCTGTTCCCTGTTTTGTTGTCTTCCGGCGTGACACCAGCAGCTAAACGATACCCACTCGGCGCTCTACGTTTGTCCCACGGTTGACCCCCAGCGCGCGCCAGTTCTTTCTGGTGACGTGTCCCCTCAAGACTCTGCCTATTTATTAGGTGTGAGAAGGCCCCACTGGAGATCGAACTCCCTCTTATTTCATAATTAAACTTATTTAATTAACCTGTATATCGATCTTATTATTATGATAATAACATACAACCGAGCATCGCTCTAACATACAACAGAGCAGGTTGGTTCCCTGCTCCTAACTCACATACGTACTCGTACTATCATCTAACATACAACAGAGCTGTCCGTCGCCCTATACCCTACGGGGCTGTCTACCGTCGCCCTGGAGCTGTCACCGTTGCTCTATACCCTACGGGGCTGTCTACCGTCGCCCTGGAGCTGTCACCGTCGCTCTATACCCTACGGGCTGTCTACCATCGCCCTGGAGCTGTCACCGTCGCTCTATACCCTACGGGGCTGTCTACCGTCGCCCTGGAGCTGTCCCGTCGCTCTATATACCCTACGGGGCTGTCTACCGTCGCCCTGGAGCTGTCCCGTCGCTCTATATCCTACGGGGCTGTCTACCGTCGCCCTGGAGCTGTCCCGTCGCTCTATACCACACTTTGAGTTCCTTTACAAAGTTCTACATACACCACCGTGTATACACACAAGCAGTTGGTAATCTTGAAAAAATTAAACTCCTTAATTAACTTAAATTCTAAATATTCCCCTATGGGTAATGGAAACTCCCCAGCACTACCCCCCCCCTCCGCAATTAAACTCCTTAATTGAATTAAACTCTAAATATTCCCCTATGGGTAATGGAAACTCCCCAGCACTACCCCCCCCCCCCCCCTCCGCCACTAGGTGGCGACCTACTCCTCCTCCATTTGCTTGTATTATCCCACTGCCCCCCTAGATGGCGGCCAAAACTCAGTCTAGAGGATTGTAGGTGACGTGTCACTTCCTGATTCTAAACCCCTCGTGGCTCTGCGGCCATTTTGATTCGGTGCAAATGGCTACTTTCTCAACAAACGGCCGCTGCCCTTCCTTCCAAGGCCTGAAAACACAGCTGTTTTTCCTATCTTTCCTATCCATTATCAGGGGACGCTTTCTCAGACTAATACTCTTGCCTGATCGGACATAATACACACTGGTACAATCTCCTTTCGACTTTCCTTCTGTTATGAAAACAGTCCCGCCATAACAATTTTTCGATCTGATTCAAGCGCCCCCCCCCCCCCCCCCCCCCTTTCCTCATCTCGCATTTACCCTCCTTAAACCAAAACTGTGCAGCCTGCCTCATTTGCTTTTCATTCTCTGTAGATAACACCCTCGATTTTCACCATGGCTCTCTGCTCATATTATTACAGCTGGCATTCTCTCTCTGTGTCAAACTAGAAATGTTTACGTTTACGGATTCACTATCTGTTCGTTTTTATTTGGCTATAAAAAATCAAAACAACCGTGTGCACAGTGAACTCACATTTTTGATCGGAGCGCTGTTTCCCCTACAGCGCTGGTTCGCCTCCTGACCGCTCGACTCGCCGCTCTCCCAGGGCTGGCCGGCCTTGCTTCGATCATGATTCTCCCACACATTGATGACTGTTGTCCACTGTCGCCCCATTATTGACAAAGTCTTTATCCGTTGTTCTTATCTCTTGCTTTCTGGCTGTCATCAACAACCAACTGTTCCCGTTGTTTTAATCTCTTGCAAATCCGGGTCACGGCACCAACTGTAAGATTCTGATCAAACTGGCCAGTATCACGTCTTCGTCTGTTTGGCCCTCCATCCAATTCCTCTGCGTTGTGTACTTTTAATGGTCCTGACGTCTCCGATACTGGTAGATAAGATCCTTATCTCCCCCCCGTTAGTGCAATCCATAAACCATAATACTTCTCCACCTCCGTAAGAATTTGACACTTGGACACTGTGAGATACCTTATGAGGAAAAGCGTTGTTTATTGCTATAAACAGAACCTCCTAATCAGATGTTATCAGATGTTATCAAATTGTATCGTCCTTGAAGAGTCTATTCTAATGATCTCTCGGTGTGTTCAGATTGTCCTTTTGTTATTCAGTCCAATAGTGGTCAGGCCTAGTCGTTAGCCTAAGACCATCCTCGTGGTAGCCGAAGCTACTGGTGATGTGCCATTCTCCCCCCCCCCCCCCTCTCTCTCTAATGAGAGGAGAGAGTCTCTTCTGGTTTCTTCCCTCTTAGTCTCAGTCAGATTTTAGTCTGCTCAACACCCGGAAACACCGTTCGACTTATAGATGTTCGTCGTCGCAACGACGGCCCCGCCTTCTGGTTGTCATGTGACGTGTTGTCATGACAACTGCGTTTAACCTTTCACACATTAAAATGCAGTTTCATTCACTGTTGCATTAAGATGAACCTCTCTCCCTCCTGCTCTGGGAGAGTACACTCTAATCTCAGATGTTCTTCTAAGGAATTCATAACAAAACCCTCGCTGACGCGGCCTGTGCCTGTGAAATCACTGGTTCCACCACCGTCACCGTCTTCCATGCACATTTCAATCACCGTTTTAGCTGTGGTCATCTCTCCCCAATCTATACATCACATACATTGAAAAAGCACCGTTTTCTCTCACCTGTCTCTGAAAATACGCTCCCTGTGGAGCGCACCCTGTAACACTTCTTCCGATAACACAAGATAAACCATGCTGCATTCATTCGGAAAGACCCATTCCAAATGCTATTTATAGGGTTTGACAATAATTGTACAATTAACTATAATGAATTATGAGTCATACCCAACACGTCGGTGTTGAAACTCGAATGCATGAAAGCTTATTCCGTCTGTTGCAGTTTTCCTATTCTACCGTTTGGTAGCATGTACGCACGGTCGGAGCTGTGCGTAGATGTACGCACAATTTCAAGCACACGTTCATATTGATAAATCCCAAAATTTGCTTCGAAATTATCGTACGCATGGTTTACGCACATATCTGTGCATACGCAGCATTGATAAATGAGGGCCCAGGGATTGAAAGTATCAAAGGAAAAAGCAGTTTTTCCTATTTGCATTTGCATTTACATTTAGCGACGTACAAGTTCTGTACGACAGGTCAGCAGGAAGGGTACAACTCTTACAGCTGAGTAACAATGTTCATCAAACAGTGTTGAGACTTGGGTGCTGCAGTGTTGAGTGCATAGTAGTAGAGACATATTAGTATAGTAGGTAGTAATAATAGGCAAGGAAGATGAATTAGTGGAAGAGTGCATGATAGTAGAAGACAGTAAGAAGGTTAGTTTTTTAGTTTTAGTTCCCCCCATCATTTCAGATATTGATTGACGAAGTGTGTTTTTAGATCAGAGCAAACTGGAGGAACCCTAAGAACCAATATGGCCACTGTTTACATTCCTCCTGCTCCTCTCAGGCCGTTCCCTTCACTCCCACTAAACCTCATGTGTGGCGTCTAGTGGCCACCGGGTTTTTGAATGGTGAAGCCAAAGGTCAAAGGTCAAAAGGCCTCATTGAGGGTTTGGGGTGTTTCAGGGGCAACATGGTCTCACCAGAAAACGTTAACAAAGCACTTATTTAAAAATGTTATTCTATCTGCTAAAGTCTTAGTTTGGGTGTCTTAGTCTAGTGGGGAGAGCTGTGTTTGTATCAGGGTGGGTGGGTGTCTTAGTCTAGTGGTGAGAGCTATGTATGTATTCTAAAACACTTGAACGTGCTGTATCCAACCAACTTACTGCGTATCTCTTACAGAATGACCTCCTAGACCCTAATCAGTCAGGCTTCAGGACTGGTCACTCCACAAAGACAGCCCTCATTGCGGTCACAGAGGCACTTCACTTAGCAAAAGCGAAAGGCCTCTCCTCTGTCCTGATTCTCCTAGATCTATCTGCAGCCTTCGACACAGTCAACCACCAGATCCTCCTTGCGGCCCTCGCAGGAATGGGAGTGGCTGGCTCTGCGCTAACATGGCTGTCATCATACCTCAATGACCGCTCCTACCAAGTGTCATGGAGAGGGACCCTGTCGGCCATCCGCCCCCTGCGGACGGGTGTCCCCCAGGGCTCGGTTTTAGGACCCCTTCTCTTCTCCCTCTACACTAAATCACTGGGTAACATTATCACGTCTCATGGCTTCTCCTACCATTGTTATGCCGACGATACTCAACTCTTCCTCTCCTTCCCTCCCTCAGATATCCACGTCTCTGAGCGGATCTCGGCCTGTCTGTCCGACATCTCCGCCTGGATGACGACCAACCACCTCAAACTGAACCTAAGCAAAACAGAATTGCTCCACCTGCCGGCCAAATCCTCCCCCCTAACCGACCTTTCAATCACAGTCGAGAATGCAGCTGTGACTGCGTCCCCGACCGCCAAGAACCTTGGTGTTGTCCTTGACGACCAGTTGAACTTCTCTGCTCACATCGCAGCGACGACCAGAACCTGCCGATTCCTCCTGAGCAACATCAGAAGGATCCGCCCCTTCCTGACGAAAGAAGCCACCCAACTCCTCGTCCAATCAACAGTCATCTCCCGCCTCGACTACTGCAACGCACTGCTCGCTGGCCTCCCGGCCACTGCCACTAAGCCTCTTCAACTCATTCAGAACGCAGCGGCCCACCTGATCTCAAACCTACCGAAGTCGGCCCATGTCACCCCACTTCTTAGGGACCTGCACTGGCTCCCCATTGCTGCACGAATCCGCTTCAAGGCCCTCGACCGAGCATACCGTGCGGCAAAGGGAACCGCTCCCGCCTACCTCCGGTCAATGGTCTCTAACTACACACCTTCAAGACCCCTACGCTCTTCTGGCCGCCTCAGACCTACTCCTATCCAAGCTCCGGGAGGGTCATCAAAGAGAAGTCGCCTATTCTCTGTCCTTGCCCCACAATGGTGGAATGAACTACCCACCCCAGTTAGGACAGCCGAATCACGTCCAATCTTTCGCTGTCGACTAAAAACGCACTTCTTCAACCATTATCTGAAAGAAGAAAAAAAAAAAATATATATCTAACCCTAACTAACCGTACTGTCATGCACTTGTCCTAATAAACTAACCTACACTGTAGCACTCAACACTTTGATGAACATTGTTGCTCAGCTGATAGAGTTGTCCCCTTCCTGATGGCTTGTCGTACAGAAAGTACAGAAGTCGCTTTGGATAAAAGCGTCAGCTAAATGACTAAATGTAAATGTAAAATGTATCAGGGTGGGTGAGTTAGTCTAGTGGTGAGAGCTGTGTTTGTATCAGGGTGGGTGTCTCAGTCTAGTGGTGAGAGCTGTGTTTGTATCAGGGTGGGTGTCTTAGTCTAGTGGTGAGAGCTGTGTTTGTGTCAGGGTGTCTTAGTCTAGTGGTGAGAGCTGTGTTTGTATCAGGGTGGGTGTCTTAGTCTAGTGGTGAGAGCTGTGTTTGTATCAGGGTGTGTGGGTGTCTTAGTCTAGTGGTGAGAGCTGTGTTTGTATCAGGGTGGGTCTCTTAGTCTAGTGGTGAGAGCTGTGTTTGTGTCAGGGTGTCTTAGTCTAGTGGTGAGGGCTGTGTTTGTATCAGGGTGGGTGGGTGTCTTAGTCTAGTGGTGAGAGCTGTGTTTGTATCAGGGTGGGTGGGTGTCTTAGTCTAGTGGTGAGAGATGTTTTTGTATCAGGGTGGGTGGGTGTCTTAGTCTAGTGGTGAGAGCTGTGTTTGTATCAGAATCGGTAGCTTGGTCTAGTGTTGAGCAGACCTTTGCCGATACAAAACCTTTTTGCTGTGGTTGATACTTTATTTACATATTTTAAGCGAGACTTGGCTGTTCGGCGACACACGCTGCTCTCAGCCACAGACAGTCCAGTCTCATTATGAAGTAGTTAGTTTGACCAACTCCATGAATGAAGGATGGAGATCTGATTGGAAATTTTGTCCAGGAGACCCCTAGTCTTTACATTTTACATTTAGTCATTTACAAGTCAGCAGGAAGGGTACAACGCTGGCAGCTAAGGGTATGTAAGACTGTTCGTCCAACAGTGTTGAAACTTGCTACAGTCTTGAGTGCATAGTAGTAAAGACATATTAGCATAGTAGGTAGTAATATAGGCAAGGAAGATTATTTAGTAGCAAAGTGCTAGTAGTAAAGTTTACACACTATACGATAGACGCTAAACAAACACTTACCTTAACACCCACTTTACTCACTTTAGACACTTTAACACTACATTTTATTTATCTATTATTTTGCACTACATTCATACCTCATTTGCACCTTACCCTAAGTTTTGTACCTCATTTCTGCATTGTACCTCACTGTTACCCATTTTACTCTGTATTGTATATTTGTATATTGAACATTCCTTTACTTTTTTTTACTAAAATAAAAATGTTTTACTGTATGAAGCACGCTCTCAGGGGCTCATACAGAAACAAGCATTTCATCGTAAAGTATTCTGTATTTTATTGTGACAAATAATAAACAAACTTGAAACGCCCTTTGTTCTTTAACAACCCTATAGTGAGTCACCCATAACTTCACTTTGAGTGTAGTCTCTCTGACGCTGGAACACACCGTGAACAACAGAACAATCGTGAGTTAGTTCTATATTTATCACTTGACCGGCCGCTGCCGTGCTGGGGAGCCGCTGGATCACCGCTATTCATTTACAATTAACAAGGGTTCTATTTTAGAACCCAATATCCATGGAAACCGCGTGTTCACTTGATCAGAGACGGCGGTTATCAAAGGCGGATAGTTAGACTGATGCAAACAAAACGACATCAGACACCAAGCCTTCTGGAGGCATTTAGACGCTTGTGCAAAAGCAAGCAAGCATGTACACATTGATGCCCTCTCTCTCTCTCTCTCTCTCTCTCTCTCTCTCTCTCTCTCTCTCTCTCTCTCTCTCTCTCTCTCTCTCTCTCTCTCTCTCTCCCTCTCTCTCTCTCTCTCTCTCCCTCCCTCTCTCTCTCTCCCTCTCTCTCTCTCTCTCCCACCAATTATTTTGATAGATATTGAAATCACGATTGATTGATTCCTGATTTGAGAACATCACATGATGACGACGTTCTTTCTTCCTTCTTGACCAAAGGCTGCCTTCCTGTCATCTTCTACAAGTTACCAGAAGCTGCCTTTCTGTCATCTTCTACAAGTTACCAAAGACTGCCTTTCTGTCATCTTCTACAAGTTACCAAAGACTGCCTTTCTGTCACCTTCTACAAGTTACCAAAGACTGCCTTTCTGTCACCTTCTACAAGTTACCAAAGGCTGCCTTTCTGTCATCTTCTACAAGTTACCAAAGACTGCCTTTCTGTCATCTTCTACAAGTTACCAGAGGCTGCCTTTCTGTCACCTTCTACAAGTTACCAAAGACTGCCTTTCTGTCATCTTCTACAAGTTACCAAAGGCTGCCTTTCTGTCATCTTCTACAAGTTACCAAAGACTGCCTTTCTGTCACCTTCTACAAGTTACCAAAGACTGCCTTTCTGTCATCTTCTACAAGTTACCAAAGGCTGCCTTTCTGTCATCTTCTACAAGTTACCAAAGGCTGCCTTTCTGTCATCTTCTACAAGTTACCAAAGACTGCCTTTCTGTCACCTTCTACAAGTTACCAAAGACTGCCTTTCTGTCATCTTCTACAAGTTACCAAAGGCTGCCTTCCTGTCATCTTCTACAAGTTACCAAAGACTGCCTTTCTGTCATCTTCTACAAGTTACCAGAGGCTGCCTTTCTGTCATTTTCTACAAGTTACCAAAGGCTGCCTTCCTGTCATTTTCTACAAGTTACCAGAGGCTGCCTTTCTGTCATTTTCTACAAGTTACCAAAGACTGCCTTTCTGTCATCTTCTACAAGTTACCAGAGGCTGCCTTTCTGTCATCTTCTACAAGTTACCAGAGGCTGCCTTTCTGTCATTTTCTACAAGTTACCAAAGGCTGCCTTCCTGTCATCTTCTACAAGTTACCAAATGCTGCCTTTCTGTCATTTTCTACAAGTTACCAAAGGCTGCCTTCCTGTCATCTTCTACAAGTTACCAAAGGCTGCCTTTCTGTCATCTTCTACAAGTTACCAAAGGCTGCCTTCCTGTCATCTTCTACAAGTTACCAAAGGCTGCCTTCTGGGGGATGGTGGGGCTGTTGTGAAGGAAGGGTGTGCTGCGTTTACAACACAAGCCAAAATGAGAGCAACACGGCATGCGGCACAATAATCATTTTATCTCGATTATCTTGTTTTCATGATCGTGGGAAGACAACATCCTAACTGAATTGAAACTGGATTAATCGCCCAGCCCTACTAAGTAGCCTCTAGTGATTCTCTGCCAGAGCTTATTCTCATCCTTGTAGTCTCTCTGCCAGCACTATTTGTCTATGGAGATGTTCACCTTCTTTGCAGGGCTATAACTTTTTAAATTGTATTGCTAAATTGACATTACTATGGCCCATTCAACATCAATTATCTATCGTTCAGGATGTAGGAACGTTTTACTTTTTCATTCACACATTCATACAAAAATACGGTCTAGAGTATAAATATGTTTTTATCGTTTTCTGCAGTATTTCATAGAACTTGAGATATAGCCATAAATGCATAATTTAGATCATCAAATGCAGTTTGATACCGATCGACGCCAGATTAAAAATGTCAACTGTACATGATCCCAGACGTTATGACTTATCATGCACGGTTGACTGGAGGGGGGGGGGGGTCGTTTATAATTCCGTGGCCGACGTTAAATCATTTATGTAGTATGGGTGATATATAGATCAGAGCAGTTTGTATCGAAAATGGTAAACAAACAGGCTGAAACTCACCCCAGTCTCCTCGTAGCGTTGGGTGATGAGCGTGGAGCAAAAAGATCGCTATTATGGGATGTTGATTGATCCATTTCCGGGTTGTATATTACTAATACACGTCCAATCATGTTGTTTATTGAGTTATGGCAACGGATCGATATTCACGGTGTGTGGATGGAGTCCCGCGAGCGATAACGAGTGGCCGGATGTAATAGGGTACGGACCAAGCATTTCCGGCTACTTCCGGTTTTGGCAACTCGCCGATCGGCCACCAGGTGGCGGTATTGAGAGTTGAGCGGAGATCTACAGTACCAGCCAAGACTCCGTGGGTGAAATGTGAATACCGTGACAGAAATTTGATATGTTGATCTCAATGACGTCGTAATCAGTCATTGGCAGAAAACGCATGGCGGAGAATGACGTGGTAATCAGTCATTGGCGGGAGATGGGTTTAATTAAGACCTCCTGGATTAATCGCCCAGCCCTACTAACTAGCCTCTAGTGATTAAGACCTCCTGCCTCTGGAACCATAGGTGTCTCTGTTGGACTAGGCTGGTATTACATGCCACCAGAGCCTTCTCTCCTGTCCTGTGTCTATTCTGTCCTTTTAGGCTGTGATCACATTGGACGTCCTTTTTCAACGCACCTTAGCGTAACGTTAGCTGAGGTAGCAACAGTAATGTATGTAACTTATGACATAACGTTAGCTGAGGTAGCAACAGTAATGTATGTAACTTATGACATAACGTTAGCTGAGGTAGCAACAGTAATGTATGTAACTTATGTAACGTTAGCTGAGGTAGCAACAGTAATGTATGTAACTTATAGTAATGTTAGCTGAGGTAGCAACAGTAATGTATGTAACTTATGTAACGTTAGCTGAGGTAGCAACAGTAATGTATGTAACTTATAGTAACGTTAGCTGAGGTAGCAACAGTAATGTATTCATGTAATGTTAGCTGAGGTAGCAACAGTAATGTATTCATGTAATGTTAGCTGAGGTCGCAACAGTAATGTATTCATGTAATGTTAGCTGAGGTAGCAACAGTAATGTATTCATGTAATGTTAGCTGAGGTAGCAACAGTAATGTATTCCTGTAACGTTAGCTGAGGTAGCAACAGTAATGTATTCATGTAATGTTAGCTGAGGTAGCAACAGTAATGTATTCCTGTAACGTTAGCTGAGGTAGCAACAGTAATGTATTCATGTAATGTTAGCTGAGGTAGCAACAGTAATGTATTCATGTAATGTTAGCTGAGGTAGCAACAGTAATGTATTCCTGTAACGTTAGCTGAGGTAGCAACAGTAATGTATTCATGTAATGTTAGCTGAGGTCGCAACAGTAATGTATTCCTGTAACATTAGCTGAGGTAGCAACAGTAATGTATTCATGTAACGTTAGCTGAGGTCGCAACAGTAATGTATTCATGTAATGTTAGCTGAGGTAGCAACAGTAATGTATTCATGTAACGTTAGCTGAGGTCGCAACAGTAATGTATTCATGTAATGTTAGCTGAGGTAGCAACAGTAATGTATTCATGTAACGTTAGCTGAGGTCGCAACAGTAATGTATTCATGTAACGTTAGCTGAGGTAGCAACAGTAATGTATTCCTGTAACGTTAGCTGAGGTAGCAACAGTAATGTATTCCTGTAACGTTAGCTGAGGTAGCAACAGTAATGTTTTATGTAATGTTAGCTGAGGTAGCAACAGTAATGTATTCATGTAATGTTAGCTGAGGTAGCAACAGTAATCAGTGGTCTCTCTCGTTGCGCCCTGTGCACTTTAGATTCTCTATGTACACCGCCACGCCTCGCGTTTCAGCGCAAGAAAAAGGTGTCCAGTGTGATCACAGCCTTAGCCTTCCTGCTGCCTCAATAACGTGTCAATACGACGTAGAGGGGACTGGGTGAGCGGTGTTACTCTCACTTTACTTCCATCCCTACTTCCCCGCGTAGAAACGCACCCGATTGGACGAATGACACGCTGGCGCTCTAGTGCGACATCTAGTGGCTGAATGTTACCTATGGCGCCTTTGAGTTCAGAAAATCCTATCTCGCCCGATCAGATCGTGGAACTGAAAGGGTTAACGCACGCTCCAGTAATTTCTGTCTCTCACAGGGTCAGAGAGAGACGACACGTCCTCTAGTCCTCTTGAAGGCTGTCTGATCAGCAGCAGCAGCAGGTCTGTGTGTCTCAACTGGTCGCATCATCTGGTCGGTGTAACCCTGACGTCACTGAGGAGAGCCGGGGGCCGGGGGTGGGGGGGGGAGTCTGGGGGGGCCTTCCACTGCAGTCGGTCCTGAGATGAATGCACAATATTTAAATCCATCCTACCTGGTCTCTCACTCCCCCCTGTGGGGGTCCTCTGTCAGTACATCCCTCCTACGCGCGTGTGCGTGTGTGTGTGTGGGGGGGGGGGGGGTTGTATTTACCGGTGGTGTGTTTTTATTCCTTTCTCGTGGTACTGAATGTTTTTTAAATTTTTTGGGGGAGGGGGGATCTCAGAATTTATCTTGTAATTCTAGAACGTCATTAGGTTACAAATGCCACGAAGGCCATAGTGACGTCCTCGTCGTTAGAACGTTCACTTCTCAAGATCCTGTGTCTGGAAGGGTTCAAGGTGTTTTTTTCTCTGTGCATATATTTTCTTTGTCTCCTTGACAGCCTGTATGAACATCTCATCCAGAAATAAATTGTGATTTTATTGGACTTTTTTTGCGAAAGTACAGTGTGTGTGTGTGTGTGTGTGTGTGTGTGTGTGTGTGTGTGTGTGTGTGTGTGTGTGTGTGTGTGTGTGTGTGTGTGTGTGTGTGTGTGTGTGTGTGTGTGTGTGTGTGTGTGTGTGTGTGTGTGTGAGAGATGTATGCACTGTAGAGAATATGAGATGAAATAATAGGGTGCATTAACCAATGTGCAGGATCAAGTCAATGTAACCTGATCCCTTGTGAGACTCAGGGGTTATATATGGTTGCATATGGTTATATATGTGGTTATATATGGCTATATATCATTATATATGTGGTTATATATGGTTATATATAATTATATATGTGGTTATATATCATTATATATGTGGTTATATATGTTTATATATAATTATATATGTGGTTATATATGGCTATATGGGGTTATATATAGTTATATATGGTTATATGTGGTTACGGTATATATGGTTATATGTGGTTATATTATTATTATATATGGTTATATGGGGTATATGGTTCTATATGTGGTTTTATATCATTATATATATCGTTATATATGGTTATATATGATTATATGGGGTTATGGTTATGTATGTGGTTATATATGGTTTTATCTGGTTATATGGGGTTATATGTGGGGTTATACATGGTTATATATGGTTCTCTTTGCAATGCTTTATTCTTCTCACTGACTAATACAAAGGACCTTGTGGAAGTCGTCCTTCGTGGTGTTGAACTGGCCTCCTGCTTTTAAGATTCTGTGCTTAAATAGAAACCTGGTTTGGATTTGGGGAGGGTGGCGGTGGGGGGGGTGTGTGTGGGGTGTGTTCAAGTAGGCCTAGGTAACTCTGATCCCAGATGGTTGGTTGAGTTGGACCAATGTCGCCCCCTGGAGGCTCCACGGTGAACTCCAGCATCCCAGAACCACCCTCCTCTATAAGGGCTCTCTCAGTACTAGTCACGCCTACACCCACCACACTCAGTACTAGTCACGCCTACACCCACCACACTCACTACTAGTCACACCTACACCCACCACACTCAGTACTAGTTACACCTACACCCACCACACTCAGTACTAGTCACCCCTACACCCACCACACTCAGTACTAGTCACACCTACACCCACCACACTCAGTACTAGTCACACCTACACCCACCACACTCACCTACACCCACCACACTCAGTACTAGTCACACCTACACCCACCACACTCAGTACTAGTCACACCTACACCCACCACACTCAGTACTAGTCACACCTACACCCACCACACTCAGTACTAGTCACACCTACACCCACCACCCTCAGTACTAGTCACAGCTACTACTGTAACCTCCAGTCTTTCATTTGTATTTTTTATTTTATTTATTTGTTTACACCCTTTGAGGTTTACGATGAGAACTCAACATTCTGATGACGATGTAACAATGGGCTACTGTTTACTTTTACTCATACATTCAGATGAAAACTCTTTATTGCCTATATGTATTGTAACGTATAGCATACAGACCCTCATCTGCACCATTGTTTACACTGTTTAATTATCTCATATTTTTATATTCAGAGTTAATTTTATTGTTTACACTGTTTATTTTTCTCATATTTTTATATTCAGATTTAATTGTATTGCCTATATTTATGTATTTCTACTAGGGGTGTAACGGTACACAAAAACCACGGTACGGTACGTACCTCGGTTTTGAAGTCATGGTTCGGTACGGGTTTTCGGTACAGTGGGGGAAAGTTTGGCTTTCCATGTTCCACTCAGTGATGTACTGTAGCATGCAGTAACTAATTGTACTTGTAGGGCTGTCAACGAATATTCTATATTGAAATTAATAATCGATTTGTTACGGGTTACCACAAAGAGGACTGGTGCTTTACTTAGGAGACCTGACACACGAGGGAATACAAGGGGGGGACAAATATTTAATAAAGATAATGTTGATAGCGGCCAGAAAAGCAATAACAAGACTGTGGTACAAAGAAGACCCACCGACAATAGCACAATGGGTAGGAATAGTGGAAGAGATACAGGATATGGAGAGGATAACACACATGCTGAGGTTACAGGAAGAGAAATTTGGAGAAAGATGGGGAAAGTGGGAGGATTACAAGGGGAACGAAAACGACATCACAGAGGAAGAACCAAATACATCACAAGAGGGCGAAGGGTAAAGGAGGAAAGAGGTTCAAAGAGGGTCTCTGAACCCATGTCACACACTTAATGTTTTACAATTGTTTTATGTTTTTTTAAGTCAGTATTTTTATTTTTCGTCTTTTGGGCATTACATTTTTTCTTTATTATTTATGTCTGTTTAATAGTGTTGTTGAAGTTATTGTATATGTTGTGTTGTTTGTCTCAATAAAAATGTAAGTTAAAAAAAAAAAAAAAAAAAAAATCGATTTGTTAAATAAAAAGAATTATATTAGATTGTGAAAAAAACAGCCCCCGGTGGGCGGTTGTTAGTGGTTATCATACCGTTGTATTCGTTCAGTACACAGCCGTACTGAACCATAGGTCCAGTACTGAAACAGTTCTGTACGGATACCTTTCCACCCCTAATTTCTACTATTACCCTGCCCATACCTGCACCTCCCCTCCCACCTCCCCCATGCTGCTATGACAGCAAATTCTGATTCTGATTCTGGTCATTTTTAGAAGGAGAGAGAAAGAGAGAGATAGAGAGGGAGCGGGAGAAAGAGAGAGATAGAGAGGGAGAGCAGGAGAAAGAGAGAGAGATGGAGGGAGAGAGAAAGAGAGAGATAGAGAGGGAGCGAGAGAAAGAGAAAGATAGAGAGGGAGAGCAGGAGAGAGAGATAGAGATGGAGGGAGAGAGAAAGAGAGAAATAGAGAGGGGGTGGTAGAAGGAGAGAGAAAGGGAGAGAAGGAGATAGAGGGAGAGAGAGAGATATAGAGGGATAGAGAGAGAATGAGAGAGATATAGAGGGAGAGAGAGAGAATGAGAGAGATAGAGAGGGAGAGAGAATGAGAGAGATAGAGAGGGAGAGAGAGAGAATGAGAGATATATAGAGGGAGCGAGATAGAGAGGGAGAGAGAGAATGAGAGAGATAGAGAGTGAGCGAGAGAAAATGAGAGAGATAGAGGGAGAGAGAGAAAGAAAGATATAGAGGGAGAGAAGGAGAGAGATATGAGGGAGAGAGAGAAAGAAAGAGATAGAGAGGGAGCGAGAGAAAGAGAGATAGAGAGGGAGAGAAGGAGAGAGGGAGATAGAGAGGGGTGGTAGAAGGAGAGAGAAAGAGAGATAGAGGGAGAGAGAGAGAAAGAGAGAGAATGAGAGATAGAGAGGGAGGAGAGAGAAAGAGAGATGGAGAGGGAGAGAGAGAGAGATATAGGTAGAGAGAAGGAGAGAGAGAGAAGGAGAGAGAAAGAGGGAGAGAGATATAGAGAGGGATAGAGAGGGAGATATGGAAAGAGAGAGGGGTGTGTGCTCTATCACACATACAGACCATGGGAACAGCTTATATTTTCTGCTGACAAATGACTTTTGTGTTGATGAGAACGTGGAGGTTGTTGCTAGTTGCTACTCTCAGGTCAATCCCACGCGCACGTCACGTGTTTGACTGTTTGCAAGACAGTTGGAGAAAGAAATCCGGAACATCACACCTAGCGTGAATGTGGATATCAATGTGTTTTGTGTTGTCAAAAACTCGTTCCTACACAGTAAATCTTGCAGTGTCAAATTAACACTATTCCCGAGTGTATTTGGTCTCAACTCAGAATTGGTGTTAAATTGACTCTTGCGCTTGTGTAAGAGTTAAATTAACTCTAAAGTGTTACGTTTTTACTCTATTTAGAGAGTTAATTTAACTCTTACACAAGAGAGCAAGAGTAAATCTAATACCAATTCTGAGTTGGGACCAAATAGTGTTAATTTGACACTGCAAGATTTACTGTGTATGATCGAGTGATCAAACAAGCAACACATAATCCTCACCCCCTCCCTCCCCGCAAAAAAGTATAGACTAAAATCTTTGGAATCAAACAAACACGCCCGGGGGTACCGAGTCACTTGATCCTCCCCAGCCCTGGCGAGCAGGAGGCGGACAGATGGAAGCTCTGCGTCTCCCTGGCTGCCTCGAGTCATTGAAACCTATACGTTAAAGTTAAGTTATACTTTATTGTCCCCTTGTGAGACATTTCTGCTCTACGTATAACCTGTCCTGACTCCTTAGGAGCAGCTCCTGGGTCTAGTGTGTGTCTCCTCGTCCAGGCCAGAGGCAGGAAGACGTAGCTAGCAGCGTGTGTGTCTCCTGGTAGTGCTGTGACAAACTGTCAAAAAGGGCTTTAGTTTTTGAGATACCCCTACCGGAGGTAGAAGAAAAACACAAGAATGTCTTTCCTCATCTCTAAGGTCTCCCATATATGAAATGGATTCTTGTATACAAATATTTTACTGCAAAAATTGCTAAATTGCTAGATATTGTTATACACCCCCCCAAAGGAAAAAAGAACCAAAATATAGCCTGGCCGTATGGGAGTTGAGACATATAAACTCATGTAGATTAATAATACAAGCTCCAAGAGCTTTCAACGTGACATGCTAGCAGTCAGACAGTTGCTTAACCTAATAGAAACACCTGGATGTGAATATCTTTATGCATGTAGGAAATATATACCAGTATGTACACATACTTAAATGGGTCCAGGCCAGGACGGAGGCAGGGGGACATAGCTAGCAGCGTGTGTGTCTTTCATGAAGTGAGAGGAAACCGGAGCACAATTTTATAATTACTTCGATAGAGTTTTAGAATGACAAAATATAACTGGAAAACGAACAAACAAAAGATACTCACGTAACGCTGGTTTGATTCCTTTCACCGCAGGCATATGTGTTTCCTTTTACTTTAGTCACTGTTTATAATCTTGATTATAGCCTTGATTTAACGACCCCGGAGACCCTGTATAACCCACTCCACGACCCTGTTCCAGCTCCTGTCCTCTGGAGGGCGCTGTATCCCCACCGTCCGCTAAAACACTTCTCTTGTACTGTACTAACTGCTGTTTTCCCCCACACTGCAAAATGGATTCTGAACTGCCTGCACCTTTCAGTCAGCAGCTAGTTCACCACTGTTGCAACACGTGAGTGTGTGTGTTTGTGGGGGGGGGGGTAGAGAGAGAGAGAGAGAGAGAGAGAGAGAGAGAGAGAGAGAGAGAGAGAGAGAGAGAGAGAGAGAGAGAGAGAGAGAGAGAGAGAGAGAGAGAGAGAGAGAGAGGAGAGAGAGAAAGAAAGAGAAAGAGAGATATAGAGGGAGAGAAGGAGAGAGATATGAGGAAGAGAGAGAAAGAAAGAGATAGAGAGGGAGCGAGAGAAAGAGAGATATAGATGGAGAGAAGGAGAGAGAGATAGAGAGGGGTGGTAGAAAGAGAGAGATATGGAGCGAGAGAAAGAGAGATAGAGATGGAGAGAAGGAGAGAAAGATAGAGAGGGGTGATAGAAGGAGAGAGAAAGAGAGAGAGAGAGATGGAGGGAGAGAGAGTGAGCGAGAGATAATGAGAGAGATAGAGAGGGAGAGAGAGAAAGAAAGAGATATAGAGGGAGAGAAGGAGAGAGATATGAGGAAGATAGAGAAAGAAAGAGATAGAGAGGGAGCGAGAGAATAAGAGATAGAGATGGAGAGAAGGAGAGAGAGATAGAGAGGGGTGGTAGAAGGAGAGAGAAAGAGAGAGAGAGGGAGAAAGAGAGAGAGAGATGGAGGGAGAGAGAAAGAGAGAGATGGAGCGAGATAAAGAGAGATAGAGATGGAGAGAAGGAGAGCAAGAGATAGAGAGAGGTGGTAGAAGGAGAGAGAACGAGAGAGAGAGAAAGAGAGAGAGAGAGAGATGGAGGGAGAGAGATATGGAGGGAGAGAGAAAGAGAGAGAGATGGAAGGAGGGAGAGAGAAAGAGAGAGATAGAGAGGGAGCGAGAGAAAGAGAGAGATAGAGAGGGAGAGAAGGAGAGAGATAGAGATGGATAGAGATGGAGGGAGAGAGAGATGGATATGGAGGGAGAGAGAGATAGAGATGGAGGGGAGAGATAGAGGGGGTGGTAGAAGGAGAGAGAAAGAGAGAGATATAGAGGGAGCGAGAGAAAGAGAGAGATAGAGAGGGAGAGCAGGAGAGAGAGATAGAGATGGAGGGAGAGAGAAAGAGAGAGATAGAGAGGGGTGGTAGAAGGAGAGAGAAAGAGAGAAAGGGAGATAGAGGGAGAGATATAGAGGGAGAGAGAGAATGAGAGAGATATAGAGGGAGAGAGAGAGAATGAGAGAGATAGAGAGCGAGAGAGAGAGAATGAGAGAGATAGAGAGGGAACGAGATAGAGAGGGAGAGAGAGAATGAGAGAGATAGAGAGTGAGCTAGAGAGAATGAGAGAGGGAGAGAGAGAAAGAAAGAGAAAGAGAGATATAGAGGGAGAGAAGGAGAGAGATATGAGGGAGAGAGAAAGAAAGAGATAGAGAGGGAGCGAGAGAAAGAGAGGGAGAGAAGGAGAGAGGGAGATAGAGAGGGGTGGTAGAAGGAGAGAGAAAGAGAGATAGAGGAGAGAGAGAGAGAGATAGAGAGGGAGAGAGAGAATGAGAGATAGGAGGGAGAGAGAGAAATAGAGAGGGAGAAGGAGAGAGAAAGAGAGATGGAGAGGGAGAGAGATAGAGAGATAGAGAGGGAGAGAGAGAATGAGAGATAGAGAGGGAGAGAGAGAAATAGAGAGGGAGAAGGAGAGAGAAAGAGAGATGGAGAGGGAGAGAGATATAGGGAGAGAGAAAGAGAGAGAGAGAGGATAGAGAAAGAGGGAGAGAGATATAGAGAGGGATAGAGGGAGATATGGAAAGAGAGAGGGATGTGTGCTCTATCACACATACAGACCATGGGAACAGTGAGTAGCTTATATTTTCTGCTGACAAATGACTTTTGTGTTGATGAGAACGTGGAGGTTGTTGCTAGTTGCTACTCTCAGGTCAATCCCACGCGCACGTCACGTGTTTGACTGTTTGCAAGACAGTTGGAGAAAGAAATCCGGAACATCACACCTAGCGTGAATGTGGATATCAATGTTTTTTGTGTTGTCAAAAACTCGTTCCTATGATCGAGTGAGTGATCAAACAAGCAACAAATAATCCTCACCCCCTCCCTCCCCGCAAAAAGTATAGAATCAAACAAACACACCCGGGGGGGGGGGTACTACTGAGTCACTCGATCCTCCCCAGCCCTGGCGAGCAGGAGGCGGACAGATGGAAGCTCCGCGTCTCCCCGGCTGCCTCGAGTCATTTCAGCACCACGGACAGCTCCCCAGATCCGCTATATACCTTCGCTCCGCGGAGGAGGAGTTGTATTATAGTAATCAATAACAAAGAATAATCAATAATCACAGCCACGGTGTTGTGTATCAGGTTGCCCTCCCCCCCCGGCAGCGACACAATAACGACCCGTTATATTATAGCCTATATATTGCTTGGATTTGCATGATGCTGCTGGTGGGACCATTATTAATAATAGCAAATGGATTTTTGGCGATTATCGATGCGCATGCAGGCACTTTATCCCCCCAATTCCCACTGCGCATGGAATACGAACTTTACGGTCAATCAATGGAAAGAGAGAGGGAGAGAGAGAGGGAGAGAGAGAGACAGAGAGGGAGAGAGAGAGAGGGAGAGAGAGAGAGGGGGGACAAATTATGAATGATAGGCTAATGTCAGAGCGCACAGTACAGTCCACGGGGCGGCATAGCGTCACTTCAACATATGTCCTCTATATACTCAGACATATTATGCGAACTTAAAACACATGGGGACATAATCACAACAACACGCCGCCTGGAGGAGAGTTGACTGACCGTCCAGCCCACGGGTTGTTTGTCTTCTTCACAAACGGTGTTTTGTTATAATATACTGTGCGCTCTGGCGGTGGCGGAGTGGCGGACCTCCTCGGCGGGTCTCTGGGATTTGAACCGATGGTGTACCGGGGTTTGGACTCGATGTCGTCTCTGCCCGCTGTTAGGAATCTGAAGTGTCTCTCTCCAGTGATGTGTCAGTGTAAGGTCATCTGCAGCAACCGGACCCTCTCGCTCATGTTCGGCTGTAAGGTAAGCTCTGCTCCACGGTCCGTCCGTCCGTCTGTCTGGATGATGGTGGTGATGGTGATGTGTAGTTTGTTGTAGCCTCGTGTTTTCATCGCTGCTGGACATATGGTGATGATTATTATAATGACCCGACTGTACACACAGGCGTCCGTTGTTGGTTTACCGATTGCTCTCTGGTACTCTGGTTTAAACAGATACTATCACCGCATGGTGGCGTGTCCACGGCCTATATTTCCAACGGACGAGGAGTATAGCATAAACCAGCATTATTATGACGGCAGCCATATAAGTATATGCATTTTAGAGGTGTTGTCATCGTCCTGCAACATTATGGACCATCAAAGAATAAACAATCAGACTTTCCTATTTCCCATCTTGTGTGTGTGTGTCTATGTCACACCGCATATATAGCTATATATTTGGCTATAGCTAGACACACACGTTTTGCTTTGCAGTCTAACAAAGCAAACAGCTGTAGATGTGCCTTTGACCTTGGAAGATGCAGTTTATTGCCATAGTGTCATATCTATTCTCTATAATCTATCAAATCGCCGGTCCATCTAACTGTATAATACACTGCAAGACACCGAGCTCAGCGCCAGCTGGGAGGCAGCAGACAGAACAGCTCTGTGGGACATGTGATGTGATGGTTTGAAACACACACACACACACACACACACACACACACACACACACACACACACACACACACACACACACACACACACACACACACACACACACATGCGCGCACACACACACACACACACACACACACACACACACACACACACACACACACACACACACACACACACACACCTGAAGGGTATAGGGTCCATACCGTACTTGTTTGCGAAGCATGCGACATTTGAGAGTTTAATCATCTGACATTACTGAGCGGTGAACACTGGGTGACTGTTCAGTCAATGATGTCACCACCGTGGCTTGTAGTTATTAGCTCATCACAGGAGCAAGGTCCTGGTATTTGGGTATGACTGTCACTTGAAGTGCATTTCTGATGCATTCCTATACATTAGATTAGATCAGATTAGATTAAAATGTATTGTTATCATACAGCACAAGTACAGTACAACATAAAGAAGTTTGGCATTCAATAGGTGTGCAAATGTAACAGTAAAGTGCAATAGTAATATACAATGTACAGGTGATTAAACGATATTATCAGTACTAAATGTACGACTGAGTAATAGGGCTAATCAGATGTATGTACAGTACTAATACTACAACTCATTATAATAACAACAAGAAAATGACATGCATTATTTATGACACATGTGTCACTTTCAGGTGTCAGATCTTCTAGAATTTTGAAAACTGAACATTACAAGATTGCAAATAACAGCTTTATGATTGCAAATAACAGCTTTATGATTGCAAATAACAGCTTTATGATTGCAAATAACAGCTTTATGATTGCAAATAACCAACTGTGAAAGTCATGCAGTCTTTATGCAGTTAACCAGGTAATAGTCAAGTGTTTTAAAGGCCCAATCAGTGATCCAAACAACAAGAAATGAGTAGCCCCACCACCACGAATAAGAAACAGACATGGAGATATGTTTTCTGTTTTGCTGTCTGTGTGTGAATGTGTGAGTGAATGGGTAAAATGTGAGGAAAGTTGTAAAACACTTTGGATAAAAGCACTGTATAAATGCACCATTTACCATTTACCATTATGAGGGTAATAATTGCATTTAATTTCAAACCTTTATTTCAACTCGTAACACACATTTACAGTGACAACACGCTTACAAAACAAGACACAGTTTATCACCAATTTCATACATTTCATACAATTCGACACACAGTGGTTGGAGATCATATTTTTAAATGCAGCAAAAGAAGGAAGAACCTTCAGCTTCAGAGTCAGTCGGAGGGCATTACAGGTGTTGGAAGCATCAAAGGAAAAAGCAGTTCTTCCTACTGTAGTTCAGAGCAAACTGGAGGAACCCTAAGAACCAACCATTCATTTTGAACGTGTAGAATAGATTCCAATTGCTCCTCACAATCCATATAGGATACTTTATGACTGAACACGTCCACGTAGAATCTCACCAACATCTGCACTTGCATCTATAATTAACAGTGGGAATTATATAGTTCTTCATCATGTGCTGTGATGGCGTTAATGATAGTCGTAGTCTTAAGAGAAAAGCGTTCATAGATAGTCCATGAACACAGCCCAGAGCCCCCTCCTCCCCCCTGTCCTCAGGTGCTTTCAGTATTTCAGTCTGCGTGGTGTTTGGTTGCACATGATTGTCGATTGTAGTCTTGTTTCCAAGGGCGAATTCCAATCAGCCACGAGGGAACAGGGGAGGGCGCTTCACTAGCAGGATCAGATGTGAATCCTCGGGATGAAGAAGTATATAAATACTTTTATTTTGTTATTATTAGTTATTGCGTTTTCAATGTTGAACAGTTGTTCATTCGTAGTTAAAGATGGTAGAGGTTGAGTACTTTATTATCTAAAGATGGTAAGTTAGAGTGTTGTGTTCATTCATAGTTAAAGACAGTAGAGGTTGAGTACTTTATTATCTAAAGATGGTAAGTTAGAGTGTTGTGTTCATTCATAGTTAAAGACAGTAGAGGTTGAGTACTTTATTATCTAAAGATGGTCATTTAGAGTGTTGTGTTCATTCATAGTTAAAGACAGTAGAGGTCACATATTGTATTATCTAAAATTGGTAAGTTAGAGTGTTGTGTTCATTCATAGTCAAAGACGGTAGAGGTTGAGTACTTTATTATCTAAAGATGGTAAGTTAGAGTGTTGTGTTCATTCATAGTTAAAGACAGTAGAGGTTGAGTACTTTATTATCTAAAGATGGTAAGTTAGAGTGTTGTGTTCATTCATAGTTAAAGACAGTAGAGGTTGAGTACTTTATTATCTAAAGATGGTAAGTTAGAGTGTTGTCTTCATTCATAGTCAAAGACGGTAGAGGTTGAGTACTTTATTATCTGAAGATGGTAAGTTAGAGTGTTGTGTTCATTCATTCATAGTTAAAGACAGTAGAGGTTGAGTACTTTTAGCTCTGTGCCCCAGAGAATCCGTCCATGTCCTCGCTGGGGGCGATGTGTACGTAGGTGTGTTGCAGAGTGTGCAAATCAACCTGTGTTTTACCTGTCTTTTATAAAATGCTCCTGAAACTGGGAATACGATAGTTAGGCCTGCAGCAGACCGAGGCAGCATCCTTGAAAGATCTATATTAGAGCCTCTTGTCCGAAGCAGTCAAATCCAATATGTATTTCTTTTTATCGCAGGAGAGATTGTAACCATATATTCAGTAAAGACTTGTTTTCCATTGTCGCTCCATATACTGTATTCATGAAGAAAGAGTAATTATCTCCTACTGAACAGGAAGCCATCGTATTCATCTTCCTCACTTAGGCTGTGTTCACACTGCAAGCCTTAGTGCTCAATTCTGATTTATTGCTCAGATATGCATTTTTTTGTTTGGCTGTTCACATTATTTAAAAAATGTGGCCGATATCAGATTCCAGTGTGAACTGGTCACTGCTCCTGAATTGACCCACATGTGCAAATGAACAATAATGAAGATGGATGTAAACATGGAGGGCACTGAAGTCACAGTTTATGGTTTAATCTATAAGTTGAATGCAGTTGAGGCCAGATAATGAAAACAAATCATGTATGAAAGTGGCTCAAATAAGAATTGAAAACATCAGATTCCATGTGATTTGTGCTGTTTACACTGTCATGAAAAAAAACAGATCTGAGACACATCAGCAAAAAAAAATCTGGGCCACTTTCATCTGCAGTGTGAATGTGACGACTGAGGTGGAGATCCACCAGGAAGCAGCTGAGGTGTAGATCCACCAGGAAGCAGCTGAGGTGTAGATCCACCAGGAGGCCTACAGGGTTGTTTTTTGGTGGTAGGAGATACAGTGAGGCGTGTTGTACAGAGGAAACACACTTATACATAATACAAGTGATTAAAAATGTATGAAAAAGACTAGTGAAATCCATCTCCAGGGTCGGGTGGGGTAAGGATAATGTTAAAGTACTACTGATACCAACAGTGTCATCATTTGAGAGCAATAATGAATGATAATAAGTGAGAATAAATTATAGTAAGTGATAATAAGTGATATTAAGTGATAATAAGTGATACATGATAGTAAGTGATGATAAGTGATAGTAAGTGATGATAAGTGATAGTAAGTGATAATAAGTGATAGTAGGATAATAATAAGTGATAAGTGATAGTAGGTGATAATAAGTGATAATGTGACAAATATAGTTAATTTCCTACCATGTTGTATTAAAGCTCCAATCAGTGATCAATGTGATATCAATGTGGGATGTATTCACATACATTCCGCTGGCCACAGAGCCTTTGTCTACCGCGCTCCCTACCTGTTGAATAAATTACCTGCTCTGTCTAAGTTTTTAAATCTTCGTTAAAGGAAAACTCCAACATTTTGGGAAATTTGCTTATTTGCCATCTACCCTGGAGTTACATACCTTTTTTCTTCTCTGTGCATGCAGTAGGAGTAGGAAGACGCGCACCGTTAGCCTAGCTTAGCGTCAGTCACTGGAAGTAGGTTCCTCCATTAGCCTAGTTCCCAACGTCTTCCTACTCCTACTGCATGCACAGAGAAGAAAAAGGTATGTAGTATCTTCTTGGGTAGATGGCAAATAAGCTAATTTCCCAAAATTTTGGAGTTTTCCTTTAAGACCCATCTTTCCTCTCTCTCTTTCAGCCTACCCTGATTTCACCTGGTCGGGGATAGACCCTTAGTTTAATCTGGTTAGTTCAGTTAGGATGTCTGTTTATTTGCTCCCATGTCTGCAATATGATGTTCTAACCCCTGTCTCTGTCTCTCTGAGTGGATGTATCGAGTGATACTTCCACTGGATCCGAGCGGTTCTCCTGCCCCCCTGGGAATACGACTCTGATACTTTGAGCTCCGAGCCTTGACTTATCTTATTTTCATACCAGCGCTCGTTTTCCTATGCTTTTTTGTTGTTGTTGTTCTTAGCTCTATTCATTTACATAAAAAAAATCGTATGTACCTTAGATACTATTGCTACCATGTATATGTGTTTCATTACATGTATATATGCTAGGTTTGACTGAATCGTTCCTTATCTTCATTGGGGAAAGTCTGGGAGTGTTGCATATTTGGATTTTATGGTGGTTTTGTTCTTGATCTATTGTGATGTTTCTTCTTGACTTGTACAAGAAGACTTGTACAGCCCATGGGGGCTATTCCTTGTGACCTCGGGCTACACAAATACATTTGATTTGATTTGATTCTTAAAGAGTTTGGGGAGATAGTGGCTCAGGTGGTCGAGCAATCGTCTGGTAATCGGAAGGTTCCCGGTTCGATTCCAGCTCCTCACTGGTTGCGTGTCGAAATGTCCTTGAGCAAGACACTTAACCCCTAACTGTTCCAGATGAGCAGATTGACACCGTGCATTGTCACCTCTGCCGTCTGTGTGTGAACGTGTGATTGAATGGGTGAATGTGAGGCATAAGTTGTAAAGCGCTTTGGATAAAAGCTGTTATATAAATGCAGTAAACTTTTTGTTAACAGAATTTGACTATAGGGTGACAATAATGTGGTCAAGAGGCATGGTTTCTATCTTGAGCCTTAACTGGCGTTGTTCCTTTTTATTCACATGGAAAGCAGCAGTAACATACAGGTCTCCTCTCTCTGAGAGGCATGTGGGGAGAGAACGAAGTGGGAGTATACCTTTTCTTTTATACTCGCCACAAGGTGGTGTACCTGGGTGGCTCCGCCTAGAGCGCCCTCTAGTGGGAACAGATATATATGCAACTAGAGAGTCACTGGTGGAGACAGTTATATATGCAGGTAAACAGTTACTAGTGTAAACAGCCATATGTACAGTTAGACAGTTACTAACAATCATACACAGAACCTCTGATCTCAACACTTTTTGACCTGTAAATGGAAGAAAAAAGTACTAACTGTAAATGGGAATATAGATCTGTTTTAATGTTTGCAAACATTACTGAAACGTTAACACATTCACAAAGGTTACAGCGAATACAAGTGCAGAGTCTTTCTATCACAGAAAGGTGGATTATTCCACTTGTCTCAGCAGCACCTCCCTCCTCTTTCCTCCCTCCCTCCCTCCCTCCGGCTGGGAACCGGCCATGGAGCTGGTGCCGGGAGCCATGTCTCCTCCTCCTAGAGGCTCCACGCCACCCAGTGAACATGGCAAGATGAGCCCCTTCGCAGGGCAACAGATGGGCGACAGGGTGGCTCTTCAGTTGGTCCACGCAGATTTGGGACAGCGTAGTAGTTGACTGGGCTAACTGGCTCTGGGCAGGCTAGTTGCAGGTGGACGCTAGGTGAATGAATGAATGAATGAATGAATGAATGAATGAATGAATGAATGAATGAATGAATGAATGAAAACTTTATTTAACAGATTGCAGAATGGGTACAATACAGTACGGCTCAATACACACAATTGTTAAGGGGATGCAGACCAGAGAAAGACGTTTGTCTTGTTTACATCAGGGTCCCCCATTTTCAATTCATAGTGACATTTATGACATACACAACATAACATACATGACATCATGACATACAGGTATATAGTACTGTTACATTTGTGACATATACGATATGCAAATATACAGTACTGTTACCCAGAGATCCTAACAGAGAATATATACATATGATGGGGAGGAGACTGTACATTAGGAGGGGGTGGGTGGGCGGGAGAAAATATATACATACGGTGGGGAGGAGAATATACATACGGCGGTGAGGAGACTACATTTGGAGGGGGTGGGTGGGTGGGAGAGAAATATACATACGGCGGGGAGAGAATATACATATGGTGGGGAGAGAATATATACATACGGAGGTGAGGAGACTGTCTATTAGGAGGGGGTGGGGGGGGGGGGTTTGGACATTTACGGTGGCCAGTTTCGAATTGCAGCCTCCCGTAGGTGCTCTTTAAGAGCGGTTTTGAATGTGGGTAGGGATTCACATTTAGGTAGCGAGGTTGTACTGTACAGGCTGCAGGCTCACCAATTGGAGCCTAATTGACTGAAGTGCAAGCTAAGATGTAGGCAGAGATGTGGTCTGAAATATATCTAATAATAATAATAATACATTCGATTTATAATGCACTCTATATCTGGAAACCAAGTCTCAGAGTGCTACAGAGTAAAAACAGACTAAAAACGGAAAAACATTAGGCAATTAATGAAACAAGACATAAAGCATAAAAAAGGGATAAAACACACAAGGCATGTATAAAAAGGTTAAAACAAAGGGAAGGCTTTCGTGAAGAGGTATGTTTTAAGTTCTCTTTTAAAGGAAGCAGTGGTCTGTGGTGCTCTGAGGTAGTCAGGGAGGGCATTCCATAGGCGAGGAGCAGCCGAGCAGAAGGCCCGGTCGCCCATGGTGCGGAGCTTGGTCCTGGGGGGAAGGAGGCGGTTTGTGTTGGCGGAGCGAAGGTTACAGGTGGAGGGTTCTGGGGTGAGGAGATCTTTGAGGTAGGGGGGAGCGTTTCCGTGGATGCACTGATGGGTCAGAAGAAGGGATATTTTGTATTCAGTCCGGGTGGTGATGGGGAGCCAGTGAAGTGAGTGGAGGATGGGTGTGATGTGGTCGTACTTATGCACTCTGATCAGGATCTATAGGCTGATAGCTGCTGTCATACTGGGGGATAGCATGCTGGAGAACAGCACGCTGACGGCTATCCAGCTGAAATGCAGGTTGAGATGTGGGCTGGAGATTAGCATGCTGGTGGCATAGTAGCAGAAGGCATAGTAGTAGACTGAAGGTTAGCATGCTGGTGGCTAGCTGGCAGGGTAGTAGACTGAAGGTTAGCATGCTGGTGGCTAGCTGGCAGGGTAGTAGACTGAAGGTTAGCGTGCTGGTGGCTAGCTGGCAGGGTAGTAGACTGAAGGTTAGCGTGCTGGTGGCTAGCTGGCAGGGTAGTAGACTGAAGGTTAGCGTGCTGGAGGCTATCTGGCAGGGTAGTAGACTGAAGGTTAGCATGCTGGAGGCTAGCTGGCAGGGTAGTAGACTGAAGGTTAGCATGCTGGAGGCTATCTGGCAGGGTAGTAGACTGAAGGTTAGCATGCTGGTGGCTAGCTGGCAGGGTAGTAGACTGAAGGTTAGCATGCTGGAGGCTAGCTGACAGGGTAGTAGACTGAAGGTTAGCATGCTGGTGGCTATCTGGCAGGGTAGTAGACTGAAGGTTAGCATGCTGGTGGCTATCTGGCAGGGTAGTAGACTGAAGGTTAGCATGCTGGTGGCTAGCTGACAGGGTAGTAGACTGAAGGTTAGCATGCTGGTGGCTAGCTGTCTGGGTAGCCAAGTGTTGCATAGCAACAGACACGTTGGTATGGGAACCTGACGGGGGGGGGGGGGGGGGTGTTGGAGTGAGGTGAGCCAGGGGAGGACAGGGCTAAGATTCAGGGTTAGAGGGGAGCAGAGAAAAGCTGGGTTCAGGGGGGAAGGCAGGCTGGGGTCCAGGGTGAGGCAGGCTGGGGTCCAGGGTGAGGCAGGCTGGGGTCCAGGGAGTGGCAGGCTGGGGTCCAGGGAGAGGCAGGCTGGGGTCCAGGGAGTGGCAGGCTGGGGTCCAGGGAGAGGCAGGCTGGGGTCCAGGGAGAGGCAGGCTGGGGTCCAGGGTGAGGCAGGCTGGGGTCCAGGGAGAGGCAGGCTGGGGTCCAGGGAGTGGCAGGCTGGGGTCCAGGGAGAGGCAGGCTGGGGTCCAGGGAGAGGCAGGCTGGGATCCAGGGAGAGGCAGGCTGGGGTCCAGGGAGAGGCAGGGTGGGGTCCAGGGAGAGGCAGGCTGGGGTCCAGGGAGAGGCAGGCTGGGGTAAAGGGTGAGGCAGGCTGGGGTCCAGGGAGAGGCAGAAGAGTAACAAGAATAATTGTCTCACATGGTGATGTCTTGATATTCTAGGTATAGTGTTAATATATTGTAATATGTCTCACATGGTGATGTTTTGAGATTCTAGGTATAGTGTTAATATATTGTAATATGTCACACATGATGAGTCTTGATATCATAGATATAGTGTTAATATATTGTAATATGTCTCACATGGTGATGTCTTGATATTCTAGGTATAGTGTGTTTATATATTGTAATATGGCTCACATGGTGATGTCTTGAGATTCTAGGTATAGTGTTAATATATTGTAATATGTCTCACATGGTGATGTCTTGATATCATAGATATAGTGTATATATTGCAAAGTGTCCTACATGGTGATGTCTTCATCAATAATTGTACAAATAAATTTAAATCCATTCATTAGACAATCATTCATCCGTTTCAGTGGAATTGCGTTGCTAGGTAACAGCTTGAACCCCGGCTTATTTCCTGTCAGCTATTGATATCAGCGAACGTGGGTCCATTTAGGATGTTTCTGTTGGTCAAGATGAGAGAACCAGGACCTTCTTACTGCAAGGCAACACCGCTCACCACTGCGTTAAAAAAAACTGAACCTAAGTATCACCGTTAGGCGTTAGGCGTTATGAATGATTAACGACTAACAGATCAATTAACCTTCGACCCGTTGTGGAGGTCGACGATCAGCCTTCTTCCTCTGGGAGTGTATCCCTGTGATTTCTTACCGGAAGAGACAGACAGGTCACTGTGTTATTCACAGGGACACAAGAGCTCTGCTGTCACTCATTACCAATACTAACCAATCAGACGATCGATACCAGTCGTTATACTGTAGCGTATCGGAACACGAGCAGTGCTGAGGTTTGCACTCTACTGCAGAGGGTCTCCAAGGCTATGGTTATCATTATGAATTGAAAATGGGGGACCCTGATGTAAACAAGATGAATGTCTTTCTCTGGTCTGCATCCCCTTAACAATTGTGTGTATTGAGCCGTACTGTATTGTACCCATTCTGCAATGTGTTAATAAAGTTTTCAATCAATCAATCAATCAATCAATCTACCAATCAATCAATCAATCAATCAATCAATCAATCAATCAATCAATATGTTTACACTGCAGAGGGTCTCCAAGGCTACGTTCACACTGCAGACCAAAGTGGCCCAAATTATTTCTTTGCTCATAATGTGATTAAGAGTCAGATAGTCCTAACACAGTGTTTATTATTAAGAGTCAGATAGTCCTAACAGTGTTTATTATTAAGAGTCAGATAGTCCTAACAGTGTTTATTATTAAGAGTCAGATAGTCCTGGGGCGGTTAGGTGGCGTAGCGGAGATTGCGTTTGTCACCAACCCCGGAGCTGTGAGCTGGAGCTCACAGCTCCGGGGTTGTCACCAGCTTGGCTGGCCGTTCACACTAATACAATTGGCAGTATTAGAGGGTGGGAGAAGCTGGCGGGGTGGGTCCGGGTCGTTGTAAACAGCGACTCCTACAGTTCGGTCGGGGCGCCTGCTAAGCGCGGATAGGACCTGAGTGGGATAGTGTGATCCTTCCACACGCTACGCCCTCTCAATGAGAATCCGCGCTGCCAGGTGAAAAGAAGCGGTTGATTGGCTGGACGTGTGTCGGAGGAAGCACGTGGTAGCCTCCACTCTCCCAGATGATCTGACTGTGGGGGGTAAGTGCGCAGCGACCAGGAAGGGGATTGGGAATTGGCATACGACTAACATTGGGATGGGAGAAAATCGGAGGAAAATGGAGGGGGGAAAAGACCAATAAAAAAAATTAAAAAAAATAGTCAGATAGTCCTAACAGTGTTTATTATTAAGAGTCAGATAGTCCTAACAGTGTTTATCATTAAGAGTCAGATAGTCCTAACAGTGTTTATCATTAAGAGTCAGATAGTCCTAACAGTGTTTATCATTAAGAGTCAGATAGTCCTAACAGTGTTTATCATTAACAGTTCATCAGCCGTTCTCTCCAGCAAATGGCAGCAGTCCATGCCCACGGCTGTGGAGCCTGATGGCTACTATTCTAGATACTAATTGTATTCTGTATTTCTTTAGCTGGCGAATGTAAACATCCCTCTACATGAACCAAGTGCTTGAAGGAGAATGCCACCATCAAATGTCATATTATTCTCGTGCTCCAAGACAGTCCAGTCCATATTTGTGAACATGCTCCACTTTCTCCTGGAGCTACAGATAGAGAGAGAGAGAGAGAACCCTTGAGTTTTTGATGTCAATGGGATGTGTAAAACAGTTGGGGCGGTTCCATAGGCAACTAGAATGGCACTCACAGAGGCACCTACTACCACATGTGAACGGGCAAATCCTGCATGTGCGGCTCTTCCCCATCTGGGTAACACTAGCTAACATCAGTAACACCAGTAACACCAGTAACATCAGTAACACCAGTAACATCAGTAACACCAGTAACATCAGTAACACCAGCTAAGTTTGTCAATTCAGCATACAGCTAATGATACAGTATTAACAACTTATTAATTCTCAGAGCATACAGCTAATGATACAGTATTAACAACTTATTAATTCTCAGAGCATACAGCTAATGGATACAGTAATAACAACTTGTTAATTCATAGAGCATACAGCTAATGATACAGTATTAACAACTTGTTAATTCATAGAGCATACAGCTACTGGATACAGTATAACAACTTATTACATCGATCGATTGATAGGACGCGTAGCACAGGTCAATTGTGATAATGTACTATGAATGCATGTTGTCTATTTTATGATTATTGTCTATTTTGTACTAATTTTATGTCTGCACTTCAGGCATTGCTTTTATCTTGTCAATTATCTGCTAATTGTATGCCTCTCTATAGTTCTTCAGATTTTATGCTAATTGTATCTGTATTTTATCAAGTCAAATCCAATCAAATGTATTTGTATAGGCCGAAATCACAACGAATTGCCCCCAATAAAATCCACACTTTTACACACTTTAGATCTTAGATTGTACGTCTACATTACTGCTGTGAAGCACTTTGGGCTGCAATTCGTGTATGTAATAATAATAATAATAATAGCCAGGATACTGACACATGTACAAACTACTGTATACCTCCTTCACTGTGTGGTCTGTGATCGGGACACAAAGAGTGAACCAGAGTGTGTGGAGCCCCGGCTCAGCTGGAAGGCCGTGTGCATGTAAACATACTCACTGTGCACGGGGGTGCGGCCAGGCGTGGGTGGGGGGTTGGATTCCCCCCCCCCCCCACCCCCCCCCCCCCCTGGCTGTTACATTGTTTCTCAGAGGGGGGATACGCTTTACACCCCCCCCCCCCCCCCCTTCTGGCTTCTGGCCTTCCACTCTGTCATGATGAATCACACACATTTCACTGGAGTTGGCGGAGGAGGCAACTTATAGGCTACGTTCAAAAACACTGTTCCATTATTCAGCTCCCGTTCCCTCAGGTGATTTAGTGACAGATGGTGGTCCGTTCCCTCGTTCCATGGCCTGCCTGCCTGCCTGCCTGCCTGCCTGCCTGCCTGCCTGCCTGCCTGCCTGCCTGCCTGCCTGCCTGCCTGCCTGCCTGCCTGCCTGCCTGCCTGCCTGCCTGCCTGCCTGCCTGCCTGCTTGCCTGCCTGCCTGCCTGCCTGCCTGCCTGCCTGCCTGCCTGCCTGCCTGCCTGCCTGCCTGCCTGCCTGCCTGCCTGCCTGCCTGCCTTGCTCCGTGTAGAGGCTCTTGGAGATTCTGGACCATGCAGGCGTAGTAACACAAGCACAAGATGCAACCCTGATGAGCTAGCATGTGCTAACGACCGCTAGTATAGAATCAAGAATCAAGAGGTTTATTTGTCACATACATACCAGGGCATACAGTGAAATGCGGGTGGTCATGCCTCAAAGACATGCTAGGTTCCTGAGAAACTGGTTCTTATATACACTACTAAACTATACAGTACCTCCTTCTTTTAAAGTGTTTCTAAAGATTCTATTTTTCAAAGTGACATTTTGTTTAAAGTGCTTGTTTTAGCGGTTGCCGCATGAGTGGTGTGTGTGTGTGTGTGTGTGTGTGTGTGTGTGTGTGTGTGTGTGTGTGTGTGTGTGTGTGTGTGTGTGTGTGTGTGTGTGTGTGTGTGTGTGTGTGTGTGTGTGTGTGTGTGTGTGTGTGTGTGTGTGTGTGTGTGTGTCTGTGTGTGTGTGTGTCTGTGTGTGCTCATGTGTATTTGTGAGTGGAGAGTTCAGTGTTCAGTGTTCTGATGGCCTGGGAGAAGAAGCTGAGCCGGAGTCTCTCTGTTCTTGCAGCGTGTGACCGTATGCGCTTGCCTGACCGCAGCAGCTTGAACAGGCTGTTGTTGGGGTGGTGAGGGTCTTTCATAATTCTGCAGCTTCTGGATTTGCACCTCCTCTTATATAAGTCCTGCAGGGGTGGTAGTGCAATACCCGTAGTACGCTCAGCTGAGCGCACCACTCTCTGGGGTGCCTTCCTGTCCTGTGCCGGAGTAGCCCCGGAGTAGAAGGAGTGGAGTATCTTCCCCGATACTCTGAACTTCCTTAGCTGTCTCAGGTGATAGAGGCGCTGTTTCGCCTTTTTCACCACAATCTATGTGTGTAGGCATGTCAGGTCCTCTGTGATGTGGACTCCCAGGTACTTGAAACTGCTCACACTGCTCAGTACATATACATATAATAAATATAATAGAGCAAATATAATAATGACTTCCAGATCCAGATTCAGCTTTTCTTGATTTGTCGTTTTGATGGGTTCCCGTCCAAAAGCAGGAACACAGGCAGTGGGCGGAATGTAACAAAGTATTTTACCTCAAGTACTGTACTTAAGTAATATTTTACGTAATATAACTGATAGGGCAAACAGACCCTCATATGTACCTTTGTTTACAGTTTATTTTTCTCATATCTCTATATTCAGAGTTAATTATATTGTTTACACAGTTTTTTTCTTCTTCTCATATTTCTATATTCAGATCTAATTCTATTGCCTATATTTATGTCTCTCTACTACTACCCTGCCCATACCTGTACCTCCCCTCCCCCATGCTGCTATGACACCGGAATTTCCCCAAGGGGATAAACAAAGGAATATCTTATCTTATCAGAATTTAGGCATGGAGGTCAAGTGTATGTGTATGTGTGTGAAGGTGTGTGTGTGTGTGTGTGTGTGTGTGTGAAGGCGTGTGTATGTGTGCGAAGGTGTGTATGTGTGTGAAGGTGTGTGTATGCGTGTGCAAGTGTTTGTATGTGTGTGAAGGTGTGTGTATGCGTGTGCAGGTGTTTGTATGTGTGTGAAGGTGTGTATGTGAAGGTGTGTATGTGAAGGTGTGTGTGTGTGTGTGTGTGTGTGTGTGTGTGTGTGTGTGTGTGTGTGTGTGTGTGTGTGTGTGTGTGTGTGTGTGTGAAGGTGTATGTGTGTGTGTGTGTGTGTGTGTGTGTGTGTGTGTGTGTGTGTGTGTGTGTGTGAAGGTGTATGTGTGTGTGTGTGTGTGTGTGTGTGTGTGTGCAGGCGTGGATGACAATCTATGACGTACATCATGCCACTTACTGTAGGATACCTTGTGTATACTGTTACTCTTACTCATAGTATATTCAGATTCAAATTCATATTCTTATCTTCAGAGTTAATGATATTGTTTACACTGTTTAAACACATTATTTTGCCTATATTCATGTCTCTACTACTATTACCCTGTCCATACCTGTACCTCCGCTCCCCCACGCTATAATGCCTGAATTTTCCCCAGAGGATCAATAAAGGAATATCTCATCTTATCAGGCGCGGGCCAGAAGCATATAGGATCGGTGTCATCAGCATAAAGGTGGATCAGAGAGCTGCCTGCAGCCTTCGCCACATCTACGTTGGTCTCTGTCCCTCCAGTTCACACACTTCATATCTTCAGTATGTGGTGTTAGGATTAGCTGTATTGCATTGTTTATCATGAAAGGAGGGCCATGTTGTTTGCCAGTAGAAACAGCAGCGGTGACAGAAAACAGCCCTGTCTGATGCCCATTGGATTTGGAAGGCATGCCACAGTGTTCCACTGAAGACGTCAGAGGGCTGTTCTGTCGGGGCCATCAAGCCTCTTCAAAGTCTTTGAAGTTGTGGGAGAACGTTAGGTTATGACTATAACCAAGTTCTGTTAATTAGGGGTGACGCTTGGCATCACTACTGCACTATCTCGCGTACGTGCACGCGTACTGAATAAACCACAAATGTACCTCTAATACCAGTATTAGTCTGACCACACCCCTCATCAGCTTACCTTCATAAGCAGGTGTGTGGTCACCTGCTCTCCTCCTTCCCAAGCTTTCACCACAAGGTGAGGTCAAGGGCTGCAGCGGCCGTCTGATGCCAAGCGTCACCCCTAATTAACAGAACTTGGTTATAGTCATAACCTAACGTTCTGTTTCATTAGGGGCTCTGCTTGGCATCACTACTGCACAAAGGGAGGCCAAGCGGAGCCGCTGGCTGACAAATACACCCCGCTGACAGCCCCCCAAAACCATCAGAACAGGGAGGGCCGAGCCCCCCCGACCCCCCCTAATGGAGGGTATCCCCCCTATTAGAGGCTTCACGGGAAGGCGACGGACCCGACCGTGCGAAGAGGCACTCAAGCAACTTAACGCACAGGGTGAGCAGACCGTGGCTTGACCCCACGACTACACACACGCACAACCCGCATGCCACCCGGGAACGAACGGAGGAACAACCTCGTTACTGCCCCCAGAACCACGGGGTCAAGGGCAAACCCAACCCCGTGGCAAGGCCGTAGCAGCGGAGCGCGAAGGAAGACCCAGACCCACCAAAAGGACTGGACTCCCTGGAATGGGGGCCCGGAGAAGTCCATGATGCAAGCATCAAGACCCCACCAGGTGGGCACGTAGTGCCCCGCCCCCCACATCGCCAGCGTATTCGGACAAAGGCCCCCCAGTTACTGCACCTGGTAATCCCAGGCGGTATCCCAAGTACTAACCAGGCCAGAACCTGCTTAGCTTCCGAGATCGGACGAGATCGGGCGTGTTCAGGTCGGTATGGCCGTAAACCGAGCGGGCCCCGTCCCCCCAACAGTACACCGCCTGGCACACTAACCCTGCAGAACAGACAGTCAGCATGGCCGTAAGCACACAAAAAAGGTTAACCAACGGAAGCAGGCAGCGCACCGGGGAAAAACCAGGCAACAGGCTGTTAACCCTAGCCTGGAGACTGCGGACGAGACAGGCGCCAGAGGGGACAGCTGAACACAGCCGCCCCGGCGGAAGGAGCGTAAGCTGGCGGTGTTGCATGACCAAGCCTCCATTTAAAAACCCCCACCCAGAGGGGTCGAGGCAGAGAAGGCTGACACGATTGGCAGACGTCATGAACGTGCAGGGGCACCCTCAAACGGTGAACCCGGGAGTTGACACTGCTCCAACACACCAGGGAATCAACCACCTCGGTGTTACCCAATGCGGTGGTTGTTCCTATAACCCCTCAAGAAAAAACTCCAAAACACACCTGCGGGTATACACCGGCTATACCGCAGTACAAGTGTTTCAGTTTCCAAAAAGGGTTAACCCAGGCCTACGGGTCGCAAACATCACTTCGGACCGGGCCTGGCGGTACGGGAAGCACAGGGTCACCAGAGGAGGTCAAAAAACCACCCCCACAGGCCCCTCTTCGCCATGCGTGAGAGAGGAGCGAAAAATAATGGAGAACCAGCCCCTAAGCACACCGTACCTGGTATTCCCCGGCGGTCTCCCAACCAAGCACTAACCAGGACCAACCTGTGTAGCGGCCGAGATCCGACGAGATCGAGCGCGTACAGAATGGCATGGCTGTAAGCCATGACGACAGTGCTGAGTAAAAACATACCCAACCAGGGTCTCCATAGCGCTTAACCCTGTGACACCCAGACCGACCTGGCATTTTTCCCCCTGAAAAAAGCCCAAGTCCCTCAGGGTACCAGAACAGCAGATCTGCATCCCCGGCGGACAACGGGTTCAACTGATCTGGACCAGCGTGACCAGAACCAGTCCCGTGCCCTAACCACGCCGACATGCCTACTCCAGGAGAAGGGCAGATATGCGTGTTGATCTTAACATGAAAAGAAGGCGCCACCCAGACGTTCGGACGAACCGCGCCTGGTGGCCCACCCCAAGGGCGTGAGACCCCACTACATATGTTCAGATCCATCCCGTCATCATCCCCCAGACATGAACGAGAATCCGTCGACAACCCACCCAGGTCATGGGATGTGGTCGTCGGAAGAGGAAAAACCCCCATCTCAGTTGCTTTATAAAAACGCTGTTTCAACCACAAGCAACCAAGGCGTGCCAGTCAATCGCCTGTTTACAGCGAGCTAGCACTATACGTGCGTCGGGACACACCCCCATCAATGAACAGGCTATTTAGACCTGTCATTGAATCCCCAAGGCGCCCAGGGGAACGACAAGAGGGGTGTGACACTCCCTAACTCCAACACTTCTGGAATAGAAAGAAGGAAGCATCAACAGTATGTATCCCAGTCTACACAGCCGGGGTAAAAAATGTTCACATTTTTACATCCCACCACCCTCCCATAGGAAAGAGACGGGGATCCCCAGAGAGACTTCCCACGCGAGCTGTACAGATTGAAAAGAATATATTGCACCTTGAGCCATGTACAAAACTGGTTTTAGGGCCTCCGGGGAAGAGGCACTGAACCCATACACACTCAATAAACGAATTGAATCGAATATACATACAATAGAAAAGGACCCTTCTAGAGGGTCCACTCACTTTGACAATCTGAGGAGGAAGGCTCTGTACTCTGATGGAGGCTTCCTCACATGGAAGAAGGAGTCCGAACTCACAGAAGGCCTGAACAGGCGCTTGGTGAGGAGGAGCCCTGACCACCCCCCCTGAAAACAGATCCATCACATGGACCTGAACAGCACACGGAAGTCCTACCAACAGAGACGCGCACGGTGACGTACTCTATGGCGGGGGAATTCCTGCGGTGCACACGCCCAATATACCAGGCCGTGGGACCAGGAACTCCCTCCCCCCCCCCCCCCCCCCCCCCCGATAACGTGCCGAACCGCCACGTGACGGGAACCTTGAAGGACAGGGGGTGTACCCCTGACCGACAGAACAATGGGGAGAGGAAAGGTTACCAGTTCACCCCTTTACGACCCCACACCCATGATACGACGTAACGACAAAAAGAGAATATGACACAGTCATAGTCAGCTCTATGAAGCGTTTCACAGCTCCACACAGCGCATGAGCTAACCTGCTATCTGATTTTTACTAAGGAAAAACACAGAATAGAGAGGGCTCTAAGAACCCCGGTCCAACATACCAATGTGCTTCTGTGGCCAGTACAACCCAGTTGTAGGTCACATGACACACACAACCCATCATCACCTACAAAAAATGGCAAAAAACACTCAACAGAGGAACGCCGTTTTTTTCACAATGAGAGAATACATCATTCTTGATTAGTATCGACCACAGGCCTTGCTAAGCACACATGACAGCAACCAAACCAATTTCCCTTTAGGAAATAAGTTTCTCCAGCAGATTTAGCACAACCTCAGCAATCAAGCTAAGAGTTACATCGTATCCCTACCACACAAAAGACACAATTAATGCACAACATGTCTGATAGGAGGTGATAAAGTCCCCAGGGAACCGGGGGGGAAAACACAATCCTCCTATTTTACCCTCAATACGGCCAGTTAAAACAGGAAAACCTGTTAATGTGTGAACACACTGTTCATTGTCATTACAGTCTGAGAAAGAACATTCTTTTACTCACTTGTCACCAAGCATAGCTTCATAGGTTAGTTACCTTAGTTGTGAGTACACGGCCGTGTTACTCACACAACAACCAGATCATTACATCCCGTTTGCACGGAGAAGCTAACTGCCAGTGACAAAAACAGCTCACACATAACCCGCAACGTATCCTAAATGCATTGTAGCAACACACGTTTTGGGAAAAACACCGTTATTCACAATACATTTAGCAAAGTAAAACCAGAAGACGTGTTATGAGGTCTGGTCAACCCCGTTCCTACCCGGAACGCAGATCAGCGAAGTGCAGTCACAAGACACCGTAGAACACAGCCGTCCTGTGTTGTTCGATCCGGGCAGCGTCGCCGCTCCAACCAGTCGCTACAGTCCTCTTTGTTGACGCAATCCCCGTCCAGGCTCAGGGCAGGGTCGACGAACATCCCCTGTCAAGGATGACGTCGTGGTCAAGAGTGTAAAACATGTTAAAATCAAAGCACGTTCAACAGAATAGCATCAAGCTAACGGCTGCTCCAACCGTTCGGGTGCTATTGCTTCTGCTCGCGAGACGCCGATCTAACGACGCACGCGATCAGAAGCGAGCTCACGGCGGCGCGCGAGAAGCTAAGCTACCCCGCGCCAGGCCATGGCCATAGCAGCAAGCTAACGTTACCTAGCGACCACGACATGCTAGCCCCGCAGCTAACAGCTGACTGGCTAATAGTAGGCCTTAAGCAGGCCATGCAGCGATCCAGCAGGCTAACGCAGCAGTTAACAGCTGACCGGCTAACCGTAAGCTATGAACATGTAAACAATGACATAACACTCACCCAGACAGGCCGCCGTTCTGAACCTCTCCTCACTTTTTAAGAGAAAAGAGAAAACAAGATGTCAACACCGCTTCACAACGGTGACATTAACACATCCGACGGAATCAGCACAGTACCAACTGGCCTGTGTAGCTGACTTTGAACATGAATCTGCCGCTATCGCACATTACATGCACATATCCCCTTGTGAAGGAATACTCTCATTTGGATATGAAAGATGGGGCCTTAACACGGTGACAGAGAGAATCCACTCGTCCAGAACACACAGGGATCACCAGTGTCAATGGTCGCGGCCCACTAGTTAAAACTATAATGGTCTCCAGACCAAGGCCTTCTGTCGCCTAGGTGGCTGAACAAAGGACCCTAGTCTGGGGCCGGTTTCCATAAACTTTGTCAAGTAGCCCCCATAGCACTAACAGACAAGTGGAGCCCGCCAGCAAACACTACTCACCCAACCTGGAACGCACCGCTTCTCACAACAGCGGCATGTCCGACAGTTCAGCTGTGGCCTGACAGGTTTCACCCCAACAAACACAGCAAGGAACTGCAGTTGAGAAGCATGCAGCGGCGTGCTCCCAATACGAAAACCGGTGGAGGGTTTTTAGAATGATCATCATCTTCCAGACACTCCAGTACGAAGACAATATCGCCGTATTTTCTCGAAAATAGTGAGAGAGAAAATAAAGATATGATGTCAACGTATCCTTGTTTCCCAAAGCTGCTCCTAAACCTTTCTTCCATCATGGTGTCAAGTGTGGGGATCTACCGAGGCACTTCTTCCTTGTGGTGAAAGCGAGAAGGAGGAGAGCAGGTGACCACACACCTGCTTATGAAGGTAAGCTGATGAGGGGTGTGGTCAGACTAATACTGGTATTAGAGGTACATTTGTGGTTTATTCAGTACGCGTGCACGTACGCGAGATAGTGCAGTAGTGATGCCAAGCAGAGCCCCTAATGAAACAGAACTGCTGTGGCAGAGTGAAATGTTGTATACAGAAGCCAGACAGCCAGCTGTTGCCAAGCAAGCCAGTAACTATTTATACTATCAGTAAGTTTCAAGTTTCTCAAGTTTCTTTAATAGTTGTCATACAGAACTACAGAATACTTTTATACAAAATGCTTCTTACTGTTACGCTCCAGAGACTGTGCAGGACAAGATAAGTATGAAATAAAATAACATAGTATAGCATGTAAATTAGAAGTAAAAAATGAGGTCACAGTGTTCAGTATAGACATATGTACAATGTTCGATGCAGAATAGACGTAACTGGGTTACCATATAATATACAATATACTATGCAGTGTACTAATATACAATACTATATAGTGCAAGGCAGAAATGGGATGAGGTGCAATTTAGGTACAATTTACAGTAGGTGTACGAGTTGTAGTGCAAATCCTTTATCAATAAATATAAAGTGTGTTTGTGTGATCTAAAGTGTGGAGAGTGGGTGCTGCAGTGTGTTGTTTGTTTAAGTGAGTGTGTGCGTGTGGGTGTGTGTGCTGTGTGCATTTGATGGTTGTTGCATAGTGTTTATTGTTCGTTTAGCAGCCTGATGGCCTGGGGATAGAAGCTTCTTCTGAGTCTTTCTGTGCTCGCCTTAAGACTCCGGTATCGCTTGCCTGACCGCAGCAGTTCAAAGAGGCAGTTGTTCGGGTGGCTGGAGTCCTTGATGATTCTCTTAGCCTTCCCCCTGCACCGCTTGTTGTAAATGTTCTGGAGGGTGGGAAGCCCCCCTCCAATTGTGCGAACGTGTCACTCTTTGTAGTCTGCTACGGTCTTGTGCAGTGCTATTCCCAAACCAGGAGGTGATGTTGCCAGTCAGGATGCTCTCTATTGTACATGAGTAGAAGTTCCTAAGGATCTTCTGACTGACTTGGAACTTCCTTAGGCGCCTGAGGAAGTAGAGGCGTTGTCGTGCCTTCTTCACAACACTGTCAATGTGTGTGGTCCATGTCAAGTCCTCGGATATGTGGGCTCCGAGGTACTTGAAACTGTTCACTCTCTCAACCGGTGCCCCGTCGATGGTATCTGGTTTTCATGGTAAAACTAATGTCATTTAATTTGCTTTGGCTTGTAACGTCGGTGGTACAATGACAAGTGGCGCCACTGCAAAAGAGTACAAGTAAACCGTATACACAAGGTGCAGTGTACACAAGGTACCCTAACTGGCATGCTATACGTCATACGTTGTAGTCTGTGCAGGTTTTGGTGGTTAAGAGTCAGACACACATATAGTGGTCAGACGTTCCTAACAGTTTTGGAGTTCTGCAGCCGTTAGTTCTGCAGCTGCCGGCAGCAGGCCGTGCCCACGGCTGTGGAGCCTGTGGCTGAACGTGCTCCTCATCTTGGCTTGGTTTCTGGCATACAAAATGATTGTCTGCCATATTTTTTATCTCATTTATTTCAATTAATGGAATGAATTCTTGTTGTGGCTTGATAGGCAGCTCAGAGCTAGCTAGCTTACTGGCTGTGTGCTACTGTAGCTGTCTCGGCGTCAGATGTCAGTGAAATCTAATTAGTCAACTTTTCAGCAACCCCTCTATCTCATCAATGTGCGTGGAATCACAGACAGACAGACAGACAGACAGACGGATGGACAGACCAACACTGTTCTAGATGGCTTCAAGCCACAAAAAGAATGAAAGCTAGAGAAAGGTATCTGGCTTTCATGGTAAAACTAATGTCATTTAATTTGCTTTGGCTTGTAACGTTGGTGGTACAATGACAAGTGGCGCCACTGCAAAAGAAGACAAGCTTAGCAAGGTTTTTTTTTTTATCTTCTATTACACCTCATCCTTCTTATCTCAAGATGTGTTGTGATCAAATCCCTTGCTAAGCATGTCTTTTCTGCAGTAGCGGCAAGGCTGCTGGATCTTATTTTTTTTTCTTTTTTTTTCTTATCTTTCCCCCCCTTCTTTTTCCATTTTTCTACCCTCCCAATGTTAGTCGTTATGCCAATTCCCAATCCCCTTCCTGGTCGTTGCGCACTCTACCCCCTACCGTCTGTCTGGGAGGGCGGACACTATCACATGCTTCCTCCGACACATGTGTAGCCAGCCCACCGCTTCTTTTCACCTGGCAGCGCGGACTCTCACTGTGGAGCGTGTAACGTGTGGAAGGTCACACTACCTCCCTCCAGATCCTTCCCTTGCTGTGCAGGCGCCCCGACCGAACTGTAGGAGTCGCTGTTTTACAACGACCAGGACCCACCCTCGCCGGGTTTCCCACCCGCTAACACTGCCAATCGTGTTAGTATGGACGGTCGGCCAACCCGGAGGCACCACAGCTGATTGATTGATTGATTGAAAACTTTATTAACAGATTGCAGAATGGGTACAATACAGTACAGCTCAATACACACAATTGTTAAGGGGATGCAGACCAGAGAAAGACTTTCGTCTTGTTTACATCAGGGTCCCCCATTTTCAATTCATCAGGACATATATGACATACATGACATACAGATATTCAGTACTGCTACATCTATACATTTATGACATACCAGATTTGCAAATACAGTACTGTTTGTGATACAGAAGGAGTCAAGAAAAGGGAGTATATACATTTGACGTAGAAACTGTACATTGGAGGAGGTTGGGTGGGGTTGTGTGGGGGGGGGGTTGGGTACATTGGGATATTGTCAACCATACTGGGTAATTTACATTGGAGGTGGTTGGGGGGGGGGGGGGGAGAAACACTGTATAAACAAGCAAAACTGTACATTGAGGGGGGGGGGAGACACTGTACAAACAAGCAAAATTGTACATTGGACTATTGACAAAACCATACTAGGTAAATGACTGTACATTGGAGGGGGTTGGGTTAGGACATTTACAGGGGCCAGTTTTGAATTGCAGTCTCCCGTAGGTGTCCCTTGAGAGTGGTTTTGAAAGTGGGTAGTGATCCACATTCCTTTACAGCTTTGGGTAGGGCGTTCCGGATTCGATCCCACTGTCTCTGTGGTGGTAGACAGACGCTTAGTCCGCTGCGCTACCCGGCCGCCCGGCTGCTGGGTCTTAACAAGGACATGGTTTATTGAATGCATATGCTGCACATGTTGCATTGCATCATCTAAAGATATGACTAGCCTAGCCAATCATGAAGAGGTGTAGTATGCCTCGCATCTATGACACGTTGTGGTCCATCAATATTATTTTAAAAGTCATGTTTTTCCCCTCATCAATGGTCCAATCATCTCTCCCTCCTGAGAAGTAGAGGAGTCTACTGGTGCTGAACAGGGAGGTGAAGGAGGGAGGGGGATAGAATTAGGTCTTCAGGTGATGGTGCTGAGCAGGGAGGTGAAGGGGAGGGAGGGGGAGGTCTTCAGGTGCTGAGCAGGGAGGTGAAGTCAAGTCATGTCAAGAGTTTTATTTGTCACGGCATACAAGTATACAATGAAATGCGGGTGGTCTTGCCCGCAACGATGTGCAATACAGTAGTAACAACATATAATAGAATCCAATAAAACAACGTTGTGCAATAAACATATAATAGAATCCAATAAAACAACATTGTGCAATAAACAGGTAACATAGTAGGGCATATCGGTATTTGTACATACGTTATTTACAGAGCATGGAGGTCCTTTGGTAGTGCATATACACTGTTACTGTTACTATACAATTTTTAAAAGTGACCTTTCCTTAGTGGCCATAAGTGTGGGCGTGTGCAGCATGAGTGTGTGCTTGCTCATGTTAAAGTGGCTGCTAGTGTGCGAGCGTGTCGTGTGTGTGCTCATGTGTGCTTGTGTGTGGAGAGTTCAGTGTTTTGTGGCACTCAGTGTTCAGTGTTCAAGGCTCTGATGGCCTGGGGGAAGAAGCTGAGCCGAAGCCTCTCTGTCCTAGTAGCAGGGGTTCGCAGGCGTCTGCCTGACCTCAGCAGCTGGAACAGGCTGTTGTTGGGGTGGTGAGGGTCTTTCATTATTCTGCAGGCTCTGGATTTGCACCTCTTGTTGTATAGAACCTGCAGGGGAGGTAGTGCAATACCCGTGGTACGCTCGGCTGAGCGCACCACTCTCTGTAGGGCCTTCTTGTCCTGTGCCGTGCTGTTTCCATACCAGGCAGTGATGTTTCCAGTCAAGATGCTCTCTACAGCTCCGGAGTAGAAGGACTGGAGTATCTTCCCAGATACTCTGAACTTCCTTAACTGTCTCAGGTGGTAGAGGCGCTGCTTCGCCTTTTTTACAACTGAGTCTATGTGTGTTGTCCATGTCAGATCCTCTTCACCTTCCAGGTGGTGAAGGAGGGAGGGGGAGGTCTTCAGGTGCTGAGCAGGGAGGTGAAGGAGACAGAAGGAGTCTTCAGGTGGTGGGCTTGTGTTGGGAGGTGAAGGAGACAGGAGGAGTCTTCAGGAGGTGGGGTTGTGTTGGGAGGTGAAGGAGACAGGAGGAGTCTTCAGGAGGTGGGGTTGTGTTGGGAGGTAAAGGAGACAGGAGGAGTCTTCAGGAGGTGGGGTTGTGTTGGGAGGTGAAGGAGACAGGAGGAGTCTTCAGGTGGTGGGCTTGTGTTGGGAGGTGAAGGAGACAAGAGGAGTCTTCAGGTGGTGGGCTTGTGTTGGGAGGTGAAGGAGACAGGAGGAGGTCTTCAGGTGGTGGGGTTGTGTTGGGAGGTGAAGGAGACAGGAGGAGGTCTTCAGGAGGTGGGGTTGTGTTGGGAGGTGAAGGAGACAGGAGGAGGTCTTCAGGAGGTGGGGTTGTGTTGGGAGGTGAAGGAGACAGGAGGAGTAGTGCATCAATGGGCTCTGTTGACGAGTTTGATGGCTGCGGTAGCGGTTTCCAAACCGCATCAGCGGGAAGAGTCCATGGTTGGGGTGATTAAGGTCCTTGATATAAATATCCTGGATGGAGGGAAGCTCACATCCACAGATTTTTTGGGCTGTCCTCACGTTGACAGGCTGGTAAAGGTGATATTGATGTCCTCCCAGGTGTACAGTAGATGTCAAACACGGAGGCAGAACATCCTTCACTTCGGGTCCAAACTGCTCTTCAGATTACTTTATTCACCATATTGTATATACAAATGGAACGTGATTCGACATTACAGTGCATGATTTTTTTTCACAATAAGAATAACATAATAATAAATAAGTGCATAACAGGACAGAACAGTGAGACAACAATAAGGCTGTAAAGTGCAGTGGTTGGGGACATGGATACAGTGCAGCACAGTTCAAGTCCAGAGGTCCAGCCCTAGCAGCTCGCCATAGAGGGGGGGGGGGGGGGGGGCACCTGACTCTATGTCTATGTCTATGGCGGGACTTTAATGTCTTGGGCAGCTCTTTGTCCTCCATTAAAGTAATTCAACATTTGTCCCTGACGTGTCTCCTAGGCTTTTAGTCACACTGACGCATACGTATTATTGTGTGATTTGCGATGATATGAGATTATAATAAGACTTTTATCAAGTGATTCATTCAAATGAGTCATCGAATGAGTAATTTCTCCCCCTAAAAGAACACACAGTGGCATATCTGATGATCAAAGATCATATCTGATGATCAAAGTAAAATCAGTTCCTTCTCCTGCTTACTAACCTGCCATTACAGGATGGTCATACATGAGAGATCCTCTCTCTCTCTCTCTCTCTCTCTCTCTCTCTCTCTCTCTCTCTCTCTCTCTCTCTCTCTCTCTCTCTCTCTCTCTCTTATCTGTTTTTCACTGTCTTCTTATTGATTTTTTCAAATTCCTCGTCTTACCTCATTTACCCCCTCTGTTCTCTCTCTCTTTCTTTCTCTCTCTCTTCCTCTTTCTCTCTCTCTCTCTCTCTCTCTCTCTCTCTTTCTCTATCTGTTCTCTCTTTCTCTATCTCTCTCTTTCTTTCTTCTCTGTATCCCCCCTTCTTCTCTTCCCCTCTCTCTCTCTCTCTTGCTCATATCTCTCTCTCCACCCACCCCTCTCTTCCCCTCTATTTCTCCCTTCCTCTGTTCCCCCCCCTCTCCCTTTCTCTCTCTCTCTCTCTCCCTCTCTCTTTTGCTGGCTCAGTGTAATGTGATGCAGCAGTGGTGTTGACAGGCTCCCTGTTTTGGCACTCCACTATCCCTGCTCCGTTCTGGTTGCTAGGCAACCCATCTCAGACCCATCTCTGTGCTGCACCCCCCTCTCCTCCGGCGTGTGGTGCGGGAGCCCCTCCCCCCCAGAAGAGTCCTCTTCCCCACTCAGAGCGTACACACAAAAATAAGAATAATTTACACACTCACCTGTGAGCTGCCCCAGTGTTACCCCAGTGTTACCCCAGTGCTATCCTAGTGCTATCATAGTGCTATCATAATGCTATCATAGTGCTATCCTAGTGCTATCCTAGTGCTATCCTAGTGCTATCCTAGTGCTATCCTAGTGCTATCCCAGTGCTATCCTAGTGCTATCCTAGTGCTATCCTAGTGCTATCCTAGTGCTATCCTAGTGCTATCCTAGTGCTATCCTAGTGCCATCCTAGTGCTATCATAGTGCTATCCTAGTGCTATCCTAGTGCTATCATAGTGCTATCCTAGTGCTATCATAGTGCTATCCTAGTGCTATCCTAGTGCTATCATAGTGCTATCCTAGTGCTATCATAGTGCTATCATAGTGCTATCCTAGTGCTATCATAGTGCTATCCTAGTGCTATCATAGTGCTATCCTAGTGCTATTCTAGTGCTATCCTAGTGCTATCCTAGTGCTATCATAGTGCTATCCTAGTGCTATCATAGTGCTATCCTAGTGCTATCATAGTGCTATCCTAGTGCTATCATAGTGCTATCCTAGTGCTATCATAGTGCTGTCATAGTGCTATCCTAGTGCTATCCTAGTGCTATCCTAGTGCTATCCTAGTGCTATCATAGTGCTATCATAGTGCTATCCCAGTGCTATCATAGTGCTATCATAGTGCTATCATAGTGCTATCCCAGTGCTATCATAGTGCTATCATAGTGCTATCATAGTGCTATCCTAGTGCTATCATAGTGCTATCATAGTGCTATCATAGTGCTATCATAGTGCTATCATAGTGCTATCCTAGTGCTATCATAGTGCTATCATAGTGCTATCCTAGTGCTATCCTAGTGCTATCATAGTGCTATCCTAGTGCTATCATAGTGCTATCATAGTGCTATCCTAGTGCTATCATAGTGCTATCATAGTGCTATCATAGTGCTATCATAGTGATATCCTAGTGCTATCATAGTGCTATCCCAGTGCTATCCCAGTGCTATCATAGTGATATCATAGTGCTATCCTAGTGCTATCCCAGTGCTATCTCAGTGCTATCCCAGTGCTATCATAGTGCTATCATAGTGCTATCCTAGTGCTATCATAGTGCTATCATAGTGCTATCATAGTGCTATCCTAGTGCTATCATAGTGCTATCCTAATGCTATCCCAGTGCTATCATAGTGATATCCTAGTGCTATCCTAGTGCTATCCTAATGCTATCATAGTGCTATCATAGTGCTATCATAGTGCTATCCCAGTGCTATCCCAGTGCTATCATAGTGCTATCCTAGTGCTATCATAGTGCTATCCCAGTGCTATCATAGTGCTATCATAGTGCTATCATAGTGCTATCATAGTGCTATCCTAGTGCTATCATAGTGCTATCATAGTGATATCCTAGTGCTATCCTAGTGCTATCATAGTGCTATCATAGTGCTATCATAGTGCTATCCTAGTGCTATCCTAGTGCTATCATAGTGCTATCATAGTGCTACTCAAGTGCTATCCTAGTGCTAACCTAGTGCTATCATAGTGCTATCATAGTGCTATCATAGTGCTATCATAGTGCTATCCTAGTGCTATCATAGTGCTATCCTAGTGCTATCCTAGTGCTATCCTAGTGTTACCCCAGTGCTATCCTAGTGATATCATAGTGCTATCCTAGTGCTATCCTAGTGCTATCCTAGTGTTACCCCAGTGCTATCCTAGTGATATCATAGTGCTATCCTAGTGCTATCCTAGTGCTATCCTAGTGTTACCCCAGTGCTATCCTAGTGCTATCCAAGTGCTATCATAGTGCTATCCCAGTGCTATCCCAGTGCTATCATAGTGATATCATAGTGCTATCATAGTGCTATCCCAGTGCTATCCTAGTGCTATCATAGTGCTATCATAGTGCTATCATAGTGCTATCATACTGCTATCATAGTGCTATCCTAGTGCTATCATAGTGCTATCATAGTGCTATCATAGTGCTATCATAGTGCTATCCCAGTGCTATCCCAGTGCTATCCTAGTGCTATCATAGTGCTATCCCAGTGCTATCCTAGTGCTATCATAGTGCTATCATAGTGCTATCCCAGTGCTATCCCAGTGCTATCATAGTGCTATCCCAGTGCTATCCCAGTGCTATCATAGAGCTATCTTAGTGCTATCATAGTGCTATCATAGAGCTATCTTAGTGCTATCATAGTGCTATCCTAGTGCTATCCTAGTGCTATCATAGTGCTATCCCAGTGCTATCCCAGTGCTATCATAGTGCTATCATAGAGCTATCTTAGTGCTATCATAGTGCTATCATAGTGCTATCATAGTGCTATCATAGTGCTATCATAGAGCTATCTTAGTGCTATCATAGAGCTATCCTAGTGCTATCATAGAGCTATCATAGTGCTATCATAGTGCTATCATAGTGCTATCATAGAGCTATCTTAGTGCTATCATAGAGCTATCCTAGTGCTATCCTAATGCTATCATAGTGCTACTCAAGTGCTATCTTAGTGCTATCATAGAGCTATCCTAATGCTATCATAGTGCTACTCAAGTGCTATCTTAGTGCTATCATAGAGCTATCCTAATGCTATCATAGAGCTATCCTAATGCTATCATAGTGCTACTCAAGTGCTATGCTAGTGCTATCCTAGTGCTATCCCAGTGCTGAACATCAGTCCAGGACTCGGACTGGAGTACTACGACACTGGTAACAAGGTGTTCAGAGGAGAGTCACCTCTGCTTTCTACCTGCTGAGTCAGCAGCACCTCGGCCACAGAGCCGCAGCGGGGGCCCCAGAGGTCAGCGGGGGCCCCAGAGGTCAGCGTGGCACGTGTGTGGCAGAAGGTTGCCGGTTCGATCCCTTCAAAGACCGTCTCCCCTCCTGCATTTTACATGTACCTTCACATTTAGTTATTTAGCTGAACGCCTTTATCCAAAGCGACTTACATATTGTGAACAACAAGTCAGCAGTAAGGGTACATCTCTGGCAGCTAAGGGTCAGTGGCAATGTTTGTCAAATATAGTGAACTTGAATTTGAGTGCATAGTAGTATAGACATATTAGCAGGATAGGTAGTAGTATAAGTATAGTAGTATAGACATGTTAGCAGGATAGGTAGTAGTATAAGTATAGTAGTATAGACATGTTAGCAGGATAGGTAGTAGTATAAGTATAGTAGTATAGACATATTAGCAGGATAGGTAGTAGTATAAGTATAGTAGTATAGACATGTTAGCAGGATAGGTAGTAGTATAAGTATAGTAGTATAGACATATTAGCAGGATAGTAATATAAGTATAGTAGTATAGACATATTAGCAGGATAGGTAGTAGTATAAGTATAGTAGTATAGACATGTTAGCAGGATAGTAATATAAGTATAGTAGTATAGACATGTTAGCAGGATAGGTAGTAGTATAAGTATAGTAGTATAGACATATTAGCAGGATAGGTAGTAGTATAAGTATAGTAGTATAGACATGTTAGCAGGATAGGTAGTAGTATAAGTATAGTAGTATAGACATATTAGCAGGATAGGTAATAGTATAAGTATAGTAGTATAGACATGTTAGCAGGATAGGTAGTAGTATAAGTATAGTAGTATAGACATATTAGCAGGATAGGTAGTAGTATAAGTATAGTATAGACCTTACAGCCTGGTGTGACAATAACAACCTGGCGCTCAATACAGTATAAAGAAAACAAGAGAGATCATAGTGGATTTTTAGAAAATCAAGGCCTGACCACTCCCCTCTGCTCATCAACAACGAGGTAGTGGAGAGGGTCACTGAGTTCAAGTTCCTGGGTCTCAGTGTGAGTGAGACCCTGTCCTGGAGCACCAACACCGCCTCAGTGATCGGGAAAGCCCAGCAACGCCTATACTATCTAAGGAAGCTGAAGCAGGCTGGCCTGCCACGAAATCTCCTTGTCAACTTTTACCATTGTGCGGTTGAGAGTGTGCTGACCTACGGTGTGTCTGTGTGGTTCGCCAGCTGCACAAAGGCAGAGCAAGAGGCTCTACAGAGGGTGGTGAAGGCGGCAGGCAGGATCGTCGGGACTCCTCTACCAAACATCACCTCCGTCTTCACCTCCCGCTGCCTCCACCGCTCCAAATGTATCATCAAGGACCAGTCGCACCCAGCACATCACCTCTTTCAGCTCCTTCCCTCAGGGAGGAGATACCGGTCCATACATGCCAAGAGTACAAGATTTAAGAACAGCTTTTTCCCCCAAGCAGTCAGACTGTTAAATGCTCATTGACTGTCCCCTCACGTGCACCATGCACTTACCTGGACTTTATAATCACTGATTACCACCCATCATGCACTTTATTATTTAAAATATTCTGTTATGTACAGTGTTATATGTGTTATGTGTTCATGTATGTATATATTGTATATTGTACTACGGTCTGTGGGAGCTCCCCTGAAATTTCGTTGTATACTGTGCAATGACAATTAAAAGTCTATTCTATTCTATTCTATAGTAGTATAGACATGTTAGCAGGATAGGTAGTAGTATAAGTATAGTAGTATAGACATGTTAGCAGGATAGGTAGTAGTATAAGTAGTAGCATAGGACTGATTGATTGATTGAAAACTTTATTAACAGATTTCAGAATGGGTACAGTACAGTACAGCTCAATACATACAATTGTTAAGGGGATGCAGACCAGAGAAAGACTTTCGTCTTGTTTACATCAGGGTCCCCCATTTTCAATTCATCATAACATATATGACATACATGACATACAGATAGACAGTACTGCTACATCTATACATTTATGACATACCAGATTTGCAAATATAGTACTGTTTGTGATACGAAAAGAGTCCAGAAAAGAGAGTATATACATTTGACGTAGAAACTGTACATTGGAGGAGGTTGGGTAGGTGGGGGGGGGGGGCTGTACATTGGAGGTGGTTGAGTGGGTGCGGGGGGGGGGGGGGGGGAGGTTGGGTAGGAGGGGTGGGTGGGGGACACTGTACAACTGAACAAGCAAAACTGTACATTGGAATATTGACAAGACCATACTTGGTCATTTACTGTACATTGGGGGGGGTTGTGTTAGGACATTTACAGGGGCCAGTTTCGAATTTGCAGTCTCCCGTAGGTGTTTTTTTAGAGTGTTTTTGAAAGTGGGTAGTGATTCACATTCCTTTACAGCTTTGGGTAGGGCGTTCCACATTGATGTGGCATAATTGCAAAATGTGTTTAGTCCCTTGTTTGAGCCGAATCTGGGTTTAACATGATTTGTGGAGCTCCCTCTGGTGTTGTGATCGTGGTATTCACTGACCTTTGGGAAGTATTTTGACATGTACATGGGTACCTTGGTCGTGTAGTGTGTCTTGTAGACCAGGCCCATTGCAAGTTGCTGTACTCTGTCGTCTACTCTAAGCCATGGGGCTGCTCACCAAATTCACTATGGGCACTGGTAATAAAGATAAGATTCATAGGGAGATACGAGGCAATCCAATTATCTATAACTCTATCAGAGTGTGGCGACAGATTACCATCTACACAGGGAGAGGAGACCTAAGGTCATTGCTAATACCAATCTCTAGCAACCATGAATTTGGACCTGGGCGCAGTTCGGCCATCTTTAAGACCTGGCACTCACTCACTAGGGCTTCGTGTATTGGGGGATCTGTTTAGGGATGGTGGGTTGATGTCGTTTCAGCAATTGCAAACACAGTTTAACCTCCCAAGAGAATTTTTTTTTGGTTTCCTGCAAATACGACATTTTATTAACTCACTACAGCTGCCAACGCCACTGGGCTCCCTTTACAGTAAAAAACAGAGAATTTCTTATGCAACTGTAGTAAGGTATCACATTTCATTTCAGCGTTTTACTCACTGCTGTACTCACTGGACTCCCAGGAGTTACCATCCCTCCGCAAATGGGAAAGAGATTTTAACAGTGAATATATTGAAGACGACTGGCAGGAGGCCATTGACAATATAAAATTCTTCACAAATTACACATCACACCTGTGTTACTAAACAAAATGGACCGTTCAATATCTCCTTTATGTTCGAAATGTCAAACAGATCTGGGCACCAACTACTTTTGGGAATGTAAGTGTTTATCCAGGTTCTGGGGCCAAGTGGCACGTGAGTTAAGCGACATTTTCAAGGTGAAAATAAAGAAGGATCCGGGAGCTTTCTTACTGGGACTCCCATCAAAAGAAATTCATTTGACACCCTTACAATTCAAACTATTTGATAAACTTCTACTTTCAGCCCGGAAATGCATTCTGATAAACTGGATTAAGGATAAGCCTCCGTCTATACGAATGTGGTATAGAGAGATCTTCGGTGTGCTACCCCATGAAAGACGTTTCCTGCTGAAATTTCTCGGATCCTTCTAAAGGCCCAATGCCCCATTGTATGGACAGACTTAGGATAGAAACAAATATATATGTATGTCTACATGTGAATGGGCTCGAGGCAAGTGCAATACTGTACAGTGCCTGTCTTGGTTTGCTTTCCTTTTTGCTTGTTTTTCTTTTTGATTTGTTTTTGCCTGCTTATGGTGTGGATGATGGCATAGACTGGAGGAACCCCCCCCCCCCTTTGTCCCAATGTGTGTTTTTGTAATGTAAGTAACTGTATGTGAAACATATTTAGTTTTTAACAATAAAAATATATAATTAATTTTTTTAAATAAAGTAGTAGCATAGTAGTATAGACATATTAGCATGATAGGTAGTAGTATAAGTATAGTAGCGTAGCAGTATAGACATATTAGCAGGATAGGTAGTAGTATAAGTATAGTAGCGTAGCAGTATAGACATATTAGCAGGATAGGTAGTAGTATAAGTATAGTAGCGTAGCAGTATAGACATATTAGCATGATAGGTAGTAGTATAAGTATAGTAGCGTAGCGTAGCAGTATAGACATATTAGCATGATAGGTAGTAGTATAAGTATAGTAGCGTAGCGTAGCAGTATAGACATATTAGCATGATAGGTAGTAGTATAAGTATAGTAGCGTAGCGTAGCAGTATAGACATATTAGCAGGATAGGTAGTAGTATAAGTATAGTAGCATATTAGTATAGACATGTTAGCAGGATAGGTAGTAGTATAAGTATAGTAGCATAGTAGTAGGGTACATAATAGTAAAAGATTGAAGGTTGGTTTTAAAAATTTCAGATATTGTTCAGAAGTGTGTTTTTAGTAGACGGAAATTGGGCAGGTTTCAGCTGTCCTGACTGGTGGGAAGTTCGTTCCACCATTGTAGATAGCCTGCTTCTCTTTGATGACCCCCCAGGAGCTCAGATAGGAGTGAGTTTTGAGCAAGGCACTTACTGTAGTAACCCCCAACCTCTACAGCGGAGCTGCTCCGTGGTTGCACTGAATGTGTGTGCACTGCTGAATGTGTGCTTCAGTGAATCTATAGGGAGGTGTAGTGGTTACATTGTTGCTGTTTCCGGCCGGTCCACCTCGCAAAATTGCAACGTATTTCCCCATTGCCCATTTCTAAATCGTCTCGTTTAAAACAAATAAAGCATGAACATTGTGCATGGTGTACCTTTCTGTGCATATTCATCCACAATCTATAGCTCAACATGAAAATATTAGCAATTAATCGTAAAAAAAGAATCGCCAAATTTTATTTCAACCAAAAATGCTTAAACAATAATGTTATTCATTGGACCTGGCGTCAGACTACACCTCCCTATACCCAGGGTGAATAAAGGGTTGGAAAAAAACAAAAACAAAATCTATTCCCATCGTGGAAACGTGAAGGACCTGGCTGGTCCCCCAGACGTGCTGGGGTTTGGCACCGCTCTGCTCCATCTGCCACGAGGAGAGGAGCACAGAGCGGCAGGGCTTCCTTCCACCGACACGCTGCCAGAAGCCGCTACTACTACTACTACTACTACTACTACTACTACTACTACTACTACTACTACTACTACTACTACTACTACTACTACTACTACTACTACTACTACTACTACTATTACTACTACTACTACTACTACTACTACTACTACTACTACTACTACTACTACTACTACTACTACTACTACTATTGCTGCTACTACTACTATTGATACTACTACTACTACTACTACTACTACTACTACTACTACTACTACTACTACTACTACTACTACTACTACTACTACTACTATTGCTGCTACTACTACTATTGATACTACTACTACTACTACTACTACTACTACTACTACTACTACTACTACTACTACTACTACTACTACTACTACTACTACTACTACTACTACTACTACTACTACTACTATTACTACTACTACTACTACTACTACTACTACTACTACTACTACTACTACTACTACTACTACTACTACTACTACTACTACTACTACTACTACTACTACTACTACTACTACTATTACTACTACTACTACTACTATGGCAAGCCGTTTTAACATTTATTCCCATTTTCTAGCTAGCTGGGTACCTAGCTAGCTCATTCACAAGGACAATTTTGCGAATGAACTAGCTGGGTACCCAACTAGCTCATTCGCAAAGATGACCTAGCTAGCTGGGTACCCAGCTAGTTCAATCACAAAGACACATTCGCGAATGAGCTAGCTCACTACCTAGGCTGCAAATGTGTCAGCTAGCTGGGTACCCAGCTAGCTAGGTAGCACGTGTCTTAGCTAGTTAACTAGCTGGCTTTGTCCCATAGGCTTTACACCAAATTTTGCCTCAGCTAGTAGCTAGCTCATTCGCAAAATGGTACTTGCGAATGAGCTAGCTGGGTACCCAGCTAGCTAATGTGTCAGCTAGCTGGGTACCCAGCTAGCTCATTCGCAAGGACCATTTTGCGAATGAGCTAGTTGGGTACCCAGCTAGCTAATGTGTTTTTGCAAATGAACTAGCTGGGTACCTAGCTAGCTCATTCGCAAGGACCATTTTGCGAATGAGCTAGTTGGGTACCCAGCTAGCTAATGTGTTTTTGCAAATGAACTAGCTGGGTACCCAGCTAGCTCATTCACAAAATAGTCCTTGTGAATGAGCTAGCTAGGTACCCAGCTAGTTCATTCGCAAAGACACATTAGCTAGCTGGGTACCTAGCTAGCTCATTCCCAAAATACTCCTTGTGAATGAGCTAGCTAGGTACCCAGCTAGTTCATTCGCAAAGACACATTAGCTAGCTGGGTACCCAACTAGCTAGCTTGTCTTTGCGAATCAGCTAGCTGGGTAGCTAGCTAGCTCATTTGCAAGGACACATTTGTGAATGAGCTAGTTGGTTAACCAGCTAGCTGATTCATGAGTGTTTGGGGGCGGGGGGTGTTGGTGTTTGGGGGCGAGGACCAGGCCAGCAAGGCCTCACCTCCATACTAGTATAGCTGGGCAGGCATAACAGAGTGTGAATGAGCTAGTTCGTTAACGAGCTAGCTCATTCGCAAGGACACATTTGTGAATGAGCTAGTTCGTTAACCAGCTAGCTCATTCGCAAAGACCATTTTGTGAATGAGCTAGCTGGGTACCCAACTAGCTCATTCGCAAAGATGACCTAGCTAGCTGGGTACCCAGCTAGCTAATGTGTCTTTGCGAATGAACTAGCTGGGTACCTAGCTAGCTCATTCACAGGAACAATTTTGCGAATGAACTAGCTAGGTACCCAACTAGCTCATTCGCAAAGATGACCTAGCTAGCTGGGTACCCAGCTAGCTAATGTGTCTTTGCGAATGAACTAGCTGGGTACCTAGCTAGCTCATTCACAGGAACAATTTTGCGAATGAACTAGCTAGGTACCCAACTAGCTCATTCGCAAAGATTACCTAGCTAGCTGGGTACCCAGCTAGTTCATTCGCAAAGACACATTTGCGAATGAGCTAGCTCACTACCTAGGTTGCAAATGTGTCAGCTAGCTGGGTACCCAGCTAGCTAGGTAGCACGTGTTTTAGCTAGTTAACTAGCCGGCTTTGTCCCATAGGCTTTACACCAAATTTTGCCTCAGCTAGTAGCTAGCTCATTCGCAAAATGGTACTTGCGAATGAGCTAGCTGGGTACCCAGCTAGCTGACACATTAGCTAGCTGGGTACCCAGCTAGCTCATTCGCAAGGACCATTTTGCGAATGAACTAGCTGGGTACCCAACTAGTTCATTCGCAAAGATGACCTAGCTAGCTGGGTACCCAGCTAGTTCATTCGCAAGGACCATTTTGCGAATGAACTAGCTGGGTACCCAACTAGTTCATTCGCAAAGATGACCTAGCTAGCTGGGTACCCAACTAGTTCATTCGCAAAGATGACCTAGCTAGCTGGGTACCCAGCTAGTTCATTCGCAAGGACCATTTTGCGAATGAACTAGCTGGGTACCCAACTAGTTCATTCGCAAAGATGACCTAGCTAGCTGGGTACCCAACTAGTTCATTCGCAAAGATGACCTAGCTAGCTGGGTACCCAGCTAGTTCATTCGCAAGGATCATTTTGCGAATGAGCTAGTTGGGTACCCAGCTAGTTCATTCGCAACCTGCGAATGAACTAGTTGGGTACCCAGCTAGTTCATTCGCAACCTGCGAATGAACTAGCTGGGATGAGTAGCAACGTCTGGGGGCGGACGTCTAGGGGCGTGGTACATGACGTAGCTGCTGGTATTTGCATTTCAATGATAGGGCAAATTTGATTGGGTCATTCTGAAGTCTGGGGGCAGGGCTAGGCATACAGAATACGCTACAGCCCTTTCCGTGAGTAGGGGGTATCTGCAGAGCCGCAGAGCCAGGCTGGACGGGTTGGAGGCGGTCTGGACAAGTATTAGTGGTCTGGACAAGTATTTGCACCTCTGCGCACCATTTTCAACTTCACTTTCGTCTCGTTTACATAGGTACATAGACAGTAATGTTACATCTAGACATTTATGACATGTAATAGAGTAAACTTGTAAATAGACAGTAATGTTACATCTAGACATACCAGATCTAGTAATAATAATAATAATAATAGTCCCTCAAACTGCAGGACATGTAAACAGTCAAGTTGCAGAACAACTGTTTGCACAAATGAGAAAGAACAATTACTTTTTAACGCAGCAACTACCATCGACCCATCTGTTCCTGATGAGAAACATCCTAGAACACTTCAACAACAACTATATGAATTGAAAATGGGGGACCCTGATGGAAACAAGACAAACGTCTTTCTCAGGTCTGCATCCCCTTAACAATTGTATGTATTGAGCCGTACTGTATTGTACCCATTCTGCAATCTGTTAAATAAAGTTTTCATTCATTCATTCATTCAACAAAAACAAGAAGCGAATGGACAACATCAAAAAGTTATTTGGGACGACAGCGGTGGCAATAAACAGCTACCACCAGGCTGTATTGGGTACATTTTCTACTTGCACTTGCATTAAAGATATTTAATGCATTAATCCTGTTTTTAATTGATCTAGGAAATAATGTATAAATGTCTTCATTCATCAAGTTCACTGTTCCTTACTAAGCTGTGTTTGTCATCTGCTTACAGTGTCACATATATGTACAGTTTATTCCTACTCCTATCCAAGCTCCGGGAGGGTCATCAAAGAGAAGTCGGGTCATCAAAGAGAAGTCGCCTATTCTTAGTCCTTGCCCCACAATGGTGGAATGAACTACCCACCCCAGTTAGGACAGCCGAATCCCGTCTAATCTTTCGCCGTCGACTAAAGACTCACTACTTCAACCATTATCTAAATAAAAAAAATCTAACCCTAACTAACCTTACTGTCATGCACTTGTCCTAATAAACTAACCTACACTGTAGCACTCGACACTTTATGAACATTGTTACTGAGACGAAAGTTAAGTTTACTCTATTATTACTAGATCTGGTATGTCATAAATGTCTAGATGTACACTTTATGAACATTGTTACTGAGACGAAAGTTAAGTTTACTCTATTATTGAGATCTGGTATGTCTAGAGATGTAACATTACTGTCTATGTACACATCATGTCTAGATGTACACTTTATGAACATTGTTACTGAGACGAAAGTTAAGTTTACTCTATTATTACTAGATCTGGTATGTCTAGATGTAACATTACTGTCTATTTACAAGTTTACTCTATTATTACATGTCATAAATGTCTAGATGTAACATTACTGTCTATGTACCTATGTAAACGAGACGAAAGTGAAGTTGAAAATGGTGCGCAGTAGTGCAAATACTTGTCCAGACCACTAATACTTGTCCAGACCGCCTCCAACTCCATCAACTAGGCTGCAGTAAAAAACTTAAAACCAGATTCTCAAACATAAACATAAAGACGGACAACACGCTCATCACAGACAAGCTGGATGTAGCCAATTACTTAAACATCTTCTTCACAAACATAGCCACAACACTGGTAAACAAACTACCCTCCCACTCAGGGCATTATGGGGTAGAACACATAGTAGCATACTACAAAAACCTAGGGGTCCACAAAGACGACTTCAAACTTGAAATGGTAACAACCGATGAGGTACTCAAAAAATTGAGCGCCCTCCAACCTAACAAGGCCACTGGCCATGACAACATCCCCTCCAAATTCCTCAGAGACGCAGCAGCCGCCATCACCCCAGTCATCACACACATAATAAACCTCTCTATAAAACAGGGGCACGTCCCCAAGGACTTCAAAATTGCGAGAGTGACCCCTCTACACAAAAAGGGCAGCAAATTAGACCCAGGCAACTACCGCCCTGTTTCTATTCTTACCTCCATCTCGAAAGTCATGGAGAAAATAGTCTACGAACAGGTCGAAAAGTACCTGGCGGAAAAAAACCTAATCTACGAATTCCAATCTGGCTTCAGAACGTCCCACTCCACTGACACATGCCTCCTCTATTTGAACGACCACATCAAACAAGAGGTGGACGCTGGCAAATACTGCGGCATGGTCATGCTGGACCTACAAAAGGCCTTCGACACTGTCAATCACTCCATTCTAATGGACAAGCTAAAAGCAATTGGTTTTGATAGCCTATCAGTGAGCTGGATGCAATCCTACCTGGAGGGGAGAGAACAGATGGTAGAGGTAAACGGTACTCTATCCCCCCCCCTCACAGTGAGCTGTGGTGTTCCACAAGGAAGCATACTAGGACCGCTACTCTTCCTAATTTATGCAAATGACATGTCGTCAGCCTGTGACTGCAACTTGTTCCTGTTTGCGGACGACTCAGCCCTGCTGGTCTCTGACAAGAACAAATTGCAGGTTGAAAAAACCCTCAGCACGGAACTAGGCAAAATCTGCATATGGCTCGCTGATAACAAACTATCATTACACATGGGCAAAACAGAGTCCATTCTCTTCGGTTCAAATAACAAACTCAGCAAGACCGACGGCTTCTCAGTTACAGTGGGTGACAATATTGTCACAAGGAAAGACGAAATTACCTACCTGGGTTCCATCCTAGAGGCAAATCTTTCCTGTGACAAAATGGCATCCAATGTAATAAAAAAAGTCAACCAACGAACTAGATTCTTGTACCGGATCTCCTCTCTGGTAAACAAGAATACCCTGAGGACTCTGGCAGGAGCACTCATTCAAGGGTACTATGACTATGCGTGCACCTCATGGTACCAAAGCACCTCAAAGGCGCTTAAAACAAAATTACAAACATCACAAAACAAACTGGTCAGACTACTACTTGACCTGAACCCCAGAACCCACCTCACCCCTGCCCACTTTGCCAACCTAGGATGGCTTAGAGTAGACGACAGAGTACAGCAACTTGCAATGGGCCTGGTCTACAAGATACACTATACGACCGGGGTGCCCATGTACATGTCAAAATACTTCCCAAAGGTCAGTGAATACCACAACCACTACACCAGAGGAAGCTCAACAAATCATGTTAAACCCAGATTCGGCTCAAACAAGGGACTAAACACGTTTCGCAATTATGCCACAACAATGTGGAACGCCCTACCCAAAGCTGTAAAGGAATGTGAATCCCTGCCCACATTCAAAACCGCCCTCAAAGAGCACCTACGGGAGGCTGCAATTCGAAACTGGCCACCGTAAATGCCCAAAACCCCCACCACCTCCTAATAGACAGTCTCCTCCCCACCGCATGTATATATTCCCTCCCCGCCGTATGTATATTCCCCTCCCACCCACCCACCCCCTCCTAATGTACAGTCCCCTCCCCATCATATGTATATACTCTGTCAGGATCTAGGGGTAACAGTACTGTATATTTGAATACCGCCTATGTCACAAATGTATCAGTACTAAATACCTATATGTCCCTATGCCATAAATGTCATGTATGTTATGTATGTCATAAATGTCTATATGAATTGAAAATGGGGGACCCTGATGGAAACAAGACAAACGTCTTTCTCAGGTCTGCATCCCCTTAACAATTGTATGTATTGAGCCGTACTGTATTGTACCCATTCTGCAATCTGTTAAATAAAGTTTTCATTCATTCATTCATTCATTCATTCATTCATTCATTCAACCCGTCCAGCCTGGCTCTGCGGCTCTGCAGATACCCCCTATTGCTTTCCGTGCACCCCGGTTCTGTTTATAGTCCCCAGCTCAACAAATTATGTGTTTTAAAATATGTTGCGACCGTCGGATTGTTGTTAAAAACGGAGGGATACTAGCTAAGGTGTGCGGGAGTTGGCGTATATAAGTTGATTGCTTTAAAACGGAGAGAAATTTCGTATTTACGCTGTTGTACGGGCTGATGGACGAAAATCTTTGGTTTTAGCCTAACGTATGGGGTGGTGTTCAATTCGCGAGCGGGTAAGGGGCCTACGTAATGTTTAAAGAACAACATCTAAGGTTATGTGGAATTTACAAATCTAGATGTGAAGAAAGATTTTGAAAAGATGTTTTAATTTTCTTTTAAATTGGATAAGTTGCCGATGAGGAATCGTTAAAGGACGTGGCGAGGAGAGATGACGTGTGTTCGCTTCGGGTTTGCGCGATGAGCTCTGGGTATCGTAGTTTTAGTGTTTAAAGTTATGCCGTGTTTGTGAATGTTAAATGTGGGGAATGTTTGTGCTGCTGTGACACATTAAAGAACAACATCTAAGGTTATGTGGAATTTATAAATCTAGATGTGAAGAAAGATTTTGAAAAGATGTTTTAATTTTCTTTTAAATTAGATAAGTTGCCGATGAGGAATGTTAAAGGACGTGGCGAGGAGAGATGACGTATGTTCGCTTCCGGTTTGCGCGATGAGCTCTGGGTATCGTAGTTTTAGTGTTTAACGTTAAGCAGTGTTTGTGAATGTTAAATGTGGGGAATGTTTGTGCTGCTGTGACACATTAAAGAACAACATCTAAGGTTATGTGGAATTTACAAATCTAGATGTGAAGAAAGATTTTGAAAAGATGTTTTAATTTTCTGTTAAATTAGATAAGTTGCCGGATAAATTGCGATCGTTTTACCGGAAGTGGTCACGGACTCACGGCTTCTCAAACTACATTGTTCTACCGTCAACAATGTATTGAATGGTCGGGAGAAACACACATCAAAATGGGTGAGTAAATAAGCTGACAATATTAGCATAGATGAATAAATAGCTAACGTTATCCAGTTGACATTACAGATCATAGCTTTCATAACGTCAGCTAACGTTAACGAAAGTAGAGTAGGTTTCATGTTAGCTGTACTGGTTGTTCATAGCTTGCTAGCTAGCTAACGTTACCTAACGTTAGTATATCGATAGCCTAATTTAACGTTAGCTATTTATCCATACTCTAACTACAGTAAATGTCTGGATGTAACAGTACTGTATATCTGTATGTCATGATGAATTGAAAATGGGGACCTGATGTAAACAAGACTTTCTATCTCTCTGTTATGCAACCCCAATTAGCAGTTGTTTTTACTGTATTTATTCTGCAATCTGCAAACAGTACTGTATTTGCAAATCTGGTATGTCATAAATGTATAGATGTAGCAGTACTGACTATCTGCATGTCATGTATGTCATATATGTCCTGATGAATTGAAAATGGGGGACCCTGGTGGAAACAAGACGAAAGTCTTTCTCTGGTCTGCATCCCCTTAACAATTGTGTGTATTGAGCTGTACTGTATTGTACCCATTCTGCAATCTGTTAATAAAGTTTTCAATCAATTCAATCAATCAAATCTTAAATAAACAAATCAAACCTTAGCTAATTTCCCCCCATGATGTGATTGATTGAAAACGTTATTAACAGATTGCAGAATGGGTACAATACAGTACGGCTAAATTCACACAAGTACTAAAGATGCAGTTTATGACATAAAGATATACAGTACTTTGTAAGAAAACGAGATAATAAAATATATATACATCCGAAGGGGACTATATTATTCTCATGTACAATGAAGTTGTGATATTTTCTGTATTGTCGCAGTGAAAGGGTTAACCCGTTGGTAGTGTGGTAGTGAAAGGGTGTATGTATCTAGCTTTTTAAATCCATTTCAAGGTACATTCACACACTGTCATACTTTTGTTTCTGAAAGACAACTACTGTTTCATATTGTGTCAGATTCTCAGATAGTGGTCCCCGCCACAACCGTGTCACCTAGTACTTTCTACAAGCTGGGCAATGACTCCTTCAAACTGGTGGCCCAGAAGATGAAGTGGGACGAGGCCAGGAGGCAGTGCCAAGCAGACGACGCATATCTGGCCAATATCCTGAACTCGATAATACAAGCCTTCATTACCCTGCAGATCCATAAGTTATTATCCATAAATTATTATTATTATCTCTGTGTGTGGCGTTAGGCGCTGAGCGTGGCACGAATAAATTATTTTTCAGCCCGCTTTTGTATCGTGCATAAGAACACAAATACTCTCGATAATCTATAGTTTATTTGAAAACTATTCATAAATCAGCCGGAAAATGACAATGTGTTTTGTGTATTCCAGTAAATGGCTATTTTCGTGGAATTTCTCTGAAATTACTAGAACTCTCCGAAACTATACTCGTATTCAAAACGGTATAAAACGGAAATGTACTGATGAAAAAACAATCCGTTTTGTACATCTTTGACTGCAAGCAAGTCATTGATAAGCGACGGGTGTATTAGACACATAGCCATAATTTAAGATATAGTTTATGCATTCGCAAATGTGCTCATCCTCCCATTGATTAACGTGGTGGCATCCAAGCGATAAATTGTCATATCCGGCTGGCAACCAATGTGTTAACCCTTTCACTGCCACACGACAGAAGGTTAACCCTTTACTATCACGCAACCGACGGCGATGCTCCATCATTAGCTCTGCATCCGTGGAGCTAATGATGGAGCATCGCCGTCGGTTGTGTGATAGTAAAGGGCTAACCTTCTGTATTGTCACAGTGAAAGGGTCAAGGACACTGGGTCAGACAGTTGTTTGTTCACAGAGGATCTTGTTCTCTCTTGTGACTTCTCTTTTCTCAGACTGGCGGCCGGTTCAAGTGGGTGGACAACTGGCCTCTTTCCTAGTCAAGTCAAGTCAAGAGTTTTAATTGTCACGGCATACAGGTATACAATGAAATGCGGGTGGTCTTGCCCGCAACGATGTGCAATACAGTGGTACAACATATAATAGAATCCAATAAAAAAATAAACAGGTACAGGTAACATGGTGTGACATCTCGGTATCTGTACATAGTTATTTACAGAGCATGAAGGACATGCTACACCAAATGGGGGAGAAACGAGCCTACAATGAACGACGCCTGTGTCAGGGCTCTACAGTGCGAGCAAATTGCTCGCATATGCCCCTAAAAATATGTGTGTGCGAACCTGCAAAATCAAGTACTCGCACGGCGTGCGAGTGGGGCCGGCGAGTGCAGAGTACAGCCTCATTCGTCCTTTTTTTTCTCCGCTGCGAGAATCGTTAAAAAACTACAAGTCCCACAGTTCACAGCCGCATAAACGTTCCAATCACATTAGAGTTTCCTGTTGTCACGCGACTGGAAACTGAAAGTAATTTTTAGCGTCAGCATAGATATATCTATGAGCGTCAGTGTCTGAGTCAGACAATACAGCCATGTATTGCCCATTCATTTTTATTTTGCGCGAAAGATACCGGAGAATGAGAAGTCAGGCGAGGCAGCTCATGTTACAGAGGTGATAGTTAACCAAGATACTGACGCTAGCCAGCATGCTAGCGAGGCTACACCCACTACTACCCCCACTGTAGCACCCAATGTACCCACTGTAGCTAACTAGCTAATGAAGCTACACCCAATGTACCCACTGTAGCTAACGAAGCTACACCCAATGTACCCACTGTAGCTAACGATGCTACACCCACTGGAGCCGGAGGGAAGACATACAAATTTAACGTGAATTGGCTAAACATTTTCCCATGGCTAGAGTTGGAAAACAATGTCATGTTTTGTAAATATTGCAGAAACAGGCAGGCAATACGCCCTTTGTGTCGGGAAACCCGCACCTGAAGAGATTCGGTAGTAAAACACAACGTCTCGCGGCGGCACATCCAGTCATCCAGTGTAGAGATTTGTACATATTGAGAAAGGAGAGACCATCCTTGTGAGTTTGTTTAGCACACACACACAGTGTGGGCCAGTGACTTTGGTGCTATTGCACAGTTCCGTTCCCATTTGAACATGCACATACAGAGTACTACTATACATGTACATTTATTTTTGTTTAAAAAATGTGAGTTTGTTTAGCACACACAGTGTGGGCCAGTGACTTTGGTGCTATTGCACAGTTCCGTTCCCATTTGAACATGCACATACAGAGTACTACTATACATGTACATTTATTTTTGTTTAAAAAAATGTGAGTTTGTTAATAAACTCAGTTACTAGAAAAAAATTCACTGTGCTCCTAAATTTCTTTGTGTGCTCCTAAATTTTTTCATTTAGGAGCACCTGTGCCCCTAATGAAAAAGGTTAGCGTAGAGCCCCGTCTACATGGACGTGGACCGAACGTGGAAGACGGCAGCATGCAGCAACAGCCACTACTCTCTCTGCAAGAGGTCACCAGGTCTGAATATCTCTATATGATAATAATAATAATAATAATAATAATAATAATAATAATAATAATAATAATAATAACTTAATTTGCATAGCACCTTCACAGCAGTAATGTAGACATAATGGACATAAAATAGACATAGGCATAATATTAGCATGCAATTAGCATAAAATAGTGCAATAGTGCAGTGCAATAAAATCGCTCTAATTTACAGTACAATAATCACTGTGCATGTAATGAGTATAAGTAGCAGAGTGTATTAAAAGGCTACGGTGAACGAGGTACGTATTTAGCTTACTTTTGAAAATATTTAGTGATCTAGCCTAATGTCCATAGGGTGTTCCATGGCTTTGGTGCATCATTCGCAAAGGCTGCCTCCTTGATTTTCTTTTGGCTGTGGTTGGGAACCTTCAATAAACCAGTAGTCATTCATTAATTTGGCCGTCCTCAGACGGGTTCGCCAGTGGAGATTCCAATCATCCCGATCCTCCATACATCCGACCAGTTGCGTAGGGCTCTCCACACCTGCGTCCTTCCTCAGTATGTCTACATATGTCGGCGTGGGACATCCTCTTGGTCGTCGCCCGTGTGTTGGCTCCCAGAGCACTAGCTTGCTAGTCGGAAGTACGTGGTGTCGGTGGCAGTGACCTGCAAGTTTCATCCTCCTGGATGCCACCTTGTCGCTCAGCCTTGGTAGTCCCCCGTACAGATGCTTGTTGGTTACATGCTCATTCAGTACGCAGTTTCCCGCCTGATCTCAAACCTACCGAAGTCAGCCCATGTCACCCCACTTCTTAGGGACCTGCACTGGCTCCCCATTGCCGCACGAATCCGCTTCAAGGCCCTCGACCAGGCATATCGTGTGGCAAAGGGAACGGCTCCCGCCTACCTCCGGTCAATGGTCTCTAACTACACACCCTCAAGACCCCTATACGCTCTGCATCTTCCAGCTGCCTCAGACCTACTCCTATCCAAGCTCCGGGAGGGTCATCAAAGAGAAGCCGCCTATTCTCAGTCCTTGCCCCATAATGGTAGAACGAACTTCCCACCACAGTTAGGACAGCCGAAACTCATCCAATCTTTTGCTGTCGACTAAAGACACACTTCTTCAACCAATATCTGAAATACAATTAATAAATATATCTAACCCTAACTAACCTTACTGTCATGCACTTGTCCTAATATACTAACCCAGTGGTTATTCCTAATACCATTATTTATTGTTAACTTGTACGAAAGGGGTACTAGAACTAGCAAACTCTTCCACACAATTCTCAAACAATGCAAGGGGAATTGAGAACATAATAACTAACATTCTCACATAGCAAGTGAGAAAATGAAGAACAACTGTGAAAATTAAGAACAACTGTATTTCAGCAAATGTACTTCATTCAAACACTCTCTGAATGAACACTCTCCATATCTCTCTCACACTCTCTCCATCTCACACACTCTCTCTCTCTCTCTCTCTCTCACACATGCACAAAGTGTAACAGGCGAGGGATAATACAGTTCAAACAAATAAGTGTATTTCTCTGTCTTGTCAGATTCTATCTCTCCCCCACTGTGTCTCTCCCTCTCCATCTCTCTCCCCCCTCTCTCTCCTCTTTCTCTCTCCCTCTATCTCCTTCCCTTTCTCTCTCCTTCTCTCTCCCTCTCTCTCCTTCCCTTTCTCTCTCCCTCTCTCTCTTCCCCCTCTCTCTCCCCCTCATTCTGTCTCTCTCACACACACACACAAATTTTGCGTGGGCTGATCCATAGTGGGCGAGTGCCTGCGGTCAACCGCGGTGGCGATCAAACTAAAATATTTTTATTGTTTGCGGTTAATTTGCGACCTGGTTAGTTAAAATACAAATATAATTAGCATAATACCGCCGATATCCTGCATCAAATCCCGACTCTTTCCAGAGGGATCTTCTTCCAATCAAATAAAGTCTAATCCGACGGCAGTAACAGCATAAGGATGAATGAATAGTGATGTGGATGTAAATCAACAAAACACTTGTAGTCCATTCTAGAAGTGACGGAAGGCTTTGAGAAACGAGTGTTCAGTCGCTCGGTATAGTGTGTGGCTACTTACCAGCTTTCGCTATGCGAAACTTAATTTAGTCTCTTGAAACCTGTTTTTTCATGCATTAGTATTATCTCATCCCGATTCTCCTTATTTCAGGTGAGTGGCACTGGATCGACAACAGCGTCGTGGACTACACCAACTGGAAAGTCGGGTATCTCATGATGCAGCAGTTAAGGTGTTGATACCATTCAGCACCACATATCTGTGTGAAGCTGGCTTTTCATCCATGACGGCTCTGAAAACAAAATATAGGGCCAAGTTGAGCCTTGAGGATGACATGCGTGTTGCCTTGTCAAAGATCTCCCCACGTATTGACCGTATTATTAGCCGGCAGCAGCAGACCTCGCATTGAGCTAGAAATTTCCACTGAGTGAACTAGTGCTTATTTTCTGTATTTATTTATATTTTTTGAGAAATGGTAACTTGGTGATCCTTTTCTGTATTTAAAAAGAATACATGATTTTCTGTTTTTGAGAAATGGTCAAACTTATCCAAATATGCTATTTTTATGGAGAACAGTGCAGTGCAGCTGCAACAGATGGCACTTTAGTGATCCTTTTCTGTATTTAAAAAAAATACATGAGTTTCTGTTTTTGAGAAATGGTCACACTTATCCAAATATGCTATTTTTATGGAAAAGTGTGCAGCTGCATGTGCAGCTGCAACAGATAGCACTTTAGTGATAATTTTCTGTAATTATTAATGCTATTTGATTTACTAATAACTACAAGCAGTGTAATGTCAACAGTACTAAGCCATTTAGACCTGAAACACCTGTTAATAATGCATTATATAGCCTGCATATACACACAAATGTGTTTCCCGGTTTCTTAAATAAACATTATTTTGAAAGCAAGCACTTTTGTCATCATTGTAGCAAAAAAGACAGGACCGGAAAAGTCTTTATCGTATGTAGGGGTGACCCCCCCCCCCCCCCAACCACCTCCAATGTACAGTCCCCCCCCCACCCCACCTACCCAACCTCCTCCAATGTACAGTTTCTACGTCAAATGTATATACTCTCTTTTCTGGACTATTTTTGTATCACAAACGGTACTGTATTTGCAAATCTGGTAAATCTGGTATGTCATAAATGTATAGATGTAGCAGTACTGTCTATCTGTGTGTCATGTATGTCATATATGTCCTGATGAATTGAAAATGGGGGACCCTGATGTAAACAAGACGAAAGCCTTTCTCTGGTCTGCATCCCCTTAACAATTGTGTGTATTGATCTGTACTGTACTGTACCCATTCTGCAATATGTTAATACAGTTTTCAATCAATCATTCGGTCATGTTGCATTGCAACTACCGCCCTGTTTCTATTCTTATCTCCATCTCGAAAGTCATGGAAAAAATAGTCTACGAACAGGTCGAAAAGTACCTAGCGGAAAAAAATCTAATCTACGAATTCCAATCTGGCTTCAGAACATCCCACTCCACTGACACATTGATTGATTGAAAAGTTTATTAACAGATTGCAGAATGGGTACAGTACAGCTCAATACATACAATTGTTAAGGGGATGCAGACCAGAGAAAGACTTTCGTCTTGTTTACATCAGGGTCCCCCATTTTCATTCATTCATCATCAATTCACCTGCTCTATTTGAACGACCACATCAAACAAGAGGTGGACGCAGGCAAATACTGCGGCATGGTCATGCTGGACCTACAAAAGGCCTTCGACACTGTCAATCACTCCATTCTGATTGAGTGAGCTGGATGCAATCCTACCTGCAGCTGTGTTTGTCGACGGTGACTTGAAATGCAAAGCAGTTGAATATATATATATTCCATGAAATATGACAGAATCAACAGACGAATATTTATGTGGCGATAAAATACAAGACTTTGAATGCGATATCGACCCAGAAAGACGTGTTTAATTCCATTGAAGCCAATTGTAATTATTATACGGAGTAACAATTTAGTGAATGTATAGTATTAGATAACACATTTTCGTTAATACATTTCAAGGGGGGTCTATGTAGAAGACGTCAATGCTGCTTACAATACTTTTTGAATATCTATCGGACACTTTACGATAGGCACTGCCCAATGGTTCAACATAAACAAAAAAGTAATGACAATATAAAACCATGGATAACAAAGTGGTTAGAGAATGCATGTAAAAAGAAAAACAAACTATAGAGATTTGATCAAATGTAGAAAAAAGGCTGCTGAAACTAAATACAAAGTGTATAAGAATAAGTTAGTATTCATTATGAGATGGGCCAAGAAAGATTATTACAATAGATTGTTAGGCGGAAATAAAAATAATAAATAAGGTAATGGGAAATAAATCAGCGTCCATAAAAATGCCTAGCCATTTCATTAGTAATAGTAAGACTATAAAAAACATGAATGAGGTGGTTAATGAATTCAACAATTTTTTTGTGAATGTGGGGCCAAATCTGGCAGATGCCATTCAAAAACACGATGAACCATTACAGGAAGGATGGAGAGGAGATAGTAAAGTACTGCAGTCTATGTTTTTGGGAAATGTCAGTGAAGCAGAAATCATATCCATTGTATCAAAGTCAAAGAATAAGACATCCATTGACAGTGATGGGATAATAATAATTTTATTTGTATAGCACTTTTCATACAGAGGTTGCAGTTCAAAGTGCTTCACAACAGTAGAACATACAGGCATAAGCAAGCATAAAAAAATTATAAGAACATTTAAATACAAAGAGATAGAGATACAGTAATACAAATCTAGTCCCTTTGCAGGTTGATGTGAACACAACATGCAAAGAACATGCAATACAAAGATAATAAACATACATACTAATTGTGTAGTAGTTATTATTATTGTATTAATATTCTACAGTATCGGCAGATCGCTGCCATCTCAAATGAATCTTCTGTACATCCCTGCAAGAAAGCCATTGAGAATATATATACTGTGTTATTTAATTTATTTAATCCATATGTGTTGTCTGGAAGCACTTTGCCGTATTCTATTATAATATTTTTTTTGTTTGTGTTTTATGTTACATACGTCTGGTGGCAATCAATTTCCCCCTTTGGGGATTAATACAGTATATTCTCTCAAATCATTTTCAATTCTCCGTTTTCTATCAACAAATCTCGCATATCCTTGTCAGACAGATTGCCATACATGTCCTATTACATTCTAACATTTCTCTACTCTACTACTGTAACGTTGAATCTTGAGACACAACTATATTTGAAAGGAACTGCAAACTTGAACCACGGCCGTGACGTATGTTCGCTTCCGGTTTGCGCGATGAGTTACTGTATAAACGGTTTCCATCTAGTCCCTTTGCAGGTTGATGTGAACACAACATGCAAAGAACATGCAATACAAAGATAATAAACGTACATACTAATTGTGTAGTAGTTAGTTATTATTATTAAACACTAAAACTACGATACCCAGAGCTCATTGCGCAAACCGGAAGCGAACATACGTCATCTTTCCTCGCCACGTCCTTTAACTATTCCTCACCGGCAACTTATCTAATTTAAAAGAAAATTAAAACATCTTTTCAAAATCTTTCTTCACATCTAGATTTGTAAATTCCACATAACCTTAGATGTTGTTCTTTAAACATTACGTAGGCCCCTTACCCGCTCGCGAATTGAACGCCACCCATACGTTAGGCTAAAACCAAATATTTTCGTCCATCAGCCCGTTTTAAACAGCGTAAATACGACATTTCTCTCCGTTCTTAAAGCAATCAACTTATATACGCCAACTCCCCCACACCTTAGCTAGTATCCCTGCGTTTTTAACAACAATCCGACGGTCGCAACATATTTTAAAACACATAATATTAGCTAAAACCAAAGATTTTCGTCCATCAGCCCGTTTTAAACAGCGTAAATACGACATTTCTCTCCGTTCTTAAAGCAATCAACTTATATACGCCAACTCCCCCACACCTTAGCTAGTATCCCTGCGTTTTTAACAACAATCCGACGGTCGCAACATATTTTAAAACACATAATATTAGCTAAAACCAAAGATTTTCGTCCATCAGCCCGTTTTAAACAGCGTAAATACGACATTTCTCTCCGTTCTTAAAGCAATCAACTTATATACGCCAACTCCCCCACACCTTAGCTAGTATCCCTGCGTTTTTAACAACAATCCGACGGTCGCAACATATTTTAAAACACATAATATTAGCTAAAACCAAAGATTTTCGTCCATCAGCCCGTTTTAAACAGCGTAAATACGACATTTCTCTCCGTCTTTAAAGCAATCAACTTATATACGCCAACTCCCGCACACCTTAGCTTGTATCCCTCCGTTTTTAACAACAATCCAAGGTCGCAACATATTTTAAAACACATAATTTGTTGAGCTGGGGACTATAAACAGATCCAGGGTGCACGGAAAGGGCTGTAGCGTATTTCTGTATGCCTAGCCCTGCCCCCAGACTTCAGAATGACCCAATCAAATGTGCCCTGTCATTGAAATGCAAATACCAGCATCTGCGTCATGTACCACGCCCCTAGACGTCCGCCCCCAGACGTTGCTACTCATCTCAGCTAGTTCATTCGCAGGTTGCGAATGAACTAGCTGGGTACCCAACTAGCTCATTCGCAAAGATGACCTAGCTAGCTGGGTACCCAGCTAGCTCATGTGTCTTTGCGAATGAACTAGCTGGGTACCTAGCTAGTTCATTCGCAAGGATCATTTTGCGAATGAACTAGCTGGGTACCCAACTAGTTCATTCGCAAAGATGACCTAGCTACCCAGCTAGTTCATTCGCAAGGATCATTTTGCGAATGAGCTAGTTGGGTACCCAACTAGCTCATTTGCAAAGATGACCTAGCTAGCTGGGTACCTAGCTAGCTCATTCGCAAAGACACATTTGCGAATGAGCTAGCTCACTACCTAGGTTGCAAATGTGTCAGCTAGCTGGGTACCCAGCTAGCTAGGTAGCACGTGTCTTAGCTAGTTAACTAGCCAGCTTTGTCCCATAGGCTTTACACCAAATTTTGCCTCAGCTAGTAGCTAGCTCATTCGCAAAATGGTCCTTGCGAATGAGCTAGCTGGGTACCCAGCTAGCTGACACATTAGCTAGCTGGGTACCCAGCTAGCTCATTCGCAAGGACCATTTTGCGAATGAACTAGCTGGGTACCCAACTAGTTCATTCGCAAAGATGACCTAGCTAGCTGGGTACCCAGCTAGTTCATTCGCAAGGATCATTTTGCGAATGAACTAGCTGGGTACCCAACTAGTTCATTCGCAAAGATGACCTAGCTAGCTGGGTACCCAGCTAGTTCATTCACAAGGATCATTTTGCGAATGAGCTAGTTGGGTACCCAGCTAGTTCATTCGCAAAGATGACCTAGCTAGCTGGGTACCCAGCTAGTTCATTCACAAGGATCATTTTGCGAATGAGCTAGTTGGGTACCCAGCTAGTTCATTCGCAAAGATGACCTAGCTAGCTGGGTACCCAGCTAGTTCATTCGCAAGGATCATTTTGCGAATGAGCTAGTTGGGTACCCAGCTAGTTCATTCGCAACCTGCGAATGAACTAGCTGGGATGAGTAGCAACGTCTGGGGGCGGACGTCTAGGGGCGTGGTACATGACGTAGCTGCTGGTATTTGCATTTCAATGATAGGGCACATTTGATTGGGTCATTCTGAAGTCTGGGGGCAGGGCTAGGCATACAGAAATACGCTACAGCCCTTTCCATGCACCCTGGTTCTGTTTATAGTCCCCAGCTCAACAAATTATGTGTTTTAAAATATGTTGCGACCTTGGATTGTTGTTAAAAACGGAGGGATACTAGCTAAGGTGTGCGGGAGTTGGCGTATATAAGTTGATTGCTTTAAAACGGAGAGAAATGTCGTATTTACGCTGTTTAAAACGGGCTGATGGACGAAAATCTTTGGTTTTAGCTAATATTATGCGTTTTAAAATATGTTGCGACCGTCGGATTGTTGTTAAAAACGCAGGGATACTAGCTAAGGTGTGCGGGAGTTGGCGTATATAAGTTGATTGCTTTAAGAACGGAGAGAAATGGCGTATTTACGCTGTTTAAAACGGGCTGATGGACGAAAATCTTTGGTTTTAGCCTAACGTATGGGGTGGCGTTCAATTCGCGAGCGGGTAAGGGGCCTACGTAATGTTTAAAGAACAACATCTAAGGTTATGTGGAATTTACAAATCTAGATGTGAAGAAAGATTTTGAAAAGATGTTTTAATTTTCTTTTAAATTGGATAAGTTGCCGGTGAGGAATAGTTAAAGGACGTGGCGAGGAAAGATGACGTATATTCGCTTCCGGTTTGTGCGATGAGCTCTGGGTATCGTAGTTTTAGTGTTTAACGAAGACCACTACACTTCCGCGTTACATTGAAATCGGGGAGGAGATTGCGGGGGGAGCATATGAATGAATGTGGACGAGAGCCGTGATGTAAGTGGTTGCCGATACGGCTGTGGGGGTGCTAGAGACATGATCGAATAGACGTTTATGCGCCTCGCTCTCCTGAACACGGCGTGACCCATAACTAATCGATCAGAACTAAATCGGCAGAGAAAAAGCCCATTTTAAAGCACCTATTCCGCATGGACATGCGCAGAGTGCCCATGGAGTCTGGACGACGCGAGATGACGCTCGAATGAATGTGGACTGTTCTATCAGAGGGGGGAGCTTCGGTGGCCAATGTCCTTTCAGCCGAACAGGATAATGAAAAAATGATCCCACTAAATGGCCAGACGCGTCTTATGGCGACATCTACAATTACCTCATTGAGTCTCCAGGTAGACTAATGTTTATATTTAAGTGCAGCGGTCTGTAGCCACTTACATGACCATCGAAGCTCCCCCCTCTGATGGAACAGTCCACATTCATTCATAATCCAATGTACAGTGTTGTTTGTACAGTTGTACAGTGTCCCCCACCCACCCCTCCTACCCAACCCCCCCCCCCCCACTCCTACCCAACATATTGTTTTCTGAATGATATTTACTATTATAGATGTTGCATTAAGTTTAAGTAGAATTAACAATTCCCCCCCAAAATCTATCTACTTTCTCTAAATATCTCTCATGTATCTCTGTACATGTCAAAATACTTCCTAAAGGTCAGTGAATACCATGATCACAACACCAGAGGGAGCTCCACAAATCATGTAAAACCCAGATTCGGCTCAAACAAGGGACTAAACACGTTTAGCAATTATGCCACATCAATGTGGAACGCCCTACCCAAAGCTGTAAAGGAATGTGAATCACTACCCACTTTCAATAACACTCTCAAAAAACACCTACGGGAGACTGCAATTCGAAACTGGCCCCTACAAATGTCCTAACCCAGTTGTACAATAAATGACCAAGTATGGCTTTGTCAGTATTCCAATACAGTGTACAATGTGTGTCCCCCCCCCACCTCCAATGTACAGCCCCCACCCAACCTCCTCCAATGTAGTTTCTACGTCAAATACACTCTTTTTCTGGACACTTTTGTATCACAAACAGTACTGTATTTGCAAATCTGATATGTCATAAATGTATAGATGTACTGTCTATCTGTATGTCATATATGTTATGATGAATTGAAAATGGGGAACCCTGATGTAAACAAGACGAAAGTCTTTCTCTGGTCTGCAACCCCTTAACAATTGTATGTATTGAGCTGTACTGTACTGTACCCATTCTGCAATCTGTTAATAAACTTTTCAATCAATCAATCAATCAATCAAGAGGCTCTATTGTTATGCCTTATTGCCCAACATTACAAAATTGATTATTCTTATTTATACTAACAATGACTAAATTCACACCATTCAAAAGTGTCATTATCACTGTTTTGTTTAGCTAGAATACCTGCACCACAATATAATTTGTGAATTATTAGCCCACTCACCCCCCACAGAGGTGATAAGAGGCATTGAGTTTCAAAAACACACAAATTATTCAAGAACATGCTTGTCAGAGGATGGTTTATTAATCCAGAAATTGTAAGAATTCTATTTACATGATCTATTATGCCAGTAATACTCTCAGTATTCATTCAGTGTACTCATGCATTCACAGGAATATTGTTAATTGTTCAATATATATATACAAAAAAAATGTTATTGTTTAATTTGGGTTAACCTTCTGTCGTGTGGCAGTGAAAGGGTTAAGTGGCACTTTGGTAATTCACATGTAAAATAGAGTGGTTATTTGTGCTTGACAGGTGAACGCCGAACGCTGCCTAGTCAAAGCAAGTCTGAAATAATGTGAAAAAGAGTTCCAGTAAAAGCATTGTAAAAAGTTTTTTTTTTTTTTGCTGTTTAAAATATATTTTTTCTTGACGTTTCTTTTTATGAAGGAGAGCATGGCGCTGTAATATTATTTAAAGGCACTTAATGCCATTGTAAAATTAAGTGGGAGTGTTGTAATATTATTTAAAGGGACTTGAATGCCATTGTAAAATTAAGTGAGAGTGTTGTAATACAGTACTTTTACCTTACCACTAGATGGCACTATCAGTCACTCTCTTTTTTTTTTTGCTGCTTAGGCACTCTTTCGAAGTTGGTTTTCGGTTAGAGTTTGTCTTAGAGCATGGCGATAGAACGCCATGATATTCTGTACCCGCAAAAAGCTAAAACAAAAGGCTGGCTGTCACAAAACAGTCACATCTAGAGACCTCAAAACCTACTCTAGCGAGGCCTTTAACCTTGAACTGGAGAGCCTGGACTGGTCAGATGAGCTCAATGGTACACTGGTTGAAGAAACATGGCTTGGCTTCAAAACCAAATTCTCAACAATACTAAACAACATGGCCCCCCTAAGAACCACCAGGGTAAAAAATTGCGCTGAGCCGTGGATGCACACTGAAATACTGACCGTAAAAGTAAAAGTCAGTCAAAGCTTACCAAAAGCACAAGCAGTGAACTCCAAGCCCATGTGACTGAACTCAAACTAGAAAGAAACAGACTAAGAAATGACGTAAGCTCCATGATAAAAACTGCAAAAAAAAAATCATCAATGACAAAACTGAGGAAAACAAAAAAAAACCACATGAACTTTTTAAATTACTCAATAATCAACTAGGCTGCAGTAAAAAACTTAAAATCAGGTTCTCAAACATAAACATAAAGACGGACAACACGCTCATCACAGACAAACTGGATGTAGCCAATTACTTAAACACTTTCTTCACAAACATAGCCACAACACTGATAAACAAACTACCCTCCCACTCAGGGCAGTATGGGGTAGAACACATAGTAGCATACTACAAGAACCTAGGCGTCCACAAAGACGATTTCAAACTGGAAATGGTAACTATACAGATGAGGTACTCAAAAAACTGAGCGCCCTCCAACCGAACAAGGCCACTGGCCATGACAACATCCCCTCCAAATTCCTCAGAGACTCAGCAGCCGCCATCACCCCAGTCATCACACACATAATAAACCTCTCCATAAAACAGGGACACGTCCCCAAGGACTTCAAAATTGCGAGAGTAACACCCCTGCACAAAAAGGGCAGCAAATTAGACCCAGGCAACTACCGCCCTGTTTCTATCCTTACATCCATCTCGAAAGTCATGGAAAAAATAGTATACGAACAGGTCGAAAAGTACCTCGCGGATAAAAATCTAATCTACGAATTCCAATCTGGCTTCAGAACATCCCACTCCACTGACACATGCCTTCTCTATTTGAACGACCACATCAAGCAAGAGGTGGACGCGGGCAAATACTGCGGCATGGTCATGCTGGACCTACAAAAGGCCTTCGACACTGTCAATCACACCATTCTGATTGACAAGCTAAAAGCAATTGGTTTTGATAGTCTATCAGTGAGCTGGATGCAATCCTACCTGGAGGGGAGAGAACAGATGGTAGAGGTAAACGGTACTCTACCCCCCCCCCCTCACAGTGAGCTGTGGTGTTCCACAAGGAAGCATACTAGGACCGCTACTCTTCCTAATTTATGCAAATGACATGTCGTCAGCCTGTGACTGCAACTTGTTCCTGTTTGCGGACGACTCAGCCCTGCTGGTCTCTGACAAGAACAAGTTGCAGGTTGAAAAAACCCTCAGCACGGAACTAGGCAAAATCCGTAAATGCCCAAAACCCCCACTACCTCCTAATAGACAGTCTCCTCCCCACCGCATGTATATATTCCCTCCCCGCCGTATGTATTTCTCTCCCACCCACCCACCCCCTCCTAATGTACAGTCCCCTCCCCATCATATATACTCTGTCAGGATCTAGGGGTAACAGTACTGTATATTTGAATACCGTTTATGTCACAAATGTATCAGTACTAAATACCTATATGTCCCTATGCCATAAATGTCATGTATGTTGTGTATGTCATAAATGTCTATATGAATTGAAAATGGGGGACCCTGATGGAAACAAGACAAACGTCTTTCTCTGGTCTGCATCCCCTTAACAATTGTGTATTGAGCTGTACTGTACTGTACCCATTCTGCAATCTGTTAATAAAATGTTCAATCAATCAATCAAAGTTTGTAGTCACTTGAACTGTGAATTCTAAAAGACAGACACTTCTAAAAGCACCCCTCCCCCAAAGACTAATGAATTGCGTCACCTCCCCCTCCCCTAAATCCCATTTGTCCAATCACATTCTATCACCGCTCAACTGTATGCAGCTTAACAATTGTCTGTCTATCGTCATATTTTTGGCCACAAGTGGCGCTGTTGCGAGTTTGTGGTGGCGCTGTTACAACATTTAGGAAATAGGAGCAGAGAAGAAGATCCCGATTTACAGAGCTAAGATCAACAAGTTAACGTTAGCGCCGCGGTTTGAAACTTTGAAGGTGAGTGTGTAAACTAGTCAATACGATCTTAAACATGTCACAACAGCAGTCATAGTGTATATTTTCAACAATACGTTTGTTTACCAATATGTTAAAGTGTTTTTGAGTTCGTGTTGGCTTGGCACTGTTTCAACATTTCGATTTAGGTGACTCGACTCAGTCTCGTGTTTTCTGCTACAGCTACAGCTTATCTATCATAATAACGTTACATGTATGGGAGTTTGCAAAGTTTAAATTGTATTAGCTGTTACATTAATACATTGTGTCCTCCTATCTATCTATCTCAAATCTCACTGTCTATCTGCTATGCTTTTATCTTTTACTCAAGTTTATTTGAAATCGAAGACACTCTGACGTCACGAGACCGCCGCCATCTTGGTATGAGGGTAACAAACTGATTTCTACCATCAAATGTGTAAACTGTTAATATGTACCTCAGTTGCGTGTGGGTCAATGAACACACTTGGGTTTATCAAACCGTGGGTTTAGTCTAGATGGAAATAGGGGTCCACGCGCACCCCCTGGAAATGTTTATGCCACCTGATTTTTCTTAATCCTTAAAGTGTCTACTTTCAGAATCTGCCAGGTGCCAAGCTGAAATAATGTCCGAAAGGCTCAATTTTTAACCCTTTATTGCACCTAACACAAAACCGAAACATTAAAATTTGATGTAGCAAGACTCAAGAGGCATAATCTTTGAAGTAAACAACATACAGAGACAAATGAATGCATTTTCCCATACAATTCTGACCCTAGGAATTCAATGGAATGGTTATTTTTTTGACATTTTACAACATTTTGACTGTATTTCTGGACAAAAACAGCAAACAAATGCAAGAAATGCGTGTCTAACCAACTACATTTTTATTTTTCAAACGCATAGTGAATATTTGTTGACAATCAGTTTTTTTTTCAATCCTCCAACTGTTTATTTGGAAATTATATTGGGTACCAAGCTCAAATAATGTCCCAAAGGCTAGTTTTAACCCTTTATAGCACCTAACCCAAAAATCTAAAAATGAAAATATAATGTAGAAGAGTCATAACTTTTGAAGTAGACAACCAATACATTTACCTTTTCATGTCACTACCAACTTGCTGACCTAAACTACTCATCCTCATCGTCACTGAAGAGATCTTCTAATTCAATTTCTTCCATCTCCAGCTCTTCATCCTCATGCTCGTACTCTCCATCCACTTTACCCACAGACAAAGTTATTGTTGGCGTAATCGGTCACCTTGTCAAGGGCTGCATGCTCTTCTGACTCTGCTCTCTGAGCCAGTACCTCAACAAGAGAAGGAGGGAGGATGGGTCCAATTGCCCAGACCGGTTCCAACACCTCCTCTTCTCCTGTCTTCTCCCAGCCCATGCCTTGATCATGTGGTTTTGGGCTCTTGATTATTGCCTTGTCTGCTCTCTTATAGAAGGCTCGCTGGACATGTGGAATGAGACGGACCTTGGCAGGCGTTCCAGGTCTACTTTTGACTTGGAGTCCAGGACTTTGTCAGCGCCGACCATCTTTCTCATCATTTTCACCCGTACTGTGTCAACTGATGTCATCCGTGCTTGGCCATACATAATGCATGTGAAGCTCTCCATCTCCTCTTGAAGCTCATCAGTGACCATCCAGTCTGCACCAAGCTGCCTGAAAGCTTTGTGGAGTTTACGAGTCTTTTCCAGCTTCTTCAGGGGATTCACCTTGCATTTGCCTTTAAAAGCGCTGATACAGTCCTCCCCAGTAAAGTCGTAGAATCCCAGCAGTGTGCTACAGTAGTCGGGGCCCAGTAATTCCTCAGCAGCAGGGGTAAAGTTGGCATTCTTGGGGAATTTGGGGCCAACTCTTTTGAATGCCAGCTCTGGCAGCGTCTCGGGAGGCGTGATCTTAAGGCTTCTCATCTTGGATGACCTGTCATAGAGAGGAAGGGTCCTTTTCTTGGTGCTCACATGGCTCTCCTTCACTTCTTGAATCATGATTCCCCCGGCGCTGTTTACCACATTTGAACCATGAACGTTGGTGGTGATTCTGTTCAGGTTGTCCCACTCGCTGTGAAAAACATTGTTTCCCTCGTCAGTGGTGATTTCAGGGGTCATGTTGGTGGACATCTCATCAAAAGCATTGGCCATGGCTGTCTCAAGTTCCATACTGAAGTCGTATGTCTCCGAGTGTCCTAGTCGTGAAAGGATGGTTGTGAGCTGTAAAGAATAAGATAAACAAATGTTTTTTTGTATCAATATCAAATACCTGTATGAAGCATAGTTGAGCAATGACAATGTAGGACCTCATAAGCAATAAGTTAGTTGATCACTCACCTGTTTGCTTCGATAGAGGTGCCGAAGTGTGGCACACAGGAGGATGTGCTTTTGGAGTTTCACTTCACTTGCTGTTAGTTGCTGCTCGACACTAGGGCTGCACGATTTTGGGAAATAATCTAATTGCGATTTTTCGGACAGATATTGCGATTGCGATTATACTTTTTTTTAAGCAGCCCCACAGAGGTTTATTGTAAAATGCGGCTTGCATCTGGCCTACGCGGTGGGTCTGTTCGGGACACAGAGTCTGAACATTTTTCTTTTTACCTGGGAATCGATACCGGTACGGTACCCAACGGTACCTTTTTTTCCCTGTACTTTACTCTCCCTCTCTGAAGTAAACTTCACAACACACAATCTAAAACCCCTTACCTCCCTCTCCCAAACTGTTCCTACAACAATTTTTTTTATGTTGCATGATCATGTATATTTTGTATTATAATTTTTTTTGTGTTTAAATATCAACATTATCTGGCAATCCTCAGTAAATACTATCAAATGAGATATGAGACACGTGCACACACACACAGAAAAGGAGAATTGCTTAAATTATTTTAGAATACTTCAGCTAATGAAGTTAAATGTTTATTATCAACTATCCAGTTCGTTTTTATAGTGCAACGTTTTTCTACATTAATTGAACCAGTAGAGAGAGATGCCCCCACCCCCCCCCCCCCCCCCCACCCTTTCCTTACTCGGCTCAGATGTTTTCTCTGACTTGAGCAGGGTTAGCTAGGAACAGCTTTCTCAAGCTTCGCACCTTGGGCATGGAATGGGCTACAGGACCATTATCCACTTACACCCCAGTCTCTCTTGGTGAATTTAAATCTGTATTACATAACTTCCTACAAGAAGAATGTTGCTGCTTTCTGTAGTCGGGTCCCAACTGCAAAATTACTGTATTACCCTGTATTATACACTTTTACTATCATGTAGACTATTCTGCTTTGTTTTTGTGTTTACATGTGATGTATTGTATATTGTATACATGCACATTTATTATGTTCTTGTGTGATGTATCGCAAATTTTTATTGCTGTGTGATGTATTGCAAATGTTATTGCTGTCATCTTGGCCAGGTCTCCCTTGCAAAGGAGATCTTGTCTCTCAATGGGACTTCCTGGTTAAAATCTTATTTATTTAAATTTTTTTTAATTGCAGGCGATTTGATAATTGCATCATTACAAATTGCGATTTCGATAAAAAATCGATTAATCGTGCAGCCCTACTCGACACACATCTTGTGTAATCGAATAGACCAGCCTCTGCGTCTTCTCACACTTTTCTTCATCAAGTGTCCCAGTCACCACTGAGCTCAGAAATGGTACAAGATGCTCTGGGAGCAGTTCATCCATTTTCACAGCATCCAGCTTGTGTGCAGTTGGGGGCCATGGTAGCTCCTTTGACTCTTTGAATGCCTTTATAATGTGAGAATTGAGGGTGAGTGCTGCTTCTTGTAGTTAATCAGATGTTCCAAGTTTGTACGCACATTTAACTGCTTCATCTACAGTAATGCTTGAGCTGTATATAAGGTTCAACTCTAGAATATTCACTATGTGCTTTACAAAATGAAAAGGTAGTTGGTCATACACACGTTTGGTCATTTCTTGCTGTTTTTGTCCTGAAATACAGTCAAAATGTTGTCAAATGTCAACAATAACCATCCCCTTGAATTCCTAGGATCAAAATTGTGTGGGAAAATGTATTTTCGCTCTGTAAGTCGTCTACCTCAAAAGTTATGCCTCTTCTACATTATATTTTCATTTAAAAAAATTTGGGTTAGGTGCTATAAAGGGTTCAAACTAGCCTTTGAGACATTATTTCAGCTTGGTACCCAATATAATCTCAAAATAAACACTTGGAGGATTGAAAAAAAAAATTATTGTCACCAAATATTCACTCTATGCGTATTGTATTGTATTTTTTGTCCAGAAATACAGTCAAAATGTTGTCATGTCAAAAATAACCATCCCATTGAATTCCTACGGTCAGAATTGTATGGACAAATGTATTAATTTGTCTCCATGTTGTTTACTTCAAAGGTTATGCCTCTTGCTACATCACATTTTAATGTTTCGGTTTTGGGTTAGGTGCAATAAAGGGTTAAAAATGGAGCCTTTCGGACATTATTTCAGCTTGGCACCTGGCAGATTCTGAAAGTAGACACTTTAAGGATTAAGAAAAATCAGGTGGCATAAAAAGTTCCGGGGGGTGCGCGTGGACCCCTATTTCCATCTAGACTAGTTTATTTAACATCTAGTTGTGACGTGACGACAAGAGCAGGTTCACAGTAGCGAGGCAGTTTGTAAGCAGTAGTACTACAGGTACGGTGGCTCGTAGTAGACGATAGTCAAACTGGATAATCATTTAGCCAATGATCTACAAAATGCATGCGTTGAGCTCCGTTTTTATTACATGGAATTATAAACAAAAGGTCAAGAGCAATGTGTTTGGTTAGCAGACATGTCCAAAAAAGGAGTAGAGGGAAGCTAAGCTTATTGATCCCTACCCCCTTACATTTATGTTTGTTCTTCCATTAATTTGACTAGATATAACATAATTTAGTATAGGGCTGGGCGATATGGAAAAAAATCATATCGCGATAACGATATGATAATTTTATTTTATTTCTCGATATCGATAATTATCGAATTGTTATTATCGAATCCTTTTTTTTTTTTTTAACAACAGATGTTTGTTTATTTTGCAGAAATTCTTTGTCATTGCCGCCATCTTCAGTGTTACATCCCCTCACACTCCAGTTCTCAGGCTGCAGCTGGTTTAAACGCTAAAGTAAACCGGCTTCTCTGCTGGCTGTGGCTCCAGAGGAGTTGAACAGTTCTGGCTCTGCTAGTTTATTTTCTATCTTTTGGCGCTTTTTTGGTGGACAAACCACCGCACTGTGACTCGTGACTGGAGTCTAGTTCTGCTAGCACACATAGCCTACTGTGTACAGATGGTTTCAAAATGTATTTTAAATTAGAAAGCAAACAAAATAAATGGACAAGAGAGAAATAAATCTGAATTTGGTCAGTATTGTCATTTGGACAAGCAAAGCCATTACTTTAAGTTGCAGGCAAGAAAGACAAGTCTGTCCACTGTCTCTGGTTTTAAAACTGCCCTGTTGCAGGTAAAAAAGGAAAAAAAAGATTTTTCGATTTTTTTTTATTTCGATATTCGATATCGATTATTAAAATATATCGCGATATTTATCGTTATCGTTATATCGCCCAGCCCTAATTTAGTATATTACAATATAGAATATACTTTTACTTATACCGGTATTTAAAAGAGAAAAATCAAATAAAATTGATTCACTTGACAGCAGTGAATATAGTACAGCACTACATAACACAATATAACATAACTTTGTTTATCCTCATTACTCATTTCTGTATTTCTCTAATGTGTGTTTTTTTTAGCTGCTTTTTAAATTGTGCTACATGTTTACTCAGTTTGATGTATTCAGGTAAATTATTCCACAACTTCACTCCACACACCGATATGCACATGCTTTTCAGCGTAGTGTGTACCATTTGTTGTTTAAGATTCCCTCTCCCTCTTAAGTTATATTCTCCTTCCCTGTCTCTGAACCATTTTTGAATGTTGCCTGGGATTAGTTTGTATCTGGCTTTGTATACAATGAGGGCAGTTTTTAAATCCACTAGATCCATACATTTCAATGCTTGTAGCTTTATAAATAAGTTATTAGTGTGTTCATAATATCCTACATTGTTGATTATTCTTATTGCTTTTTTTGCATGGTGCATATTGGCTGTAGAGTGCTTTTGTAGGTATTACCCCACACCTCCGCACAGTAGCTCATATAGTCATATACCATAGGAAGAGTGTACAGTACAGTGTATACTAGGGGTGGACGGTATGGTCTAAAATTTATATCGCGGTATAATTTGAAGCATAGACGGTAACGGTATATATCACGGTATCAGTGTTTCTGTTAGAATAATTTTTTTTGCCTGATAGGCAGGCTATATAAAGAATGACATCCTCAAGGCATGTAGATTTATAATATTTTAACTTAAAACTAGGCTACTTTTGCATATAAAGTCATTATATTCCAAATAAAATAAGTCCCGAGTCGAGACTCCTGCTCCCATTGCAAACAGCGGGGCTGGATTTTGCTAGAAGCATATGTAGCTGCAGAGCCGCAGAGCGAATTGAATTGAATAAGAATTGAGACAAAGGTGCCACTCATCCTCAGCTTTAAGAATTGACAATTGTGTCAACAAATTGACACATGTGTCAACAAATTGACACATGTGTCAACAAATTGACACACAAAATGCTTAGAGACGATGGGGGTCAGAACGGCGCAAGGGTGGGGGGGCGCTGTTTGACGGGCCTGTGACCAGACCTGAAAGAGCCACTGGCTCTGCGGCTCTGCAGCTGCATGCTATTCGCAAATCCACTGCTGCACGCCTTCCTCCCGGCTCCCGCTGCTGCCGTCGTTATCATAACACTACACACATATCGTAATGTTTACAGCAAACTGTAGTTGATCACCAGGTATGTTTTATTAACGTAGAATAATTCATATAAGAAAAACGATAGGGAAATATCTTACCTTTCTCCACTGGTTAAAAATGCCAGGAACTGAAATTGAAACTTGCTGTGCGCCGCGGTGATATGTGTTTATTATGAAATGACAATTGCGTGTTGACACGCCCACTGCGCGAAGCCTCCTAAATAACTTTTTCCAGTTTGCACATATCTATTATCTATGACTAATTCTATCTATTTTTAGGGGCAAATGCGATTGAAATAGTCGCGCTGTGGTTACATGACGTCATTGCTATTTTAGAGCTGCTCTACCGGTTAAACGGTATAGTCAAAATCCATACCGTAGAGCAAATTAATACCGTTTATACCGTATACCGTTTATACCGTCCACCCCTAGTGTATACAGTGTTTTTTGGTTTAGAATGTGCCTTATCTTGCATAAAACACCAACACTCCGTGCCAATTTAGTCCTGACATATTTGATATGAGGTTTCCAGTTGAGTTTGTTCACAGTATCCATAATTTCATTTTTATCCGTTTTTCTCAAGAAGATGGTACTTGTGTTTCGTTATATAAAATAATTAGAAACACCTCCCCCTTGTGGCGGGGTTATCTCCTCTGCCAGTTTACATTAACAAAGAATCTGTTGAATCTTTCTGCCACCTCATTTTTCTTACTTACTGACTTTCCCTCATCTATAAATTAATCTGGAAAGCCAGAACTGTTGATTTATTTCTTAGAATTGAGTTTCGAACCTGTCCATCTCACAACTGATGTCTCTACAGGTGTGTGTGCGTGTCGTGGTGGCTTGGGGCGCAGCGACACGAGAAGGCCTGAGCTCAGTGTTTTGGGCACATGTAGTGATGCAAGATATATCGGCCGCTGATATAATATTGGCCGATATGGCCGTTTCTTTACACATCGGTATCGGTCCGATATCAAGATTGGGCCGATATAAAAAATTATTATTATTTTTTTTTACATGTTTTGGCCTTAAAGGGGAGATGAAGCGTTAAACAATATGAGCCTAGTTTGTTTGTTGTGTACCTTGGGTAAGACATGGTCCTATAATCAAATGTGAAATCCTGCTTATTTGTCTGAAAACTCGTATTCAATTTAATATTTAATATATTTATTATTGTTGTGAGAGTAAGAATGCTTAAGTGCCTGTAGTAAACTGTGCCGTACTGTGTTTAAGCCAGAGCAGCAGACGGAGGACCTGTTGGTTCTGACCGAGTCCTGGTTCTGCCTGCTGTCCCACCAGCCCATAGACATGTTCCGGGGAAATCAGCACACAGCCTGAGCTGCACTGTGGGGCGATGAGCATATTCACTGAGTACTGAGCACAATGTTGCCACTGTCTCCTCCATAGACATATATAAAGACTAGATGACTCACTGGCCAAGTTAGTAGACAACATTGTCCTAATAAATTAAATGAGTCATATAAATCTTCAATCGCAGCAGGGACCTCAACAGGGGCCGCACCATTGTGCAGGGCTGGGGGTTTTCAGCACATTTTATTATCATAAAATGTGTTTCTTGATATGAAAATGTGCTTCTTGATATGAAAAGTATCTGACTGATGCACCTAAATTATGTATTTCTGTTTGTCTGAGGTGATGTGATTACTCAACAGTTTGGGGACTTTCTGTCTGTTGAAGCAAGAGATAACGGCTTCCTCGCCTACGGGAAGGCTGGGTCCTGGTCCTGGCCCAGCTCATCACAAAATCCAACACCCTCAGGAAGCGCCAGAGAAAAGATGGTGGAACTAAAAATGGTTGAAGCAGAATTGGAGAAGAGGGCCATAGAACTGCGATACATGCCCCCCACATGACATTATATACATTGGAGAGTATATACATTTGAGGGGGAAGAAACTGTACATTGGAGGAGGTGGGGGTTGAGTAGGTGGGGCGGGGGGGGGGGGGGTAACTGTTCATTGGAGGGGGTTGGGTTATAGTCCAGTCATTATAGGCCAGAATTAGGCTAAACCTAGGACAAATTGCAACATTAGCAAACTCCCTCAATATGTCTTTAGTGAGAGAAAAAAAGTCCCAAGGAATCCCATCATGGGAAATGTGTTTTTTTTCAATGTACTTGATTGCTGGCAGGATCACTGACGACACTGTCTTTCAGAGATTGTGACGCGTTCAAATTTTGAGGTAGCTCAAAAGTAAAGATACCATTTGATTCTAGACAACCTCGGGTTTCCAATGAGACCAACCATGTCATGTTACCTCATTGGAAAGGGGGCTACATACCTAATTATTCAAAGTTAAGATGATTGTTTTTGGGGAGGGAAATATGGCCATCACCATTTTTCAAATGGTCCCTTGGCCTTCTACCTCAATATATGTTAATGAAATGGGTTACATGGGTACCTACAAGCCTCCCCTATACAGACATACCAAATTTATGTTAAGCCCATGTAGTTTTGTGCAAGAATCATGTAGTGTTTTGCATGCTGTACAAATATGTAGTTTCCGCCTATTATAAAAACCCCCATCTCCATGGACCTATCCCCACGGACATAAACCCTTGAGCCCCATCCTCGTGGACTGAGCTCCACAGAGCCTATCTACTAATATTCCAAGAAGAAAAAAATTTCTTTATCAAATGTTTTGATTAGTTCTAGCGTGTATGCTAATTGGTGCATATCAAATAAGATAATGTGTGATTTGCATGAGTAAACAGAATAATTCAATGAAGTTGTGATTGACTTTTTTTCTTGTCTTTGTGTGTGTAATCAGCTTGTGAGTTTTTATAGTGATATCTAAAAGTAAAATTTTCACCACTGTTATAATCGATATGAACATATATAGGTCGTTTTCAAAACTTTCCCATGATGGGATTCCTTGGGAGTTTTTTTCCCTCACTAAGGACATAATGAGGATACAAAATCAGTTGAGTTTGCTACTGTTGCAATTTGTCCTAGGTTTTTTCATATAATGACTGGACTATTAGGACATTTACAGAGGCCAGTTTCGAATTGCCGCCTCCAGTAGGTTCTCCTTGAGAGTGGTTTTGAAAGTGGGTAGTGATTCACATTCCTTTACAGCTGTGGGTAGGGCGTTCCACATTGATGTGGCATAATGTTTGTTTGTTATGTTTTAATAAACATCTTTGGACCATGTGTAAATGTTTTATTCAAATACAAAAGTCTGGTGCAAATTTCGCTTGAATACGCTCATTGGAAATACATTTACTGAACAAAATGTTGATGTGTTCAATAATTATTTCCCCCACTGTACACTGCTATCATACATAGTTATATGGGTTATATGCAGGTGTATAAGTAGGTATATAGAATTATTATGGTTATATATGCTGTAAATATAAATTAATACTCTTGATTCCAGTCCAGTTCTGCTTGTGGAGCAGACCTCAATCACACTAATCTGTAAATTCAACTAAATTTATTTATTTAATAAACATTTATATGTAAACATGCCAGATTGTAGCTATAAACTCATTTCCATCTACAAACTTTAACACACTTGGGTGGTTACTGTATAAAGTAGTAAGTCACTGGATGGTAACCTGGTTACTGTATTATTAAAAACGGTAAGTCACTATGGTGAATATTAGGGATGTCCGATATTATCGGCCGATATCGGCAGTAAAATGTGATATCGGTATCGGTAAATTTTTTTTTTTTTTTTTTTTACATTTATTTAACCTTTATTTACCCAGGCAAGCAAGTAAGAACCAATTCTTATTTGATTTATTGTCAAAAGTATGCATGTTGGTTTAATTCAACAACAAGAGATATGTAATGTTAATTTTTACTTTTTTAATTATCATATTTTGCACAGATAATGCTTACATTTAGAAAGCCTTTTGAATGCATCCAGTGAAATTATTAATTACCTGAAATTATTCCGTTTTTTGGGGGGAAACCCTGCATATATCGGTATCGGTTGATATCGGTATCGAAATTAAGAGTTGGACAATATCGGAATATCGGTATCGGTAAAAAAGCCAATATCGAGCATCCCTAGTGAATATAAAACGTTAAGTGGATGGTTACTGTATAAACGGTTTCCATCTAGTCCCTTTGCAGGTTGATGTGAACACAAAACATGCAAAGAACATGCAATACAAAGATAATAAACGTACATACTAATTGTGTAGTAGTTAGTTATTATTGTATTAATATTCTACAGTATCGGCAGATCGCTGCCATCTCAAATGAATCTTCTGTACATCCCTGCAAGAAAGCCATTGAGAATATATATAGTGTGTTATTTAATTTCTTTAATCCATATGTGTTGTCTGGAAGCACTTTGCCGTATTCTATTATAATATTTTTTTTGTTTGTGTTGTATGTTACATACGTCTGGTGGCAATCAATTTCCCCATTTGGTGATTAATAAAGTATATTCTCTCAAATCATTTTCAATTCTCCGTTTTCTATCAACAAATCTCGCATATCCTTGTCAGACAGATTGCCATACATTCTAACAACTTCAGCCATTTCTCTACTATACTACTGTAACGTTGAATCTTGAGACGCAACTATATTTGAACGGAACTGCAAACTTGAACCACGGCCGCTGTCCGGCCCGCCCCCAGACTTCAGAATGACCCAATCAAATGCGCTCTGTCATTGAAATGCAAATACCAGCATCTGCGTCATGTACCACGCCCCTAGACGTCCGCCCCCAGACGTTGCTACTCATCCCAGCTAGTTCATTCGCAGGTTGCGAATGAACTAGCTGGGTACCCAACTAGCTCATTCGCAAAATGATCCTTGCGAATGAACTAGCTGGGTACCCAGCTAGCTAGGTCATCTTTGCGAATGAACTAGTTGGGTACCCAGCTAGTTCATTCGCAAAATGATCCTTGCGAATGAACTAGCTGGGTACCCAGCTAGCTAGGTCATCTTTGCGAATGAACTAGTTGGGTACCCAGCTAGTTCATTCGCAAAATGATCCTTGCGAATGAACTAGCTGGGTACCCAGCTAGCTAGGTCATCTTTGCGAATGAACTAGTTGGGTACCCAGCTAGTTCATTCGCAAAATGATCCTTGCGAATGAACTAGCTGGGTACCCAGCTAGCTAGGTCATCTTTGCGAATGAACTAGTTGGGTACCCAGCTAGTTCATTCGCAAAATGGTCCTTGCGAATGAGCTAGCTGGGTACCCAGCTAGCTAATGTGTCAGCTAGCTGGGTACCCAGCTAGCTCATTCGCAAGGACCATTTTGCGAATGAGCTAGCTACTAGCTGAGGCAAAATTTGGTGTAAAGCCTATGGGACAAAGCCGGCTAGTTAACTAGCTAAGACACGTGCTACCTAGCTAGCTGGGTACCCAGCTAGCTGACACATTTGCAACCTAGGTAGTGAGCTAGCTCATTCGCAAATGTGTCTTTGCGAATGAGCTAGCTAGGTACCCAGCTAGCTAGGTCATCTTTGCGAATGAGCTAGTTGGGTACCCAACTAGCTCATTCGCAAAATGATCCTTGCGAATGAACTAGCTGGGTACCCAGCTAGCTAGGTCATCTTTGCGAATGAACTAGTTGGGTACCCAACTAGCTCATTCGCAAAATGATCCTTGCGAATGAACTAGCTGGGTACCCAGCTAGCTAGGTCATCTTTGCGAATGAACTAGTTGGGTACCCAGCTAGTTCATTCGCAAAATGATCCTTGCGAATGAACTAGCTAGGTACCCAGCTAGTTCATTCGCAAAGACACATTAGCTAGCTGGTTACCCAGCTAGCTAGGTCATCTTTGCGAATGAGCTAGTTGGGTACCCAGCTAGTTCATTCGCAACCTGCGAATGAACTAGTTGGGTACCCAGCTAGTTCATTCGCAACCTGCGAATGAACTAGCTGAGATGAGTAGCAACGTCTGGGGGCGGACGTCTAGGGGCGTGGTACATGACGCAGATGCTGGTATTTGCATTTCAATGACTTGATTGATTGATTGATTGATTGATTGATTGATTGATTGATTGAAAAGTTTATTAACAGATTGCAGAATGGGTACAGTACAGTACAGCTCAATACATACAATTGTTAAGGGGATGCAGACCAGAGAAAGACTTTCGTCTTGTTTACATCAGGGTCCCCCATTTTCAATTCATCATAACATCATAACATCATAATAACATCATAACATTCATTTAACGTTATGCAGTGTTTGTGAATGTTAAATGTGGGGAATGTTTGTGCTGCTGTGACACATTAAGCCTTGGCTCACCCTTGAGTTACCATATTGTGCTTCCTTTATGTTAATAAATATCATTTTTGTTTACAAACCTGGTCATTTTGAGTGACCATATTGTGCTTCCTTTATGTTAATAAATATCATTTTTGTTTACAAACCTGGTCATTTCTGTCAACCAATGAGCTGACAGAACCACCCTCCACCCCCAAACACCCTCTGCTCCGCCCCAAAACAGCCCTCCGGTCCACCCCCAAACACCCTCCGCCCCCAAACACCATCAGCTAGCTGGTTAACCAACTAGCTCATTCCCAAAATGGTCCTTGCGAATGAGCTAGCTAGCTACCCAGCTAGTTGATTCGCAAGGACAACCTAGCTAGCTGGGTACCCAGCTAGCTCATTCGCAAAGACATATCTGCAACCTAGGTAGTGAGCTAGCTCATTCGCGAATGTGTCTTTGTGATTGAACTAGCTGGGTACCCAGCTAGCTAGGTCATCTTTGCGAATGAGCTAGTTGGGTACCCAGCTAGTTCATTCGCAAAATTGTCCGAATGAGCTAGCTAGGTACCCAGCTAGCTAGAAAATGGGAATAAATGTTAAAACGGCTTGCCATACTACTACTACTACTACTACTACTACTACTACTACTACTACTACTACTACTACTACTACTACTACTACTACTACTACTACTACTACTACTACTACTACTACTACTACTACTACTACTACTACTACTACTACTACTACTACTACTACTACTACTACTACTACTACTACTACTACTACTACTACTACTACTACTACTACTACTACTACTACTACTACTACTACTACTACTACTACTACTACTACTACTACCCCAGGAAAATAAACTAGAAATGAAAATAATTTCTTCAACGGGATTAAAATGACGATGTTTCGACCAGCATGTGGTGCCCCTAACAAAACACAGACAGGTTAAAAAACGATACACAAAATGATAAAAGATTAGATTAGATTAGATTAGATTAGGATGTATTCTTTAAACACTGTCATATATTGCGATTTTATGATGACAGAATTGTAGAAAATAAGTCATGGTATATAGAAAACACATCAGCATAAAAACAGTTTACTGTCTTTTGTTTGAAATATGAGTCATACATGAGAGATGCCTCTCTCTCTCTCTCTCTCTCTCTCTCTCTCTCTCTCTCTCTCTCTCTCTCTCTCTCTCTCTCTCTCTCTCTATATGAGGCCTATAAATGACCTTATTATAGCCAACTTGCACATCTATGGATTGGGCCAAATCTTCTCTTTCAAATGACAGAGTTCAATTTGGATTTAGTATCACCGGCGTGCATGAAGAACAGAGAATGAAATCTACTGTATGTACAGTAGGTTTTTTATTCTTGCGACAGCTCCGCCATTCTTGAACGGATTTCAACAGGGATGGTTGCTAAATGTTCACAATAGGGGAGACAAACTAACTGCACCCAAATATATGCCAATAACGTTCAGTTTTGTGGTGTATAATCCCGAGAAATAAGAGAAATTAAAAGAATTCATACACAAGTAATTTGCTCGCAGGAAGCTAGAATCCGTTGGGTAGTGTAGTTTTTCGAAATTCCAACGCTCATTGAGAGCTCTGGGTGTCCTCTTCTCAAAATGACTACAATCGGCATCATTCAGTGACGGCCGCTAATTAAAAATGGCGGATCTCCGCGATAAACACAACACATTTCAAAAACTAAACTCTCACTAATAACACTTTAACCTATTGGTAAACAAACGTATTGCTGAAAATATACACTATGACTGCTGTTGTGACATGGTTAGGATGTTTACTCTTGAATATGTAAAAAAATAGAAATAATAATAATTATGTCAGACAGTCTAGAGAGAATGATTTGTGACGTGATGTCATTTGCGGTCCGGTACCACTGGCTGCTCTCAGTCCTCTGTCTGCTCTCAGTCCTCTGTCTGCTCTCAGTCCTCTGTCTGCTCTCAGTCCTCTGTCTGCTCTCAGACTGTCTGCTCTCAGTCCTCTGTCTGCTCTCAGTCCTCTGTCTGCTCTCAGTCCTCTGTCTGCTCTCAGATCACTGTCTGCTCTCAGTCCTCTGTCTGCTCTCAGTCCTCTGTCTGCTCTCAGTCCTCTGTCTGCTCTCAGTCCTCTGTCTGCTCTCAGATCACTGTCTGCTCTCAGTCCTCTGTCTGCTCTCAGTCCTCTGTCTGCTCTCAGATCACTGTCTGCTCTCAGTCCTCTGTCTGCTCTCAGTCCTCTGTCTGCTCTCAGTCCTCTGTCTGCTCTCAGATCACTGTCTGCTCTCAGTCCTCTGTCTGCTCTCAGACCTCTGTCTGCTCTCAGTCCTCTGTCTGCTCTCAGACTGTCTGCTCTCAGTCCTCTGTCTGCTCTCAGTCCTCTGTCTGCTCTCAGACCTCTGTCTGCTCTCAGTCCTCTGTCTGCTCTCAGTCCTCTGTCTGCTCTCAGTCCTCTGTCTGCTCTCAGTCCTCTGTCTGCTCTCAGATCACTGTCTGCTCTCAGTCCTCTGTCTGCTCTCAGTCCTCTGTCTGCTCTCAGTCCTCTGTCTGCTCTCAGTCCTCTGTCTGCTCTCAGACTGTCTGCTCTCAGATCACTGTCTGCTCTCAGTCCTCTGTCTGCTCTCAGTCCTCTGTCTGCTCTCAGTCCTCTGTCTGCTCTCAGTCCTCTGTCTGCTCTCAGACCTCTGTCTGCTCTCAGTCCTCTGTCTGCTCTCAGTCCTCTGTCTGCTCTCAGTCCTCTGTCTGCTCTCAGTCCTCTGTCTGCTCTCAGACTGTCTGCTCTCAGTCCTCTGTCTGCTCTCAGTCCTCTGTCTGCTCTCAGACTGTCTGCTCTCAGTCCTCTGTTTGCTCTCAGACTGTCTGCTCTCAGACTGTCTGCTCTCAGTCCTCTGTCTGCTCTCAGTCCTCTGTTTGCTCTCAGACTGTCTGCTCTCAGTCCTCTGTCTGCTCTCAGTCCTCTGTTTGCTCTCAGACTGTCTGCTCTCAGACCAGCTGCTCTCAGATCACTGTCTGCTCTCAGTCCTCTGTCTGCTCTATTGATTTGCCAGGTCCAAAAATCAACGCTTTAAGGAGATCTTTTATTTTTAGAGCATTAACTCGTTGGAATAACCTGCCTCAAAACCTCTGCTGCATTTACAGTAGATTCACTTTTTTAAATAATCTTAAATTGTATTTAACACTGTAAAGTATTTTTTTTTCTGTGCTTGCATGTAATTTTAGCCATCTTAATTGTTAGTTTCATTATGCATTGTGTGTTGAGTAGGCCTACTGACTTTTAATAATTTTGTTGTGCAATAATAATTGTTTTTGTATGCTTTTTTGTGTGGACCCCAGGAAGACTAGCTGGTTGCTATGGCACCAGCTAATGGGGATCCTTAATACAATCAAATAAAATCAAATCAGTCCACTGCCTGCTCTCAGACCAGCTGCTCTCAGACCGCTGGCTGGCAGCAGCGTGAGGTCTAGTTGCAGCTATGGGGTGTCTGTGTCTGTGTCTGTGTCTGTTCATCAACTACCAAACGGCGCTCACAGTGACATTGATACATGATCAGTTACAGTTCTAGTGCTGTAGGCATGACTGGACATTTCAATAATCACATGGATTTATATTCACTTTTAAAGTTTGGTAAACATATATAAAGTATATATATATTATAAATGATATACATTTTATGAATACTCCTATATAGGCTACCTACTTATACACCTGCATATGATCCATATAACTGTATGATAGCATGTACAATAATGCTGTAGATGTATTTCGTACTGTACTTGTGCTGTATGATGACAATACATTATATATTATAAATGTATCTAATCTAATCTAATGGGAGAGCGTGAAAACGGGAATAATATCAGGCCAGGGAGAGGGAGGACAGTTGCTCTTTGGTAAAGTAGCTCACAGAGGAAGGATCTGGAGAATGAGAGAGCGACCTGATCTATTTGTAACCGTTTTGCCGTTTATTCCAATAAACCTGTGTTGTAAAGAGACTACTAGAGCCAGTGTGTCCTATACTGTATCTCAAGGAGAGATTTCCTTCAAGCGACAGTGGCTCAGGAGGTACTCTGGTAATCAGAAGGTTCCCGGTTCGAGGGGCGCTCCTCCCGGCAGCATGTCAAAGTGTCCTTGAGCAAGGCATTTAACCCCTAACTGCTCCTGATGAGCAGGTTGGCACCTTGCATGGTCGCCTCCGCCGTCAGTGTGTAAATGTGTGAGTGAATGGGTGAATGTGAGTTGCATGCGCTTTAAAGCGCTTTGGATAAAAGCTGTTATAAATGCAGTCCATTTACCAAGTGACTTTTCTTCATCAACAACCAACACAACGCAGAGCCCTATCTTGAAGGAATACAGGATAAGTAACATAAGTCAACAAAATCTAACAATAATAATAGAAACCTCTGGGTTTGGATATTTTTTTTCTCTTTTCTCTGTCTGAGAGACAGAGGCCTATTTCCGGAGTCTCCCAGTCACTCTGCTGGCAACCCTGTTCTGTCTTGTCATCTCCAGGGAAGATCCTGTCTCGCTTTTCCACTCTCTGTCACACATTTGTTATTAGGGTATCAACTGGTGTAGTGTGTGTTTTATCAGTAGGGTAGTGGGGGTACAGGCTATGAACTGGTGTAGTGTGTGTTTTATCAGTAGAGTAGTGAGGGTACAGGCTAGGGATGCCCCGATCGATCGGCCACCGATCGTTATCGGCCGATAATCAGTATAAATATGCGATCGGGGAATTCCGATAATTAGTCATATTCGCCGATCGCGGAAACTGATCAAGTGGATATCTCACTCGCTTGTCTCAGACGCACAGGACCTGCAAACTGCTCCTCCTCCCTAGCCCCGCCCGTACCCGTGTAGAGTTTGTAATCTGCTGAGTCTAGATAGTGCATTCGACCTGAGCTAACGTTAGCTACCTAGCTATCGTTACTGTTTAAACAAAATTACCCAGTCAACTATTCACTTTTAGTAGGCATTGTCTAACGGTATTTAGCCGGCTAGCTACCGATAGCTCCTGATATCAACAAATGCTCCAGCAAGTCTTGTAGTGCATGTTGATACCTCCGTTAGCTCGCGTTAGCTGACGTTAATTCACTGTTCAAAACGAAATGTCCGATTGAACTAAATAGTTGTCTTAACGTCATCTAGCCGGCTAGCAGTAGCTACAGATAGCTCCTGATATCAATGTCTTATAACATTGATTGAATGCGTATTCGAGCTGAGGGCTTGCTGAATGTGAAATGACCAAAGCACTTAACGTTACCAATGGGGTCCCGCTGCAGCGCCGGAGAATCCTTTTGCTCGCTATCTGCAAACAGCTCCACTGTCTGTGTGTACAGTGGAGCTGTTTGCAGATAGCGAGCAAAAGGATTCTCCGGCGCTGCAGCGGGACCCCATTGGTAACGTTAAGTGCTTTGGTCATTTCACATTCAGCAAGCCCTCAGCTCGAATACGCATTCAATCAATGTTATAAGACATTGATATCAGGAGCTATCTGTAGCTACTGCTAGCCGGCTAGATGACGTTAAGACAACTATTTAGTTCAATCGGACATTTCGTTTTGAACAGTGAATTAACGTCAGCTAACGCGAGCTAACGGAGGTATCAACATGCACTACAAGACTTGCTGGAGCATTTGTTGATATCAGGAGGAGCTACCAGAGTACACACAGTGGAGCTGTTTGCAGATAGCGAGCATTTTGACTTGTTGCGTGGTGGCGATGTCTCGCAGATAATACAAGTACAAGTCTAATTATATAATATATATATTTTATAAAAAAAAAAAAAAAAATTTATATAAAATAATTTTTTATTTCTTTTTAATCAAAAACTATCGGTATCGGATCGGTATCGGCCGATATGGCTCACGACGATCGGTGATCGGTATCGGTGGCAAAAAACGTGATCGGGGCATCCCTAGTACAGGCTATGAACTGGTGTAGTGGGTGTTTTATCAGTAGAGCAGTGGCGGCTCTGCCACTAGGGGCGCAAGGGCGCCGCCCCCCCCTTCAGGCCCTGCCTGGTTATATGAGAGTAGAACAAGAAAAAGTATCTTTTTGTTTTTTGTTTTATAGCCCTATAAATAATATAAACATGTTTAAAATGAATAATATTTACTCATTTTAAGTATGTTTGTATTTCCAATGCACAATATAACGTTATTATCTCAAATAAAAAAACACTCGTTTTCCTGAGCAGGAAGTGACATCACGTTTTTTTTATTTTTTTTATTTTTTCGTATTTCTCGGCCCGGGCTAGACACGATAGCGCTCTGAGTGCGCGTGTCGTATATTTCTAAATGAAAACATGAACATAAGCAACTATAAATGTACCGAATGATAAAACAGAGAAGTTGATTTGAAAGACAGGGTGATTAGAACACCATGTGAAGGTATTTCTGAGACCCTAGGGTAGAGGCGGTTGACTCCCCAGAAAACAGATGGCTGACCTTAAAGACAATAAAACTGACCCCTACCCTAAGTAAGGAATTTTCAGGTTACAACACGGCAGCTGCTGACTAACCCAGAGGTCAGAAAAGTGACACAGGCTATTTGGAAATCTCTCCTTACACAGAGAACTGCCACTAGTTGAGAAAACAATGCAAAGCAATGCAATTTCATAAGTTACATGTAGGCATAAACTCTTAGAAACTATTAGAATAACTTAGTCACAATAAAGAAAAGAAAACTCTTAAAGCTAGAAGGTAAAACTATACCGTATGGGTCAAATGTTCATCAGGAAAATAAGGTGTTCTATTAAAGAACGGATATATAGGGTTTGTTATCTGGGCACTGTCTGGAAAAGTAGTCTGGTTCTTATCTAGACTATGTAAACCTTTTAGTCACAAGCATGATGTTGTATTACTCAGTGAAGAACTACCCTCTCATTAAGTAATGATTAAAGTGTCAGCAGATTCAAACTGTGAAAACCGTTGTCAGAAGACCCAGGAACATGTGGTCACAGGACACCCTCAGACAAGTTCTGCTGGAATGTGACAGGAATAGGCAGGGTCCCCGTCCCTCTCGCTCTCTGTCTCCCCCTCCCTCTCTCTCTCCCCCTCTCTCTCTCTCCTCTGATAAAAAGGGCGAATGGCGACTCATGAGAGACACGACTCACACCAGAAGGAACCTGGAGAGACTCGCCACACACACCCGGTGAGACTGAGGAGACGGAGAAGGATCCCTGCAGAGCCAAGCCGTGACACAGAGGGACTGAGACCCGATGACAGACGAAATCGCTTCGCATCAGGAGAAGCGCTGACACACCAGAAAGGACCTGAAGACCCAGAGACATGGGAACAGACGATGACAGAGATCGAATCGCAACTTGAGCGCTGAACCTCCACCGACGGAGAGAGGATCACCACCCGGAGCTTGAGAGCCGAGCCGGAGACTCAGAGCCACTGACACCCAATGACAGAAGATCGCTTCGCAGCAGGAGATCCTGCCAAGGAGAGAGATGAAATCAAGCGCGCCTTGCTTGAGCGCTGAGACTGAGGAGACCAGGTTGTCTTGACAACCAGACCAGCGAACCACAAGAGAGGACGCGGTGTTGGCCATGGACAACCTAAGACAGCGAACAGCACCGAGAGACGACAACAGCCAAATGAAAGAGACGATGTACTGTTTTAATTCCTAAAGCTGTTTTATTAATAAACACCGCCGCCCGTTGATTTTGACCATATCGTCAGTCTCCTCTTACTTGAAACCGAACATCTGAAAATACCTAAAACCATGCAGAGGAAAGGGTGAAATAGAACACTATACGATCAATGAACTTAGACAGAGATACATTGCATTAAGAAGATACACTTCACGCGTCACAGTTTGATCGCTGTATCCGTCACAGCCAATCAGTGCATAACGCGTTGTGCGTTGAAATATGACTATTATGTTGGAATCCGGGCGCGATTTGAAGCGGTCTAGCCAGTAGCGCCAAGAATGTCTGTAGCCGCATTTCGCGGAGACGCTCTCTGATTGGCCGACGCCAGTATTTTTTTCCGTAGCAGAATTTCACAGAGACGATCTCTGATTGGCCGAATCCAATTTCTAATGTTCCAATTCTAGCTTATTCCAATTCTAGCTTATTCCTAGGTTGGTGATGCAGGCAGCTGTTTGTCTTAGAGCGTGCCGTGCCCGTGACTGCAAGTTCTTTAGACTGTTAAGCTTAGGCACTCTTTCAAAGTTGGTTAAGGTTAGAGTTTGTCTTAGAGCATGGCGATAGAACACCAGGTAGTTTGCAGTCTGTTCGAGCGGAAATGGACAAAGGAATGAAGTACTTGTGTTGTGTGGTGCTTCTGCTAACAAGCTAACACTTGGCTAACAAGCTATATGGCGGATGCAGTCTGGACACAGTGGACAGTGGTCTGGAATTAAACATCAACAGTGGATTATACACTTTATCAAGGCAAGCCCTGGACGTGTCAACTAAACAGTGAGTCTCTCTCTCTCGCTCTCTCTCTCTCTCTCTCTCTCTCTCTCTCTCTCTCTCTCTCTCTCTCTCTCTCTGTGGTTAACGTTAACGTTTGTAAATTCTTTTAGGAGCAGTACTGTTAGGCTACTGCTGGCCATTCATGAAGCGAGACATTGCTGATTGTTTATTTATTTTATAACACAAGACTATGACTACCAACTGCCTAGCCAGCCGTGTATCAATCTTGGATGCAATAATAACGTTACCACCACACTGACTGTGTCGATGGCTCATTGATTTAACTACTGCAGCTCTCTCGGATTGAAAATACGTGGATTATGGCTTGTTCAATATCGTCTATGTGTGAATGAATGAATGAATGAAAACTTTATTAACAGATTGCAGAATGGGTACAATACAGTACGGCTCAATACACACAATTGTTAAGGGGATGCAGACCAGAGAAAGACGTTTGTCTTGTTTACATCAGGGTCCCAGATTTTCGATTCATATCGATAGTTTAATAGCTAGCCTTGGCTCGTTTAACAATATGCAAAATATGTGTACAGCCCTGTACTCATACTGAAGTTATTCTTGGTATATAATAGGTCTGATTGTGTAACGAATCGATTCCACGTCGCGCTGTGTGTGAGAGAGAGAAGGAGAGAGGGAGAGATCTGCCTGTGTTTGGAGACGGGGCGAGTTTTGTTTCTAACTTTTCTATTTATATATTGTGTTTCAAGTTGTGAATTAGAGTCTAGACTATACTTTATTTGACTGGTTGTGTGTTGTTGTAGTAACAGCTGAACGACTCGTTCATAAGAGCCGATTCATTGCCGTGAGCGTGAGTCGAATCGCTCACGTCTTGCCATGAGTCTGTTGCGTGGTACTGTACATATTTGCTAAATGTTTGGTATAGCGCCCCTAGTGGCGAAGAACCCACCGGCCGCCACTGCAGTAGAGTAGACTGGGTACAGGATATGCACTGGGGTAGTATGTGTTTTATCAGTAGAGTAGACTGAGGGTGCGGTTACACCTTTCGTTTCATTTTCGTATCATTGTCATATGCGTTTCGCCGCGACATTGTGCGCCTCGAGTCACACTTTCGTTTTTTTTTTTTTTTTGTCACCCGAGCACACTGATGTAGTACACTGCCAAAGCAGTAGGTGGCAGTAGGTGGCAAACATGAAGGCAATTTCAACCAATCAGAACTTGAATGTGCCAATACACTCCCTGGAAGCTCCAGCAAAGAAAATGTCAATAAGGCACCGCGCCACCATCTTGCCTATTTACTCAATGCAGCAATTCTTTTTCAGCAAAGCCTAATAAAAGTGCAATAAACAAAACGGATACATTCACTGTGTGTTCTGCCTGTCATTTGTTGATGAAACAAAACTAACATCAACACAAGTGACCACCAAGAGCGGATAGTTTAGTCTAAAAAACGATCGGTAGCATTGTTAGCTGCATGCTAACGTCAATGGAATTTGCCATTATAACAGTATAGCATTGTGGCTAGAAGCTAACGTTAGCTCACGCTACTTAGCCAGCACCAAACTGATGATATCGGGAGCCATCAGTGGTTAGATAACATTAGAGACAACGCTGTGTGTATTAAACAAAGGTGAATAGATGACTGGGCCATTTTGTTTAATGCTTGTTAAGTTGAAAGAGGAGCTTTGAGCTAACAGGATTTGATAGCTAACACTAGCTCATGTTATCCAGTGGCAGTGCCAATCGGTAATGCTAGCAGAATGAATGGATATAAATAACTTTCTTTAACATATTGCATATGGGTACAATACAATACGGCTCAATACAATACGGCTCAATACAAACAATTGTTAAGGGAATGCAGACTGTTGTAGCTTGGACTGGGGTCCTTATAACAATAACTTGACAACACATAGTAGCTGCAGCTATTTGGTTTGGGACAGCTCTCTGTCACCGGAAGGGCACGCAGATGGTATCTACTGCGCATGGGCGTTTTCGCAACAACGGCTCATGCAGACTACACGCTGTTGTCTGCGCGTTTTTTAGCGTTTCTCCAAAACGCAAACACAATTTTGCGTTTCAGCCGTATCCACAAAAAAACACCAAAAAAAAACGCATTTCTGTGTAATAGGGACATGAAACGTATTAAAAAACGTATAAAAAAACGCCACAAATACACTAGTCTAACCATGGCCTGAGTACAGGGTATGAACTGGGGTAGTGTGTGTTTTATCAGTAGAGTAGACTGGGTACAGGGTATGAACTGGGGTAGTGTGTGTTTTATCAGTAGAGTAGACTGGGTACAGGGTATGAACTGGGGTAGTGTGTGTTTTATCAGTAGAGTAGACCGGGTACAGGGTATGAACTGGGGTAGTGTGTGTTTTATCAGTAGAGTAGACTGGGTACAGGATATGAACTGGGGTAGTGTGTGTTTTATCAGTAGAGTAGACTGGGTACAGGATATGAACTGGGGTAGTGTGTGTTTTATCAGTAGAGTAGACTGGGTACAGGGTATGAACTGGTGTAGTGTGTGTTGTATCAGTAGAGTAGACTGGGTACAGGGTATGAACTGGTGTAGTGTGTGTTTTATCAGTAGAGTAGACTGGGTACAGGATATGAACTGGTGTAGTGTGTGTTTTATCAGTAGAGTAGACTGGGTACAGGATATGAACTGGTGTAGTTTGTGTTTTATCAGTAGAGTAGACTGGGTACAGGGTATGAACTGGTGTAGTGTGTGTTTTATCAGTAGAGTAGACTGGGTACAGGGTATGATCTGGTGTAGTGTGTGTTTTATCAGTAGAGTAGACTGGGTACAGGGTATGATCTGGTGTAGTGTGTGTTTTATCAGTAGAGTAGACTGGGTACAGGGTATGATCTGGTGTAGTGTGTGTTTTATCAGTAGGGTAGACTGGGTACAGGGTATGATCTGGTGTAGTGTGTGTTTTATCAGTAGGGTAGACTGGGTACAGGGTATGAACTGGTGTAGCGCTGCTATGGATCTGCTGGTGTGACGGAGGTCCGTGAGTAATATCCACAGTCACGATGAACGTGTGTTATGAAGTGACTGTGGCAATATGATGAATTGAAAATGGGGGACCCTGATGTAAACAAGACGAAAGTCTTTCTCTGGTCTGCATCCCCTTAACAATTGTGTGTATTGAGCTGTACTGTATTGTACCCATTCTGCAATCTGTTAATAAAGTTTTCAATCAATCAATCAGTAAGCGGGCTGCGAGTTAAACTCACTTCCCCATAACAGGGTTAAAAGACACATAGATACGGTACCCAGGAGTGAATTCACCTCTTAGTGCAAGTTCAAGTTCAAGTTCTTTAATAGTTGTCATACAGAAGTACAGAATACTTTCATACAAAATGCTTCTTACTGTTACGCTCCAGAGACTGTGCTAGACAAGATAGTATCAAATAACATAATAACATAATATAGCATGAATTTAGAAGAAGAAAATGAGGTCACAGTGTTCGGTATAGACATATGTACAATGTTCTGAGTTACCATATAATATACAATACACAATACTATGCAGTGTACTAATGTACAGTACTATCTAGTGCAAAGCAGAAATGGGATGAGGTACAATTTTAGGTACAATTTACAGTAAGGTGTACGAGTTGTAGTGCAATCCTTCATCCATAAATATAAAGTGTGGGGAGTGGGTGCTACAGTGTGTTTGTTTAAAGTGGGTGTGTGCTATAAGTGTGTGGAGTGGGTGCTACAGTGTGTTTGTTTAAAGTGAGTGTGTGCGTGTGGATGTGTGTGCTATGTGCGTTTGGTGGTTGTTGTTGTGTAGTGCAGCTGTCTATGTTGTCGCCCACGGCGTGGGAGACCCGGGTTCGAAACTCCCTCGGGGCATCAACATTTAACACAACGCAGAAGGAGTAACATACGATCGGTCACACTGGATTTGCTCCATGTGACGGCTAGCGATGCACCAATAGCGATACTGCAGTGATACCAGGCTAAAATAGGGTATTAAATATCAGAGAATTTCCCCCGATGCTCACATTCGATACCGAGAAATGGCTGTGCCAGAAATGAAAGCAGTGACTCGATGTCCTGCATTTCTCACACATAGAAGCATGTTAGAATGTATCAAATGTATTATATTATTTCAACATCTTTGTCCAATGACCCCAAACTGACTGGTCTCAGTCTATACTGCTGGGTGACGGCGATGGATGCAATCAGTCGATACTGAACGTTTAGGGATCAGTATTGGCAGTGAGAGAGTGGTATCATTCGATACTGAGCGTTTGGGGATCAGTATGGCCAGTGAGAGAGTGGTATCATTGGATACTGAGCGTTTGGGGATCAGTATGGCCAGTGAGAGAGTGGTATCGGTGGATACTGAACGTTTGGGGATCAGTATGGGCAGTAAGAGAGTGGTATCTGTGGATACTGAACGTTTGGGGATCAGTATGGGCAGTAAGAGAGTGGTATCTGTGGATACTGAACGTTTGGGGATCAGTATGGGCAGTAAGAGAGTGGTATCTGTGGATACTGAACGTTTGGGGATCAGTATGGGCAGTAAGAGAGTGGTATCGGTGGATACTGAACGTTTGGGGATCCCAGTGGCAGTTTCTCCC
>NC_140172.1:138656338-138673838 GCF_963971535.1 Notolepis coatsorum
TGTCATGTTTCCAAATAAGATTGTTCACAACGGGAAATGCTGTATACGTTCAATTTGTTGGTTGGACCTCGGTGATCAATCTCGCTCTCAGTGAAGTCTCTCAGAGTTCGCTCGGGTTAGTCCACTTTTCCACATTTCATGGGGGTGTTCCATTACCGTATATGGTTAATCGGGGCGGTTCTGGTATGCAAATACTTAAAACAGTGCACAAGCTCAAACGTAGGATCAAAGTCATATTTATCAAGACAGGTGTGCGTAGGACCTGTGTACGCACGTGTGATAAGTCCAGTTTTTTTGTGCGTGCACACATTCTAAATTCTGTGCTTACGTATGAAAATAGAATACTTTCTGAGAAAAATTTATAAATGAGGGCCCTGAACTCCAGGTAGAATTAGGGTCAGAGGTTATAGCAGCAAGAACAGCAGTGAAGTACCTGGGCTGTATGCTGCATGACAGTCTGGGGGGGAGGGAATGGCCTTACAGGTGCTGGGTAAAGTAAATGCCTGCACCAGGTTTTTGGCTAGAAAGGCCAATCTGCTTGACAGGGAAAGCCTTAGACTACTAGCCAACAGCCTGGTGCAGTGTCATTTTGATTATGCTAGTGTAGCCTGGTCTGGGATGCTGTCAGTTTCATTAAATAAGAAACTACAGGTGTCACAGAATAAGCTGATCAGGGTTGTGGATGGGCCTAGGCCCTCGTGATCATGTTGGGAGGAGACATTTTCAGGAGCTCAACTGGCTACCAGTTGAGGCCAGAGTAGCCCAGTTTAGGCTCAACATGGTACACAAAATAATCCATAACAGGGCCCCCAAATATTTTAGCAACTATTTTCCTAGTGTTAGGGAATCACACAGCCACAGAACGAGATCTAGCTTAGCAAACCTGCATCCTCCAAGGTGTAGAACAAAGATGGGACCACCAAACAGGGCTTGAACTTGTATAGTTTCAAGGTGAATGTTAGGAAATGGCTCCTAGAAAATGTCACAGAGTAACTAGGGCTGGGCGATATGACCAAAAACGTTATCGCGATAAAATGATAAAATTATTTTCATATAATTCGATATCGATAATTATCGTCGATATAATGTCTGTCAAGTTTAATTAACTTATTATGCTGCTGCGAATGTCTCAAGTCGAGTTGATGTCGTCATCAGTCCGCGCACGTTAACAGTAGCCGACAAGCGGAGCATCTCATGACAATAAATATGACACTAAAACTCTTCCGCCACAATATATTGAAACGACGTCCACTGTATACCCCACACTACTTAAACGTGGCCTCAGAATTCAAAACACACACATACTCGGCACGTAAATATATAAAACAACGCCGTGCAAGCTAATTAGCCTAGCAAGCCTTGTTGTTGAGTGAGTCCTAGTACCTCTGGGTCTCCTTCCGGATCTCGTTCGCTCTCGGCCATCTCCTTCACTGATTGGTTGTTAGCTGTTGTGCGTATGCACGTCACGTCATCACGTAACGTTGGTTGTTGTTAGTGGGTGTGCTGAGCCGAGGCTGAACGGAGCCAAGCTTGGAAATCGATATATCGAAACTTTGCAACCACGTTTCATGTTTATTTCGAGGAAATAATTTATCGCGATAGTTATCGTTATCGTTTTATCGCCCAGCCCTAAGAGTAACTCAGGAAGCCTCCTGTTTTAATGTAGTGTAGTTTTAGTGTGTCTGTACATTTTATACATATCTTATTAATAATGTTGTATTTTACTTTTACATTTTATTTTTAGCAATATACTGTAGGCTGATGATAATATGTGTAATACATGTTTATGTAAATACTATGTGCTGCTGAGACCAAGGACCTAAATGGAAACAAGTCTGTGACTTTTTTGTACTATCCTTGATCATTTTAGGATGCATGACTTGTTGTAACATGTTTTAATAATTGTCAAATAAACTAAACTAAACTAAAGCTAGAGATAAATACCATGTTTTCAGATGATATTAGGGATGAGCCTATGTGCCGAATGTGAAGTCGGGAAAGCATGGATAATGAGATGGACATGGATATTTTTATTACACAGATATTAATATTATTATTCTGGGATCATTTATGAGCTCCATTGACATGGACATTGTCCACCTAGGCAACACCATCTATTCGGCATCAATTACCTGTAGGACTGCTATTAAAAACTACCTGTAGGACTGCTGTCAAAACAACCTGTAGGACTGCTGTTAAAACTACATGTAGGACTGCTGTCAAAACGACCTGTAGGACTGCTGTCAAAACGACCTGTAGGACTGCTGTCAAAACGACCTGTAGGACTGCTGTCAAAACTACCTGTAGGGGGCGGTCAGGTGGCGTAACGGAGATTGCGTTCGTCACCAACCCCGGAGCGGCTGGATTCGCCTGTTCGAATCCAGCTCACAGCTCCGGGGTTGTCACCAGCTTGGCTGGCCGTTCACACTAATACAATTGGCAGTATTAGAGGGTGGGAGAAGCTGGCGGGGTGGGTCCGGGTCGTTGTAAACAGCGACTCCTACAGTTTGGTCGGGGCGCTTGCTAAGCGCGGATAGGATCTAAGTGGGATAGTGTGATCCTTCCACACGCTACGCCCTCTCAGTGAGAATCCGCGCTGCCAGGTGAAAAGAAGCGGTTGATTGGCTGGACGTGTGTCGGAGGAAGCACATGGTAGCCTCCACTCTCCCAGACCGACTGTGGGGGGTAAGTGCGCAGCGACCAGGAAGGGGATTGGGAATTGGCATAACGACTAAACATTGGGATGGGAGAAAAATCGGAGGAAAAAGGAGGGGGAAAATATCAAAAAAAAAAAAACTACCTGTAGGACTGCTGTTAAAACTACCTGTAGGACTCCTGTCAAAATCCCTGTAGGACTGCTGTTAAAACTACCTACTGCTGTTAAAACTACCTGTAGGACTGCTGTTAAAACTACCTGTAGGACTCCTGTCAAAATCCCTGTAGGACTGCTGTTAAAACTACCTGTAGGACTGCTGTTAAAACTACCTGTAGGACTCCTGTCAAAATCCCTGTAGGACTGCTGTTAAAACTACCTGTAGGACTGCTGTTAAAACTACCTGTAGGACTGCTGTTAAAACTACCTGTAGGACTGCTATCAAAACTACCTAACTACCTGTAGGACTGCTGTCAAAACTACCTGTAGGACTGCTGTCAAAACTACCTAACTACCTGTAGGACTGCTGTCAAAACGACCTGTAACTGAGGGGTTACAAAACCCTGACTGTATTAAAGATTGTGATAGATTAAACCACTACTACATATTATTATTATTATTACTTGCCAGACAGTACAGTTAAATATGGCAGACACTCAGAATAGACGGCACGGTGACAAGGAGATATCATTTACAGTATTTATTATTATGCAGCCAATATACAAATGGGAATGACTTGGTCGCTCTTTTATGGCGAATAATATGAGAAAGTCAGCGAGTAGCAAAGTCAGTGGGAATGAATAATTCCTAAGCTAGGTATACTAGACCAAACGCCGCCTGGCGTGGGATGGCAATATAGGGGGGCAAACGAGGGTACCGCTGGAGACAGGTGATATCCTTCCAGAGTTGTAAGCTCCGGAGGAAGGAAGAAGGTATGGATACTCAGGCTGTTCACTTGAAGAAAAGGGGTTCTCATACGGATCCGGTCTTTATAATCCAAGTGCTCAGTAGCAAGGTAATAGCTGTAATCCAATGCTCGATAGCAATGATGATAGCCAGCCAGCTTCGTCCTCGAAGCTAGCCCGAGGTAAGATCTTCAAGGTAGTTAAATCCAAACGACAGTGGGTATTAACGATGCTCTTCTCCACGGTACTACGTTCCACAATCACTATAATCCAACCAATAATGGTTCTACAATATCGCCGCGGTAGGTTCCAATGTGCACATGTCCAATAGTTCTGCTACTAGGCCCTCCTCGTGTGCTGGCACTAATTACTAAGTCCACACACACTTGCTAAGGTTCACACTAGTTACTAAACGAACGAACTGCTTGTAATACGATTCACACTAAATGACGACTCTTTACTTCACATTAAGTTAGGTCGAACTTGACTCTGCTATACGCTAGGTGCAGCTACTGCTATTGCATTACTCCGGACGAACTTCACGTTACTTCATACAACTGCTACTTAGACGAACACTGCTTTACCGAACTGCTACTGTTCGCGCCTTCCACGATATATATACTTAGAGGGCTTTCTAGTGCCCAGCCTCAGCTCTTGTCTGGAATCAATGCGCTGGCACCAGGCATGTCCCAACTTGTCCAGACTCGCCTTTGAACCTGTCTCAGGGGCGCGGTCCTTGGCGCTGCGAACGTCAAGGGCATTATCCAATGAGGAAAGCGAATAATGCTATGATTCAAATGGAGGCTTAAAGGGATATAGCTTATATATATAAATAATATACAAGTTATATAAAACAATAAAACGTAGATTCTCAATGTTAATCTGGCCCTTCACAACACTCCCCGTAGGACTGCTGTCAAAATACCTGTAGGACTGCTGTCAAAATACCTGTAGGACTGATGTTAAAACGACCTGTAGGACTGCTGTCAAAATCCCTGTAGGACTGCTGTTAAAACTACCTGTAGGACTGCTGTCAAAACTACCTAACTACCTGTAGGACTTCTGTTAAAAGATACCTGTAGGACTGCTGTTAAAACTACCTGTAGGACTGCTGTCAAAACTACCTGTAGGACTTCTGTTAAAAGATACCTGTAGGACTGCTGTTAAAACTACCTGTAGGACTGCTGTCAAAACTACCTGTAGGACTTCTGTTAAAAGATACCTGTAGGACTGCTGTTAAAACTACCTGTAGGACTGCTGTTAAAACTACCTGTAGGACTGCTGTTAAAACTAGCTGTAGGACTTCTGTTAAAATACCTGTAGGACTGCTGTTAAAATACCTGTAGGACTGCTGTCAAAATACCTGTAGGACTGCTGGTACAGGTTTATAGAGAACGTTCGGTGAAATGGGTGAATGAACTCCAGCTCTGCCGCACGCGCCTCGAGGTCACGCGCCTCGTCTTCCGACCCGAGCGCAGCGACCGTCCTCCGCTTCGAGACAGAACGCTACACACACTAACCAACGGTGACGAGCTGTTCTATTAATTCACACGCTGCTGTCGGACACGCGGTCAACAGATACGCCGGGCGTCCCGGCGAACATGAGCGCAGTCACCTTGCGTATTGACGGATGCATTTGGTCGGGTACAAATGCAAACAGGTGTAGACTATTGAAGACTCACTTAGTCTTGTGTTACAGCAGGACTCCACCTACCGCCTCTGCCGCTCATGTCAAGGACTACTGTTCCTCTCGGCCTCAGTCTTTGTGTCAATGCCTTAGCAATGCTATTATTATTTAATTTAAAACTGGCATTTTGTTAAAGGTGCTATAGATAAAAATCGTATGTAGAGTAATCTTTTAAATAACATGTCCACAGAGCTTTTAGAAAGGTGTGGAATAAAAGTATTGCTTTTCCTCCGCAGAAATTATATTGATATAATGATATTATAATGAATGTATAATATGAATGATTTAGGCGGGTCCAAAATGAATGTTGTTGTTTATATGTTGCATGCATGTATTCTCTCCCTACATCCCATTTCTCTGCTCAGCACAGGCTGGTGCTCTAGTGCGACATCTAGTGGTTGAATGTTATCTATAGCACCTTTAACCTCTTAACATGCTGCGTACCGTGTACGGTACGCCACGCCTGTGTGCACTGCTGTCGGACACATGATGATATGATGTACAGGTCAAAAGTTGATAACAATCCCACAAAAATGACAAATGGCAAAATTACAGCCCGAAGCCGACAGACGAGGGCAAAGTGCCGCCTAGTGGCGTGCTAGGGTTCCTAAAACTCTGAACTATCCCTTTAATGGAAAAAATGTAACTAAATATAAATTAGATTATGTCAAGAGAGATTAGCAGCGACAATATTTTGAGTTATTCTGATAATGATGATGATGATGATGATGATGATGGTGATGATGATGATGATGATGATGATGATGATGATGATGATGATGATGATGATGATTACTATGGTGATGATGATTATGGTGATGATTATGATGATGTTGAAGACTGTGGATCAGACTCAGGGTGGTTCAGACTCAGGGAGGACCAGACTCGGGGTGCATGAGGTGGACCAGACATAATTAAGGACAGTACACACCCCCAGCACAGACTCTTCAACCTCCTGCCATCAGGCAGGCGATACAGGACTCTGAAAACCAGGACTACGAGACTGACAAACAGTTTCTACCCACAGGCCATCAGGCTTGTGAATGCCAGCTCCTCCACCTAGCCCCCCCCCCCCCCCCCCCCCACAGACACACACCTTCTTGAAACTGATCCCCCCCACCCCGCTTTTGTTCCAGGCAGACACTCTGACCTGACTGCTGCTGTGACCAACACTGTCACCCTTTCCCCGAACTATGAATCACTGAAAGACACTTTTTTAACTGCTGCTGTGACCCAGTACTGTCACCTCCATTTATATGTAAATATTGATCAGAACGTGCAATGTTACTCACTGTGCCTTGTATATATTATATTTATCTATTTTTACCTTCTTTTCTAGCACTCGCTTGTATTTAAAATATGTTTTTAGTTAAAGGAACACTCCAACATTTTGGGAAATTAGCTTATTTGCCATCTACCCTGAAGTTAGACAAGAAGATACATACCTTTTTCTTCTCTGTGCATGCAGTAGGAGTAGGAAGACGTTGGGAACTAGGCTAATGGAGGAACCTACTTCCAGTGACTGACGCTAAGCTAGGCTAACGGTGCGCGTCTTCCTACTCCTACTACATGCACAGAGAAGAAAAAGGTATGCATCTTCTTGTCTAACTCCAGGGTAGATGGCAAATAAGCTAATTTCCCAAAATGTTGGAGTTTTCCTTTAAGTATTGTGTGATTTTGTGTGAAGGGCGGACAATCAAAGTAAGATTTTCATTGTATGGCAAACTGTCTGTTTAACTGTGCACATGACAATAAACAATCTTGAATCTTGAATCTTGAATGTATTACTGCTATGAAGGTTACGAATGAACACCAGTCCCTCCTGTCAATATATGAGTCAGTCTGTTCTCAGGAAAGTACAGAGAATATTGTCTGATCATCTCATATTCTCCACGTCCCATATGAGCTCTTACCCTCTGGCAGACGATATACACCCCAATGTAAACTCAACCGCTTAAAAAACTAATTTCTGCCTACCTCAATTAACATGTTAAATAATGTTGCTTGAGGCTGCAGAGGTTGTCATTAGATTCATGATAAGGTGTGAGGTGGTCATGTAATAGATTAATGATATGATGTGAGGTGGTTATGTATTAGATTCATGAGCAAATAACAAATGTAACATAGAAAGTAGCTGATTCCAGTTACAAGTGTTTTGAACATATATAAACTGTAAACAGACAATACATTTCCTTTGATGTGTTGTGATGACCCATTTAGGGGCTAATATTTTCAGTTTGGTGCAAATTAAGGATGGAATTATGCAATCTGGCTTTTAAAAGATGGAATCCAAAAATAACTGCAGCGTTTTGAGCTTTTAGGGAAACTTGCAGATATATTGTGACATTTCTTTCTTCATGAGCAATTCATACCATGATTAGATGAACAGAAACACAATTCTAGGCCAATAAGAATCGGGGTCAGATCTTAGTGGGATGCTGTTTATCTAGTGTGTGTGTGTGTGTGTGTGTGTGTGTGTGTGTGTGTGTGTGTGTGTGTGTGTGTGTGTGTGTGTGTGTGTGTGTGTGTGTGTGTGTGTGTGTGTGTGTGTGTGTGTGTGTGTGTGTGTGTGTGTGTGTGTGTGTGTGTGTGTGTGTGTGTGTGTGTGTGTGTGTGTGTGTGTGTGTGTGTGTGTGTGTGTGTGTGTGTGTGTGTGTGTGTGTGTGTGTGTGTGTGTGTGTGTGTGTGTGTGTGTGTGTGTGTGTGTGTGTGTGTGTGTGTGTGTGTGTGTGTGTGTGTGTGTGTGTGTGTGTGTGTGTGTACGTGCGTGCGTGCGTGCGAGTGTGAGACAGTAGACCTGAGCTTAAACTGCAAGGGAAGCTTGCCTGTCTCCCTGCCGCTGACCACTCTGTCTCGCACGCAGTTTTAAAAAATTTAGCTATAGATGAGAGCATCATCATTTTTACTTTAAAAGCTAGGCTACAGGTTTTACCATCAATGCTCAACCTTTCCATCTGGTTCCCTGGCAGTCATAGCCCACACTGCATACACCATGGTCACGAACAGACAACAGAAACCATGTCTCACATACTCAATGGCTGTCATGCATACAAAGGGCTCTACATTTGTAGGCATGATATGATCGTGGATCTGATTGCAGACAGTGTCAGTTCCACACTCGGGTCACCTGCAACATTATAAGCTGTATAAGCACACCAGTGTGAAGCCATATATGCTTAATCTGTGTAGGGACAATTCATTGTTCTCTGATATTTCAGCAAACACCCCTGATGTTGTTATTTTTAATGAGAATAACAGAGAGGTTCTCATCCTAGAAGTTGGCTGCACGTTTGACTACAGTCTAGAGAGGAAGCCTTTACAACCAAAATGTTAAAATATCAACTGTTAGAGCATACCATATCACAACTCGTCTACAACTGTAAACTTTTAGTCTTCATATTTGGAGGCCTGGGTCATGTCCATAAGTTGGGTGTTAGAGGCCTTCAGATGGCCGGTCTTCCGAAGAGAAGAGACAAACAATTAGCAAGATATTGCTCAGTGTCAGCAATTATTGGCAGCCGGGCAATTTGGAGAAGACGCTGCTATCTGTATCCGTGAGCTGTGTGTAGATTGTCAGGTTCATCATCTATGTGTGTGTGTGTAACTTTGTCAATTTGGGCACGACTGTATCAGAATAACCCACAATGTACAAGTGCACTGATAATATTTGTGTCCTTTAAACATTGTCTTTATGTGGACATAAATAAAGATTCTATGTGTGTGTGTGAGTGTGAGACAGTAGACCTGCACATTAGATAGGGGGGGGGGGGGTCGACTGAACATCACTCGACGTGACTGTAAATGAGGGAAACCTCAGTTGTCTTTTGAATTTGAATAAGGTTTGAAATGAAATATTGTATTGAATTTGTGTGTCGATTCCGTATGACAAGTATTGATTGTTAAATACTATAATGTATTCTATGTATTCTACACAATCTATTTCTATTGTGTATTTATTGTTTTGAGTGAGGGGGCAGGCTAAATAAGATTTTCTTCTCCCTCCTCCCTTTCTCTCATGGAATGTGCAAATTGAAACGTTTGATTATGAAATGATCCTTTTATACTTTTATAATATGCATTACCATGAACGGAACAAATAAAAATGAAATTAAATATATATATATATATATATAGAGGAATGGAGACGTGTTTTGATTCCCCCCCCCCCCCCACCTAGGGCTGAGCCCAAACGTTCGATCGTTCGGACCTTCGTTCGTTACGTTGGCATTAGAATTCTAAATCAACATTCTTTTTCATTTTATATATTTTTTCTATTCATTCGGTTTAAACCAATGGGGTTTTTCTTCACAGTTGCAGATAAAGATTAGGCTACACTAATATTATAGTATTAAAAAAACTGATTTTTATATTCATTCGTTATATTATATTATATATATATATATATTATTAATTAGTATAATAATTTGTTATTATTAGTTATATTCATTAAAGAAAGTTGATTTTTTTAAAGACTCATTTAATCAGATTAATCACTTTATTCAAATTGAGGATTTTGTTTGAGGATATTTATAAAAAAAAGATTTTAATTTTTTATTCATTAGAAAAAGAAAGCAATACGCTTGGACCAGCACTCACAGATTTTGGTATATTTAATGGCAGCCTGAAACAAATGTTGTTGGAACGATTATGTTCCTTCCTCAGTGTTCGAAAAACCCTGAAGAAGTTCGAATCCCAAAAACAGGCTTCGGGGAAACAGCCCTATGACCCTCTGCACCTGTGTTGTTTGACTGATCTAGGATCAGCTGTAGCCCCCCCCCCCCCCACCTGAACAATGACCCTCTCTGTGTTGTTTGACTGACCTGGGATCAGCTGTAGCCCCCCCCCTCACCTGAACACTGACCCTCTCTGTGTTGTTTGACTGATCTGGGATCAGCTGTAGCCCCCCCCCCCCCCCCCCCCCACCTCAACACTGACCCTCTCTGTGTTGTTTGACTGATCTGGGATCAGCTGTAGCCCCCCCCCCCCCCCCCCCCCACTTGAACACTGACCCTCTCTGTGTCGTTTGACTGACCTGGGATCAGCTGTAGCCCCCCCCCCACACCTGAACACTGACCCTCTCTGTGTTGTTGTTGTTGTTGTTGTTGTTGTTGCTCCTCCAGCCAGTATTGATGTCAGCGGGACACACTCCAATGTACACCTCTGCCGTCTCCACACTGGTAAGAACGCAGCATGACGCCGCTGTCCAGCATCTTCATCCTCCTCCTCCTCATCATCACAGTCATCATCATCATCATCATCATCATGGCCGTCGTCATAATCATCATCATCATCATCGCCGTTGTCATCATAATCATCATCATCGTCGTTGTCATCATCATCATCATCATCATCATCATCATCATCATCATCATCATCATCATCGCTGTAATCATCATCATCATCATTCATTGACGTCGTCATCATCATCATCACCTGCCCTCTGATGTCATCTCATCACAGGCGGCGAGCTCGTCCTCACGTCGTCTCATCCGCACCACGCGAGGAAAGTCACGAGGTCATCTGTGTCGTGGTCAGAAGCCTAAGCGGGTTTAAAGTTGCGGCCGGCACTGGCCGCTCACAATCCAACCCCCCCGCCGGGTTGCCAAACCAACGTTGGTCGTCATTGGCTTCCACCTCGTTGTGGGGGCGGGTCTTTGGTTTGGTTGGTTTCCATGGAGACACCGTCTGTGTCCCCTGTGCGTCTGGTCTGTCCTGCTTCACCTTTGAGACGTGGAGAGCTGCTTCGCTAGCGGGAGTTCTCTGGACACAGCTTCCGTTTAGTCCGTTATTATTATTTTATTTTATCTTTTATTAACCTTTATTTTACCCAGGGTAGGTTCGCTGAGCGGATGCTCTTTTTCAGGAACGCCCTGCTTCACATTCACACAGTTCCATTCATACCTGGGAGCTGCCCAGTACAACCACAGTCTGACACTGTTGGCCACTGAGCAACTCCACTGGAGCAGTTGGGGGTTAAGTGCTTTGCTCAAGGGCACTTCAGTGGTTGGTGTTAAGGGGATAGGAGAGAGTTCATTAATTCACTTCCCCAGCCCAGATTTCTTCCTGCCGGTCCGGGAGATCGAACCAGCCCAGTCACAAACCCGCTTCTCTAACCATTAGGCCACCGTTATCTCGGAGCAGTTCTCACTCTTCATAGTTAGCGTCACTTGAACTGGTGATTGGAATCACGCTAATTCATATGAATTGTTTTGTATTTAATTTATATTTATTTAGCCTTTCATTAATGCCTATTGTTTTTGTTTCATTGCATGTCCCACACGTGCATGTCCCATAAAAGAGCATCAACAACCCCAGTTGTTCAAATGCATCTTGCAATGCAATACCCATGTATTCATTCATAACAATATTATAATAATATTACCACTGTTGTCATGGTAACATAATTTTTAAATATTACAAATGCCATAAGGAAAAAGGTTATAAACTTGAATATGTATATATAATGGATAACCTTTACATACATGTTTCTAATAGCTGGGGTATGAGGCTAGATAGGGTGTTTGCCTACTTGAGTATCACAAGATACTATCAGAGGACTGGTGTAAACACTCAGTAGGTCCACAGCCATGATGCCTCTATTGTCTGACAGCTCTTACTCCTACTAACGGTGCTTATATGATTGTTTGAATGGCAGCTAATTAAAAGGCAATTCATTTGCATCTCTCTTGATGAATGGAGGTCCATGGATGAAGTTGAAAAATGGTGCATTGTGCTGTAATTTCCCCTTATCTTATCTAGTCTTATCTTATTTTATCTTATCTTAATGTATCGTATCTGATCCGATCCAATCTTATCATCTGATCTGATCTGATCTTATTGTATCTTATCTTATCTTATTGTATCTTATTGTATCTTATCTTATCTGATCTGATCTTATCTGATCTGATAAGATAAGATGATTGAGTTTTGTGACCTTCAAGTTCAAATGATATCCAAATTATATGGGTTTGGATGAAACCAATTGAATAACTAAGAGGGCGTTCATTAAATAATTCCACTACTGACACTAAGACGGGAACCAGGCACTGTGCCTGTTCTGCCTGGAGATCAGCACGGCCCTGCTACACTATACAGTCTGGTTAATCTGGATAGTAGTGTCAGGATTGTGTCTGTACCGGGCGCAGCCCAGAGCCTGGCTGGCTGCAGTGTGGGACTCCCGCCTGTAGGTGGCAGTGTTGGATTGTAGCGTGACTCTTTCATAACCTTGAGAGGATTCTGCACGGACACATTTCTATGTAGACCACAGACGGGGGCAGCTCATTGAATTACTGGATACATTGCTATGCTGCTCTGCTTCCCACCGGTGAAAAACGTAATAAACTGTCCCTCTCTGTAAAGGATGGAGTCTTCCTTGCAGCTCATCTGATTACATTATGTCTCCTGATTTGTGTGAGTGGGTGGGTGAGTGAGTGAGTGAGTGAGTGAGTGAGTGAGTGAGTGAGTGAGTGAGTGAGTGAGTGAGTGAGTGAGTGAGTGAGTGAGTGAGTGAGTGAGTGAGTGAGTATGCATGCATTCATAGGTCCAATATGCTCCTTGTTGTGAGAGAAATAGTGGCCATGTGTGCTGCTGTTATGTGCTGTCATGTTCTGTCATGTTCTGTCATGTTCTGTCATGTTCTGTCATGTCCTGTCACTTTCTGTCATGTGCTGCCATGTTCTGTCATGTTCTGTCATGTTCTGTCATGTCCTGTCACTTTCTGTCATGTGCTGCCATGTTCTGTCATGTTCTGTCATGTTCTGTCATGTGCTGCCATGTTCTGTCATGTTCTGTCATGTTCTGTCATGTCCTGTCACTTTCTGTCATGTGCTGCCATGTTCTGTCATGTTCTGTCATGTTCTGTCATGTGCTGCCATGTTCTGTCATGTTCTGTCATGTTCTGTCATGTGCTGCCATGTTCTGTCATGTTCTGTCATGTTCTGTCATGTTCTGTCATGTTCTGTCATGTCCTGTCACTTTCTGTCATGTGCTGCCATGTTCTGTCATGTTCTGTCATGTTTTGTCACTTTCTGTCATGTTCTGTCATGTCCTGCCATGTGCTGCCATGTGCTGCCATGTGCTGTCATGTGCTGTCATGTGCTGTCATGTTCTGTCATGTTCTGTCATGTTCTGTCATGTGCTGCCATGTTCTGGCATGTGCTGTCATGTTCTGTCATGTTCTGCCATGTGCTGCCATGTTCTGTCATGTTCTGTCATGTGCTGCCATGTTCTGGCATGTGCTGTCATGTTCTGTCATGTTCTGTCATGTGCTGCCATGTTCTGGCATGTGCTGCCATGTTCTGTCATGTGCTGTCATGTGCTGTCATGTGCTGTCATGTGCTGTCATGTGCTGTCATGTGCTGTCATGTGCTGTCATGTGCTGCCATGTTCTGTCACTCTAGTGAACAAACTATCATGGACGAGACACAGAATCAGTGGTGATAAGAATGGGGAGAAATATATCGGTAATAAGGAGGTGTTCAGAGTTTTTAACACCGCCCGCAACTAACCAAACAAGTCATTGAAACTCTAGTACTTTCACATCTTGACTATTGCTCAATGATTTGGTCAGGGGCAAACAAGGGAGACTTGGGAAAGTTGCAGCTGGTTCAAAACAGAGCAGCTCGGCTTGCCCTAAGCTGTACATCACGTTGTAATGTTAAAAAAATGCACGTCAAGCTCTCCTGGTCGACAGTCGAAGAGAGGCTGACGGTATCACTCATTGTCTTTTTAAGAAATATCAAGCTGATGAGTCATCCTACGTGTCTATATAGCCAATTAACACCCAGCTCTGAAATACACACATACAAGACGAGACATGCCACAAGAGGGTGCTATCAAGTCCCTAAAGCAGGGGTCGGGAACCTATGGCTCGCGAGCCATATATGGCTCTTCTGGTGACAGCATATGGCCCCCAGAATTTTTTGAGAAAAAAAACCCCCTTTTTTTTTTTTTTTTTTTTTTATACTTGTGATATTTCTTAATAATACTGTGTCATTTTAAAGTAAACAGAAATTAGTTTTGAAGATACAGCTAATAGTATCTGTAGCTGAAGATATAGCGAGCAGAGCTGGCGAGGGAACACAAGTGGACAGAAATTAAAAATCTTCAACCTGAAGACCAGCTGATTCTTAAAACTTGGAACGAGCTTCCTGTGACATACCACACAATGCAGCGTGAGTATTGCCGTATTGACCATGTTTGGCTCTACATATGCATATGGGCAGTCATTCTCGCATATGAGGAACATTAAGACCAACCTACGCTCACGTTTAACTGATGGAAGCCTCAACGCCTGCATGAAGCTCAATCTCAGCACGTATGAACCAGATTACAAGGCCATCAGCAAAACCATGCAGCACCAGAAGTCGCATTAAAAGTAAGACATATTTAATTTATTATACGTTAAAAATACTATATGGCTCTCAATGAAATATTTTTAGAAATATTTGGCTTTTATGGCTCTCCCAGTCAAAAAGGTTCCTGACCCCTGCCCTAAAGCTAAAACAGGGTCAATGCAACGAAAAGTGCTGTATAGAGCCATGACTGAATGGAACAATATGTTATTACATTTATATAGTGTATTTTCTTTTATACTACTATACAGTTTCCTCTTTATATTTGATAGAATTTCAATGAAAATAAATACATAAATAAAATACAATTAACACCAGCGGATAGAAAACGGGCACTTTTTGACTCTGAGGGCAGGGGTTCAAGCCCCCTATTGGGCCCCATCTGTGCACGTGCCTGTGTGTGTCTCTTTCTACACACTGTTTCCTGGGCCAGGGTTTTCCATTAGATTACGCTCACGCGGGGCGGTTGGACCAGAGCCACGGCCTCTGAAGCCGCTGCGGTGGGTTGGCACGGGGAGGCGGGGTCACGCGGAGGTTGTAGTAGGTGGCTGGGAGTCAGAACGCCGTGGGCACCAGGTGGGCGCCAACACTGTGCCAACGCTGTGCCACGCTACGCTCCGGAGATGAGACCGGAGCTCCTCTTATGTAGTTCTGATGGAGATGAGACCGGAGCTCCTCTTATGTAGTTCTGATGGAGATGAGACCGGAGCTCCTCTTATGTAGTTCTGATGGAGGCACTTAGTAACGAGGAGGTTTGAACGGATGGAATTCCTAACGTTACTACATTTACATTTACATTTGCATTTAGTCATTTAGCTGACGCTTTTATCCAAAAGCGACTTACAAGTTCTATACGACAAGTCATCAGTAAGGGCACAACTCTATCAGCTGAGTAACAATGTTCATCAAAGTGTTGCGTGCTACAGTGTAGGTTAGTTTATTAGGACAAGTGCATGACAGTTCATTTTTTTAATTTCAGATAATGGTTGAAGAAGTGCGTCTTTAGTCGACGGCGAAAGATTGGACGGGTTTCGGCTGTCCTGACTGGGGTGGGTAGTAGTTCATTCCACCATTGTGGGGCAAGGACTGAGAAAAGGCAGGTTCTCCTTGATGACCCTCCCGGAGCTTGGATAGGAGTGGGTCTGAGACGGCCAGAAGAAGCAGAGCGTAGGGGTCTTGAGGGTGTGTAGTTAGAGACCATTGACCGGAGGTAGGCGGGAGCGGTTCCCTTTGCCGCACGGTATGCCAGGTCGAGGGCCTTGAAGCAGATAAGTGCAGCAATGGGGAGCCAGTGCAGGTCCCTAAGAAGTGGGGTGACATGGGCTGACTTCGGTAGGTTTGAGATCAGACGGGCCGCTGCGTTCTGAAAGAGTTGAAGAGGCTTGGTGGCAGTGGCCGGGAGGCCAGCAAGCAGTGCGTTGCAGTAGTCGAGGCGGGAGATGACTGTTGATTGGACGAGGAGTTGGGTGGCTTCTTTTGTCAGGAAGGGGCGGTTACTTGCTACAAAACAAACATTAAGCAGAGAAAGATTAGAATCTACTGCATTTTGAGGTGAACTGTGAGCTTTAAATATGTTTAAAATGAATCTCTGCAGTGAGTTCTTGCCATGGTAACTGAGGACTGTTATCACCTATCACAACTTTACCCTACCATATCAGGATAATGTCACCTACTACTACTTTACCATACCATAGTATATCAGGATAATGTCACCTACTACTACTTTACCATACCATAGTATATCAGGATAATGTCACCTACTACTACTTTACCATACCATAGTATACCAGGATAATACCACCTACTACTACTTAAATATGCCATAGTATACCAGGATAATATTAGTCTGGTACATACAGTATATGTATGGTGATCTATGGTGAAGCACTCTCTAGTCTGGTACATACAGTATATGTATGGTGATCTATGGTGAAGCGCTCTCTCTAGTCTGGTACAGTACATACAGTATATGTATGGTGATCTATGGTAGATACAGTATATGTATGGTGATCTATGGTAGATACAGTATATGTATGGTGATCTATGGTGAAGCGCTCTCTAGTTAGTACATACAGTATATGTATGGTGATCTATGGTGAAGCGCTCTCTAGTCTGGTACATACAGTATATGTATGGTGATCTATGGTGAAGCGCTCTCTGGTACATACAGTATATGTATGGTGATCTATGGTGAAGCGCTCTCTGGTACATACAGTATATGTATGGTGATCTATGGTGAAGCGCTCTCTAGTGTGGTACATACAGTATATGTATGGTGATCTATGGTGAAGCGCTCTCTCTAGTCTGGTACATACAGTATATGTATGGTGATCTATGGTGAAGCGCTCTCTCTAGTCTGGTACATACAGTATATGTATGGTGATCTATGGTGAAGCACTCTCTAGTCTGGTACATACAGTATATGTATGGTGATCTATGGTGAAGCGCTCTCTAGTTAGTACATACAGTATATGTATGGTGATCTATGGTGAAGCGCTCTCTGGTCTGGTACATACAGTATATGTATGGTGATCTATGGTGAAGCGCTCTCTAGTTAGTACATACAGTATATGTATGGTGATCTATGGTGAAGCGCTCTCTGGTCTGGTACATACAGTATATGTATAGTGATCTATGGTGAAGCGCTCTCTAGTTAGTACATACAGTATATGTATGGTGATCTATGGTGAAGCACTCTCTAGTCTGGTACATACAGTATATGTATGGTGATCTATGGTGAAGCACTCTCTCTGGTACATACAGTATATGTATGGTGATCTATGGTGACACGCTCTCTAGTCTGGTACATAAAGTATTTGTATGGTGATCTATGGTGAAGCACTCTCTAGTTAGTACATACAGTATATGTATGGTGATCTATGGTAGATACAGTATATGTATG
>NC_140172.1:138678838-138751651 GCF_963971535.1 Notolepis coatsorum
CTCTCTTCACAACTGGGGACGTTTGAGGCAGGCGTTGCCCATTAAAGCGGGTGGAGGCTTGTCGACTGTCAGTGGAGGCTTGTCACACCTATGTTCAACATTGGGAGGGATGGAGATTGCTTTGCTATTGCTGGATCTTGAGTCATATTTGACCAGCAACGTCTAGTCTGAAAGTTGCATCTGCATTTCGTTTAACGGTACAGGCTCACGCACCACTGCTGGGTGTGCGATAATGATCATGTTTGTACAATAAAAGCAGCTTGCTTGTTACAGAAACAGCCCGTTGAGAATAGGACTGAAACAGAGAGGTATAGAGGCTGCTAGAATGAGAACAAGACTGAAACAGAGAGGTATAGAGGCTGCTAGAATGAGAACGGGAGTGAAACAGAGAGGTATAGAGGCTGCTAGAATGAGAGCAGGACTGAAACCGAGAGGTATAGAGGCTGCTAGAATGAGAACGGGACTGAAGCTGCTAGAATGAGAAAGCGACTGAAACAGAGAGGTATAGAGACTGCTAGAATGAGAACAGGACAGAAACAGAGAGGTATAGAGGCTGCTAGAATGAGAACAGGACTGAAGCTGCTAGAATGAGAAAGCGACTGAAACAGAGAGGTATAGAGGCTGCTAGAATGAAAACAGGACAGAAACAGAGAGGTATAGAGGCTGCTAGAATGAGAACAGGACTGAAACAGAGAGGTATAGAGGCTGCTAGAATGAGAAGTAGGACTGAAACAGAGAGGTATAGAGGCTGCTAGAATGAGAACATGACTGAAACAGAGAGGTATAGAGGCTGCTAGAATGAGAACAGGACTGAAACAGAGAGGTATAGAGGCTGCTAGAATGAGAACATGACTGAAACAGAGAGGTATAGAAGCTGCTAGAATGAGAACGGGACTGAAACAGAGAGGCAGCATTTTTTTTATTACTATATATTCCCTTTTAGGCTACAGTCACTAAAAGTCTATTGAACTCTACTGTTGTAGGCTACAGCTACTAAAAGTATTTTATTTTTTACTTGTTATCATTTAACTGACGCTTTTATCCAAAGCAACTTACAAGTTCTGTACGACAAGTCAGCAGGAAGGGTACAACTCTTTCAACTGAGTAACAATGTTTGTCAAACAGTGTTGAAACTTGGGTGCTACAGTCTTGAGTGCATAGTAGTAAAGAGACATATTAGTATAGTAGGTAGTAATATAGGCATGGTAGATTATAAGCAAAGTGCATGATAGTAAAAGACAAAGGTTAGTTTATTATTATTATATATATTTTTTCAGATATTGATTAGTTTATTTATTTAGTGGTGGTTTCAGCTGTCCTGACTGTGATGGTTTCAGCTGTCCTGACTGTGGTGGTTTCAGCTGTCCTGACTGTGATGGTTTCAGCTGTCCTGACTGTGATGGTTTCAGCTGTTCTGACTGTGATGGTTTCAGCTGTCTGTCCTGCCTGTGATGGTTTCAGCTGTCTGTCCTGACTGTGATGGTTTCAGCTATCTGTCCTGACTGTGATGGTTTCAGCCGTCCTGACTGTGATGGTTTCAGCTGTCCTGACTGTGATGGTGTCAGCTGTCCTGACTGTGATGGTTTCAGCTGTCCTGACTGTGGTGGTTTCAGCTGTCCTGACTGTGATGGTTTCAGCTGTCCCGACTGTGATGGTTTCAGCTGTCCTGACTGTGGTGGTTTCAGCTGTCTGTCCTGACTGTGATGGTTTCAGCTGTCCTGACTGTGATGGTTTCAGCTGTCCTGACTGTGATGGTTTCAGCTGTCCTGACTGTGGTGGTTTCAGCTGTCCTGACTGTGGTGGTTTCAGCTGTTCTGACTGTGATGGTTTCAGCTGTCCTGACTGTGATGGTTTCAGCTGTTCTGACTGTGATGGTTTCAGCTGTCCCGACTGTGATGGTTTCAGCTGTATTGACTGTGGTGGTTTCAGCTGTCTGTCCTGACTGTGATGGTTTCAGCTGTCCTGACTGTGATGGTTTCAGCTGTCCTGACTGTGATGGTTTCAGCTGTCCTGACTGTGGTGGTTTCAGCTGTCCTGACTGTGGTGGTTTCAGCTGTCCTGACTGTGGTGGTTTCAGCTGTCTGTCCTGACTGTGATGGTTTCAGCTGTCCTGACTGTGGTGGTTTCAGCTGTCCTGACTGTGGTGGTTTCAGCTGTCTGTCCTGACTGTGATGGTTTCAGCTGTCCTGACTGTGATGGTTTCAGCTGTCCTGACTGTGATGGTTTCAGCTGTTCTGACTGTGGTGGTTTCAGCTGTCTGTCCTGACTGTGATGGTTTCAGCTGTCCTGACTGTGATGGTTTCAGCTGTCCCGACTGTGATGGTTTCAGCTGTCCTGACTGTGGTGGTTTCAGCTGTCTGTCCTGACTGTGATGGTTTCAGCTGTCCTGACTGTGATGGTTTCAGCTGTCCTGACTGTGATGGTTTCAGCTGTCCTGACTGTGATGGTTTCAGCTGTCCTGACTGTGGTGGTTTCAGCTGTCCTGACTGTGGTGGTTTCAGCTGTCCTGACTGTGATGGTTTCAGCTGTCCTGACTGTGATGGTTTCAGCTGTCCTGACTGTGGTGGTTTCAGCTGTTCTGACTGTGATGGTTTCAGCTGTCTGTCCTGATTGTGATGGTTTCAGCTGTCCTGACTGTGATGGTTTCAGCTGTCCTGACTGATGGTTTCAGCTGTCCTGACTGTGGTGGTTTCAGCTGTCCTGACTGTGATGGTTTCAGCTGTCCTTACTGTGATGGTTTCAGCTGTCCTGACTGTGGTGGTTTCAGCTGTCTGTCCTGACTGTGGTGGTTTCAGCTGTCTGTCCTGACTGTGATGGTTTCAGCTGTCCTGACTGTGGTGGTTTCAGCTGTCCTGACTGTGGTGGTTTCAGCTGTCTGTCCTGACTGTGATGGTTTCAGCTGTTCTGACTGTGATGGTTTCAGCTGTCCCGACTGTGATGGTTTCAGCTGTCTTGACTGTGATGGTTTCAGCTGTCTGTCCTGATTGTGATGGTTTCAGCTGTCCTGACTGTGATGGTTTCAGCTGTCCTGACTGTGATGGTTTCAGCTGTCCTGACTGTGATGGTTTCATCTGTCCTGACTGTGATGGTTTCAGCTGTCCTGACTGTGGTGGTTTCAGCTGTCTGTCCTGACTGTGGTGGTTTCAGTTGTCCTGACTGTGGTGGTTTCAGTTGTCCTGACTGTGTTGGTTTCAGCTGTCCTGACTGTGGTGGTTTCAGCTGTCCTGACTGTGATAGTTTCAGCTGTCCTGACTGTGATGGTTTCAGCTGTCTGTCCTGACTGTGATGGTTTCAGCTGTCCTGACTGTGATGGTTTCAGCTGTCCTGACTGTGATGGTTTCAGCTGTCTGTCCTGACTGTGATGGTTTCAGCTGTCCTGACTGTGATTGTTTCAGCTCTCCTGACTGATATGTTCCCACAGCCCAATGGTCTCACAGCCCTATGTTCCCACATTTCTACGATTTCTCTCAAAATTGGCCCTATGTTCCCACAGCCCAATGGTCCCGGACAAACCCTCTACTACCAGAGGACAATTGGATAATACGTTGGGTGTAATTGGCTACCAAATTATGAGAAAGGGGGATCAAATCAGATACAAATTTATGAAAAAAGGATATGTGGGAACATACTGTAGGGCTGTGGGAACATAGTGCTGTGGGAACATAGGGCTGTGGTAACATAGGGCTGTTGGAACATAGGGCTGTGGGAACATAGGGCTGTGGGAAAATAGGCATGCTCCCGAGAAATGCTACCAAGCTTTAGACATAATGTTAGCTAATGTTGTTGGTAGTACATATTCCTCCAGTGTTCCATTTCATTGCTCCAGTAGCCGATAGTTGCTAGTAGCTAACTGAAGCAGAAACCGTGCTGCGTTGCACTGTGCGGGAGAGCTGGAAGGAGAATGATGGCAAAGCAAGGGGTGCAGACTTAATTAATACAATTGCCCGTTCGAGAAGCGGAAGTGTCAAAGGCCTCAGGATATTGAGGAGTCTTGCTATCATTATTGTGAGCAAATGTTTGATTTTGCTGCAGCTTTTCTGGAAATCGCAGGTCACTTAGTTGTAATGTATGTTGTGTTTAATTGAAAGAAAACAAGGGCTGATGAAAGTATAAAGGTTGTTGAGTTGCTTTTGGATAAATGGTTTGACTCAGACTGTCGCAGAAAACCTCTAATTAAAAACTGACAGGGATTTATGTGGGAAATGTGCAGAGACAAGCTCTTAAAGATGGTCACAGAGACAAGCTCTTAAAGATGGTCACAGAGACAAGCTCTTAAAGACGGTCACAAAGACAAGCTCTTAAAGACGGTCACAGAGACAAGCTCTTAAAGATGGTCACAGAGACAAGCTCTTAAAGACGGTCACAGAGACAAGCTCTTAAAGATGGTCACAGAGACAAGCTCTTAAAGACAGTCACAGAGACAAGCTCTTAAAGACGGTCACAGAGACAAGCTCTTAAAGATGGTCACAGAGACAAGCTCTTAAAGACAGTCACAGAGACAAGCTCTTAAACATGGTCACAGAGACAAGCTCTTAAAGACGGTCACATAGACAAGCTCTTAAAGACGGTCACAGAGACAAGCTCTTAAAGATGGTCACAGAGACAAGCTCTTAAAGATGGTCACAGAGACAAGCTCTTAAAGATGGTCGCAGAGACAAGCTCTTAAAGATGGTCACAGAGACAAGCTCCAGCCACCCAAACAACTGCCTCTTTGAACTGCTGCGGTCAGGCAAGCGATACCGGAGTCTCATGGCAAGCACAGAGAGACTCAGAAGGAGCTTCTATCCCCAGGCCATCAGGATGCTCAATGAACAATGATTGAACAATGAACAATAGCAGGCCATCAACACACCCACAGCACACACACACTCACTTTAAATAAACAACACACTGTAGCACCCACTTTACCACACTTTACACTTTTACACTTTACACTTTATATTTATATTATTGGTAAGGAAATTGCACATCTCTCATTCCTTATTCCTTATTGCACCTGACCACCACAAGGTGGCACCACAAGCTAAGCTATACCTCACAATTTTTGTACCAGCTGTACATACTGTATATAGAGGTTTATACAACGGCATGCAAATTTCTCGATTCTGATTGGCCATTTACACGTCTTTATTGGCAACAATCCACGGTCCTGGGCTCAGGACCCGCCCACAACCGAATCACATATCACTCCCCGGCTCACTCCGGGAGAAAACAAGATCGCGGACAACAAATGGTTATGTTGAAAGCACCATAACGACTAAATATGAAGCGATTCTGTCAAGGGGAATGTGTTAGTCCTTTAAACAATGTTGGATGATGTAATTGATGGGTCTTGAGTCAATCTAGAACAAAAGAAAAATCGCGGATTGATTGATTGATTAATTGATTGATTTAAATTTCTTCCTTCCTACTTTCTACTGACTGCAGCGTTCTCTCTCACACTGTCCGACGCTGGCGTACCCACAAACACACACACACACATACACACACACACACACACACACACACACACATACACACACACACGCACGCACACACACACACTGTGACACACACACACACACACACGCACACACACACACACACACACACACACTCCTGTCTGCAACAGCGGGGGAGTCAGACTGAGAGAGAAGCAGCGCTGTTTTAAGTGAGCATGGTCTATTGAATTGATTGATTGGTTGATTGCTAATTTTATTACTGTACCCCTGGTTTCCAACTGGTTAAGTTTAGGCTAAAAGAAATAAATAAAAAAATAGGGCGAAGAAAACGTTTTTTTCCTATAGGGCAAAGAAAACGTTTTAATTTGTTTTACCTACTTTATATAGAAGCATCTAAGAATGAAGTTCTATGGAAAGTAGGTCTGCATTCCCTTAACAATTGTGTGTATTGAGCCGTACTGTATTGTACCCATTCTGCATCTGGTAATAAAATTTTCAATCAATCATTCCAATAATACACAGTTGGATGTGTTAGTTGGTTGGATGCACTTCAAGCTGCTTCCACCTGAGGCAACTTCTCTCAATCATTCCAATAATACACAGTTGGATGTGTTAGTTTGGTTGGATGCACTTCAAGCTGCTTCCACATGGAGGCAACTTGTCTTTTTTGTAGTTGTGGGAACTACTTTTTCTGGCGGATGGTTTTTTCAATAAATCTTCGATTAATGTGTGTTTATTGTATAGAAATAAGGTTGGATGAATCTGGCAGTTGTATAAAAGCTTTACACCACTTGTAGTCGTGATTTGTGACCAATAAACCATGCCTAGGGGGGTCTAACGACCACCCCTAGGCATGGTTTATTGGTCACAAACCACTCCTGCGCGTGATGTAATGCTTAAATACTGAACAATTTTGTTGTTAACACTTGTTTACGTACTTGACTTCTTGACTTTCTATTTTATACTTATTATACTTATTTATACTATCTTGTTATTATCTAGCACACTCTCAGGAGCAAAACAGAAAGAAACATGTCATGCAAAGTATTCTGTATTTCTGTATGACAAATAATAAAGAAACTTGAAACTTGAAGCTCTTAAAGATGGTCACAGAGACAAGCTCTTAAAGATGGTCACAGAGACAAGCTGTTAAAACCTCTTAACAATCGCCCCCAAAAGTGGCCATTTTAGTTTTTGAGGACTGCATATTTTTTTTGCAAACCAAAATACTATACTTTATACTTATAGCACATGCATGATGTTTATGTTTATGTATGCACTATGTTTATCACTACAGTAGGTGTATCACTAGATGTATCACTGGGTGTATCAGTATGTTTATAACTAGGTTTATCACTAGATGTATCACTATGTTTATAACTAGGTTTATCACTAGATGTATCACTAGATGTATCACTAGATGTATCACTAGATGTATCACTAGATGTATCATTAGATGTATCACTAGATGTATCACTAGATGTATCACTAGATGTATCACTAGATGTATCACTAGATGTATCACTAAGTTTATAACTAGGTTTATCACTAGATGTATCACTAGATGTATCACTAGATGTATCACTAAGTTTATAACTAGGTTTATCACTAGATGTATCACTAGGTTTATCACTAAGTTTATAACTAGGTTTATCACTAGATGTATCACTAGATGTATCACTAGATGTATCACTAGATGTATCACTAGATGTATCACTAGATGTATCACTAGATGTATCATTAGATGTATCACTAGATGTATCACTAGATGTATCACTAGATGTATCACTAGATGTATCACTAAGTTTATAACTAGGTTTATCACTAGATGTATCACTATGTTTATCACTAGATGTATCACTAAGTTTATAACTAGGTTTATCACTAGATGTATCACTAGGTTTATCACTAAGTTTATAACTAGGTTTATCACTAGATGTATCACTAGATGTATCACTAAGTTTATAACTAGGTTTATCACTAGATGTATCACTATGTTTATCACTAGATGTATCACTAAGTTTATCACTAAGTTTATCACTAGATGTATCACTAGATGTATCACTAAGTTTATCACTAAGTTTATCACTAGATGTATCACTAGATGTATCACTATGTTTATCACTAGATGTATCACTAGATGTATCACTATGTTTATCACTAAGTTTATCACTAGATGTATCACTAGATGTATCACTAGATGTATCACTATGTTTATCACTAGATGTATCACTAGATGTATCACTAGATGTATCACTATGTGTATCACTAGATGTATCACTAGATGTATCACTAGATGTATCACTAGATGTATCACTATGTTTATCACTAGATGTATCACTAGATGTATCACTAGATGTATCACTAGATGTATCACTAGATGTATCACTATGTTTATCACTAGGTTTATCACTAGATGTATCACTAGATGTATCACTATGTTTATCACTAGGTTTATCACTAGATGTATCACTAGATGTATCACTAGATGTATCACTAGATGTATCACTAGATGTATCACTATGTTTATCACTAGGTTTATCACTAGATGTATCACTAGATGTATCACTATGTTTATCACTAGGTTTATCACTAGATGTATCACTAGATGTATCACTACGCGACATTGTACTATTGTACTTATTTTATGCCTATTCTTAAATCTGCACGTTTACATTGCACTACTTTTATTGTCTTTTATACCTATTCGTATGTCTGAAATGTATGCAATTTTTTCTTTATTTTGTCAATTTGTGTGCTGATTTTATGCCCATGTTAATTCTTTCAACTAATCGCTGTGGTGCACTCTGGACTGAGAGTACTATTATTGTTATATTGTAGAAATGTGTGCATTGAAATGTCTGTAAAGTCTCGACTACATTGAAAATGAGGGCGACCTCAATTGTAATGCCGAGAATAAATAAAGGTTGATGATGATGATGATCACTAGGTGTATAACTAGATGTATCACTGGGTGTATAAGTAGGTGTATCACTGGGTGTATCAGCAGTAAAGGCATTTCCATGGTGCAAGTACTCACACAGAAAAAAGGATTGCTGACTTAAACGTACTGTATTCTGACATCACACCCCCCTGTGTGGGTTAACCAGGGAAGAGACATGCAACATAAAGATGACATCATGCAGGGAGCAGTGTACGGGCTGAACCGAGCCTCCAGAAGCCCGCCGGTCAGTTTTCAAAGCGGTGCGTCCACTCCTCCTCGGGGGGTGCAGGATTGGCTTTTATTTAATTAAATTTTTCTCTCTCCGCCGTCGTCCCGCTCTGTTCAGCTGTAGTAGTGTAACGCCGTCTCCTCTTGCATCGCCGGCGCCAGCGGTACACAGCGAGACAGCAAAGTAATTGGCCGATTTGCCGTCAAACTTCCTCCGTCAGCTCAGTCGTCTCCTCGAGCAAAAAGGCAGAGGGAGGGGAACAGCCGCCTCGCTGCAGAGGCATTAACCGCCTCTCGCAGAGCGGCACAGAGCAGAGAGAGAGAGAGAGAGAGAGAGAGAGAGAGAGAGAGAGAGAGAGAGAGAGAGAGAGAGAGAGAGAGAAGCCTCTGCCTTTTCGCCTCTCTCTTCTGACAGTGGACGCCGAAGAATTCAAAGGATCTAATTCCGGTGGAGGAGGAGATGCATGTTTTTATTCGTCCCCGGGTTTAATTCGGCGTCGTCGCTCGCCGCCGTAGGGGCCACCGGCTTTGGTTTCAAACAGAATGAAGTGGTATCTTCTCTCGCGAGGGTGACGGCTCCACAGCCAGGATCCAGGCCAGCAGGGCTCTCCCTCGGAGGAGGAGAGGCGCCACGGGAGCCGGTGTAGCGGGACTGCCCTCCCTCCTCTGATGCGCTATCTTTGGAACGTTGGAACATCCCAGGATTTTACCTTCTTCGTCTTTTTTTTCCCTTTTCTTTTTTAAGAGTGGTCACTCCCCTTTGTATCTTTACAGTATAGTAGACAGTGGGAAGGCTGAGAGGGAGACACGGGAGAGGAGGTTCTTTATTGAGACAGTAGGAAGGCTGAGAGGGAGACACGGGAGAGGAGGTTCTTTATTGAGACAGTAGGAAGGCTGAGAGGGAGACACGGGAGAGAAGGTTCTTTATTGAGAGAGCAGGAAGGCTGAGAGGGAGACACAGGAGAGAAGGTTCTTTATAGAGACAGTAGGAAGGCTGAGAGGGAGACACTAGACACAGGAGAGGAGGTTCTTTATTGAGAAAGTAGGAAGGCTGAGAGGGAGACACAGGAGAGGAGGTTCTTTATTGAGACAGTAGGAAGGCTGAGAGGGAGACACAGGAGAGAAGGTTCTTTATTGAGACAGTAGGAAGGCTGAGAGGGAGACACAGGAGATAAGGTTCTTTATTGAGACAGAAGGAAGGCTGAGAAGGAGACACGGGAGAGGAGGTTCTTTATTGAGACAGTAGGAAGGCAGAGAGGGAGACACAGGAGAGGAGGTTCTTTATTGAGACAGTAGGAAGGCAGAGAGGGAGACACAGGAGAGGAGGTTCTTTATTGAGACAGTAGGAAGGCTCAGAGGGAGACACAGGAAAGGAGGTTCTTTATTGAAACAGTAGGAAGGCTGAGAGGGAGACACAGGAGAGGAGGTTCTTTATTGAGACAGTAGGAAGGCTGAGAGGGAGACACGGGAGAGGAGGTTCTTTATTGAGACAGTAGGAAGGCTGAGAGGGAGACACAGGAGAGGAGGTTCTTTATTGAGACAGTAGGAAGGCTGAGAGGGAGACACGGGAGAGGAGGCTCTTTATTGAGACAGTAGGAAGGCTGAGAGGGAGACACAGGAGAGAAGGTTCTTTATTGAGACAGTAGGAAGGCTGAGAGGGAGACACAGGAGAGAAGGTTCTTTATTGAGACAGTAGGAAGGCTGAGAGGGAGACACGGGAGAGGAGGTTCTTTATTGAGAGAGCAGGAAGGCTGAGAGGGAGACACAGGAGAGGAGGTTCTTTATTGAGACAGTAGGAAGGCTGAGAGGGAGACACGGGAGAAGAGGTTCTTTATTGAGACAGTAAGAAGGCTGAGAGGGAGACACAGGAGAGGAGGTTCTTTATTGAGACAGCAGGAAGGCTGAGAGGGAGACACGGGAGAGGAGGTTCTTTATTGAGACAGTAGGAAGGCTGAGAGGGAGACACAGGAGAGGAGGTTCTTTATAGTAGACAGTAGGAAGGCTGAGAGGGAGACACGGGAGAGGAGGTTCTTTATAGATACAGTAAGAAGGCTGAGAGGGAGACACAGGAGAGAAGGTTCTTTATTGAGACAGCAGGAAGGCTGAGAGGGAGACACGGGAGAGGAGGTTCTTTATTGAGACAGTAGGAAGGCTGAGAGGGAGACACGGGAGAGGAGGTTCTTTATAGAGACAGTAGGAAGGCTGAGAGGGAGACAGGAGAGAAGGTTCTTTATTGAGACAGTAGGAAGGCTGAGAGGGAGACAGGAGAGAAGGTTCTTTATTGAGACAGTGGGAAGGCTGAGAGGGAGACACGGGAGAGGAGGTTCTTTATTGAGACAGTAGGAAGGCTGAGAGGGAGACACAGGAGAGGAGGTTCTTTATTGAGACAGTAGGAAGGCTGAGAGGGAGACACAGGAGAGAAGGTTCTTTATTGAGACAGTAGGAAGGCTGAGAGGGAGACACGGGAGAGGATGTTCTTTATTGAGACAGTAGGAAGGCTGAGAGGGAGACACGGGAGAGGAGGTTCTTTATTGAGACAGTAGGAAGGCTGAGAGGGAGACACGGGAGAGGAGGTTCTTTATTGAGACAGCAGGAAGGCTGAGAGGGAGACACAGGAGAGGAGGTTCTTTATTGAGACAGTAGGAAGGCTGAGAGGGAGACAGAGTAAGGGAGACACAGGAGAGAAGGTTCTTTATTGAGACAGAAGGAAGGCTGAGAGGGAGACACAGGAGAGAAGGTTCTTTATTGAGACAGGAGGAAGGCTGAGAGGGAGACAGAGTAGGGGAGACACAGGAGAGAAGGTTCTTTATTGAGACAGTAGGAAGGCTGAGAGGGAGACACAGGAGAGAAGGTTCTTTATTGAGACAGTAGGAAGGCTGAGAGGGAGACAGAGTAGGGGAGACACAGGAGAGAAGGCTGGGACCGGATCCCAGACCAGCAGGGGTGGTTTCTGAGGCTGTGGTTTCTCTTAACTACTGTACTACACCTCTCCGAACACAGCATCCCCGGAACTAGAATGGATTTGAGCCGTGAATATAAAGCCGTTGTCTGCTCAATGTTTGATGTCTGCTGCTCAATGTTTGATGTTCCTGGCGTTGGAATAATTTATTCCATTTAAGCGGAATGAGATTCAAGTGCCACATACTGCGGTAAATAGGTTCTCTTGGCCTATATCTGGCACCTCCGTGGCTACAGAACTGTTTTACACAACCAGGACTCCTTCCTCCTGACCACATCGGGAGATCCTTCTCTCGCTCTCTCTCTCTCTCTCTCTCTCTCTCTCCTCTCTCTCTCTCTCTCTCTCTCTCTCTCTCTCTCTCTCTCTCTCTCTCTCTTCTCCACCTGTCCGCCGCTTTCGGGAGATGAACGGCAGCGTTCACTAGGCCACTCGGCTCTCGGTTTAGCCACACGGCGCTCTCTCGCGGCAGGATGTTCGTGTCGGTGTGGTACGCCAAGACCATGGGCCGCCGGCTCATCGACAACGTACGGAAGAACAAGAGGCACCGGCACCGGTTATTAATGGTAGGAACCGTGACGGCTGTGTGCTTAAGTGAAAGTAGAAATACTCAGATAAAAGTAAAAGTCCTCCATTCAAATTCTACTGAAGTGAAAGTAGAGATGTATTTGCTATTGAATTTACTTAAAGGGACACACCAAGTTTTTGGGGAAATTAGCTTATTTGCCATCTACCCTGGAGTTAGACAAGGAGATGCATACCCTTTTCTTCTGACTGTTTTTTTTTTTTTTAAACTGGGCGTTTGAGGTGATGAAATCACTGCGCCCGGGCAGCAGTGGTTCGGCCAAAAAAAGATATCTGAGTTTATATCTGCTTAGAAAATGAAAATGTCTAATCTTTTCTTCTTCTTTTTTTTTCATGTGGTAAATACACAGGAAACAACATGTTTACAGGGAAGTTTTGGAGATGTATTTGGAGTGTATTTTGTGACTGTTGGGAAAGGGTATGTATCGGCTTGTCTAGCTCCAGGGTAGATGGCAAATAAGCTAATTTCCCAAAACGTTGGCGTGTTCCTTTAAGTATCAAAAGTAAGTACACATTCTACATGGCGTTTGTGTATCCATTGACCTCTATAGCTCATGTTAAAGTGGTACAGTATGTGGTCCAGTTATTCTGCTCTGATTATGTTAAAGTGGTATGTGGGCCAGTTATTCTGCTCTGATTATGTTAAAGTGGTATGTGGGCCAGTTATTCTGCTCTGATTATGTTAAAGTGGTATGTGGTCCAGTTATTCTGCTCTGATTATGTTAAAGTGGTATGTGGGCCAGTTATTCTGCTCTGATTATGTTAAAGTGGTATGTGGGCCAGTTATTCTGCTCTGATTATGTTAAAGTGGTATGTGGGCCAATTATTCTGCTCTGATTATGTTAAAGTGGTATGTGGTCCAGTTATTCTGCTCTGATTATGTTAAAGTGGTATGTGGGCCAGTTATTCTGCTCTGATTATGTTAAAGTGGTATGTGGTCCAGTTATTCTGCTCTGATTATGTTAAAGTGGTATGTGGGCCAGTTATGCTCCTCTGATTATGTTAAAGTGGTATGTGGGCCAGTTATGCTCCTCTGATTATGTCCTCTTGAAGTTGACAGGCTTCAAATAAAAGTGAAAGTATATAATCTTCATAAATTTTTTCTATTTTGTATATATTGTGTTTTTTATGCTAAATCCTTTTCTTCAAAGTAACTATTAACTGATGGGTTCAGATAAATGTAGTGGAGTAAAAAAGTACAATATTTTCCCCTGAAGAATCAAACAGAAACAGAAAATCAAACAGAGTGTATGTTTGTCAAATGTCAAGGAGGTCACGTTTTGATTTATAATGCTTCAGTCAATCTGACATGTTTCGCCCGTTCTGAGAGAGCAAAGGATCAGCTTTAGAGAAACAAGGAGCGAAAAAAAGTCCTTTTGTTTGCCTTTGCTTCATCTTTAGGCCTGGATGCAGGGTTTTTATAGAATTATGGAATATTATTTTATAAGAATGAACTAGCGTTATCTATCTGGACTGCAATCAAATGAGTTTAGCTTTTCAAAAGGCTGGATATATGTATATATTAAGGCTGTCAAAGTTGTTAATGCGTTAACGCACAATCCATTAACACAATGGCCGCCAAGAACGAGTTAACTCGTTATAGCCTGCCAATCGTTGGCCACCAACAACGAGTATACTCGTTATTATAATAATAATAATAATACATCTATTTTATATAGCGCTTTTCCAGGTGCTCAAAGACGCTTTACATGGGCAGGAGAGACAAAACTATGGCAAAACAAAAAACAGAACAAAAAATAATACATGACAAAAATAAAATAACACAGACAGAATTAGAGGTCAAAAGCAAGATTGAAAAGGTGAGTTTTGAGGGCTGATTTAAAAGATGTCAGGGTGTTTGCATCACGGATATGGCTGGGGAGGGCATTCCAGAGGGAGGGGGCAGCAGCAGCAAAGGCCCTGTCGCCCCAGGTCCGGAGCCTGGTCGTGGGAGGTGTTAGATTATGATCGTTATTTCTTTTATTCGCTATTTCCATTCATAGTTCATCCTGCTATGGTGTAGGACTGTGTTGCACTCTGTCTGAGACCGCAACGGTGCGATACTGCCGCCTAACACCTTGCGGCTGCTATTGCACTCCATTTGAAACGATGTGGTTTGTTTTCCTGGCCGAGTTGCAGCATGCAGGCGGGGTCTAAACACTCCAGCAAGGTAAGTGCTCATAATGATGCATCGACAAGGCTCCACCGCCCCCCCCCCCCCCCCGTTCATTTTCTTTGGTGGTAAACGTGGGACACACTACCGCGACCAGTATTTGGAATGGCGATCAGATAATTGGATTATTCTTTTTTCAGTACATCATAGACAAGGTAAGGACTGTATATTATCAATCTTGCGTTGATCCGATAATTTTTTTCCCGCGTTCGCAGCCTGTGTGTGTGTGTGCGTGCCGTTGGCTGCGATAGACGCACGGAGGGCCGGTTTTCCCCCGTCCCCTTTCATGCATGCATGATGAAACATAATACCGATAATCTAGCGTTGATTTCAGGATGATTCAATAATCAGGCAAGAAATGGCAACGTGTTTAGTGGATTTCACTAAAGGGCTGTTTGACGGAGTTCCCTGGGATTACACAGGATCACTCTACAACTATACTCATATTCACCACGGTATAAAACGGAAATGTATGTATGAAAAAATAATCAGTTTTTTGCATGTTGCCCGGAAGAAACCCACTGACAATCGATGGCGTTATTAGATCCATAGCTATAATATAAAATATAGGTTTAACAAGGTGAGCGATTACATGGGGTTAATGGGTGGCATGGCCTATGCACTTCCCGGAAGGGGCGTGGCACTCAATGTGTTAACGCCACTATTTCTTGTAACGCAAGATTAACGTTTAATTGTTTGGCCTGGAAATAGCTGAAGTACCCGGACGTGCCGGTATTTTACGGTAAGCGTTGCTATATAGGGGCATTTGTCTAGAGAATGATTTAATCATCTTTTTACTGTAAACATTGCAATATAGGGGCTTTTGTCTAGAGAATGATTGAAACACGTTTTTACCGTAAGTGTTGCAATATAGGGGCATTTGTCTAGAGAATAATTGAATCATATTTGTACCGTAAGCATTGCAATGGGCATTTGTCTAGAGAATGATTTAATCAAATTTTTACCGTAAGCGTTGCAATATAGGGGCATTTGTCTAGAGAATTATTTAATCATCTTTTTACCGTAAGCGTTGCAATATAGGCGCATTTGTCCAGAGCAGCGGTTCCCAAACTTTTTTGGCCGTGCACCCCCTGTCACCTCCCGACCTAGCTTGCGCACCCCCCAATGGGTTTCTGTTAGAAAAAATTGTTGCTGGTCTCCGTGCACAGATTGAATTTTTTATTTGATCTCTTCCCACGGCGACTATGGATAGGGAATTTCTTTATTTAATTAAAATGTTCACGACAATACTCTGCCAGCATGTTTAATATCCATAATACTAAAGGTTTGACTAAGATTTGTATGAAATTTTATTGTAAAAAAAAAAAGGAAAAAATCTTTTTTTTTACCACCATTAGCCTTTTCATGTCACGCACCACCTAGAGGGCGCTCGCGCACCACAGTTTGGGAACCACTGGTCTAGAGCAGTGGTTCCCAAAGTCGGGGTCGCGACCCAATGGTGGGCCGCGAGCAGCCACGGGTGGGCCGCGAGATGATTTAAAAAAAAAAAAAAAAATATTTTTTTATTATTATTTATTTTTGTCAGGCCACTGGACTTAGAAGCAGGCCAGGACAGTGTTTCTAGTTGTATTCTAAAATTCTATTCTATTGTATTCTAAAATGTGACTATATGGTTTTATATTAACTTAATAAATAAACAAAAACGAAAAATCTACTTATTTCAACGAACATTTCAAACTAAATAACAGATTATGCACATAAAACGCTGAAAACAACCGAAGCAACAATAGTATTTTAATGAGGCTATTATTATTATCATTATTATTTTGCAACAAGTTAGCCCTCTCATAAATAGCACATATAAATGAATAACTAACTTATAACTTAATAGGATTGAAGTGATATTTGGCTTAAAAAATCGGTCGCCTGGCAAAAAAAAAAAAAAGCCTGACGATGTGCATTGGGCCGCGGCTCTCTGACGCCTTATTTTCTGGGCCCTGGCCTGAAAAGTTTGGGAACCCCTGGTCTAGAGAATGATTGATTCCAATTTTTACTGTAAGCATTGCAATATAGGGGCATTTGTCTAGAGAATGATTGAAATATATTTTTACCATAAGCGTTGCAATATAGGGGCATTTGTCAAGAGAATGATTGAAACACATTTTTACCGTAAGTGTTGCAATATAGGGGCATTTGTCTAGAGAATGATTGAAACTTATTTTTACCGTAAGCGTTGCAATATAGGGGCATTTGTCAACAGAATGATTGAAATATATTTTTACCATAAGCATTGCAATATAGGGGCATTTGTCTAGAGAATGGTTGAAACTTATTTTTACCGTAACCGTTGCAATATAGGGGCATTTGTCTAGATAATGATTGAATCGTCTTTTTACCGTAAGTGTTGCAATATAGGGGCATTTGTCAAAAGAATGATTGAAACATATTTCTACCGTAAGCATTGCAATATAGGGGCATTTGTCTAGAGAATGATTGAAACTTATTTTTACCGTAAGCGTTGCAATATAGGGGCATTTGACTCTAGAGAATGATTGAAACATCTTTTTACCATAAGCATTGCAATATAGGGGCATTTGTCTAGAGAATGATTGAAACTTATTTTTACCGTAAGTGTTGCAATATAGGGCCATTTGTCTAGATAATGATTGAATCATCTTTTTACCGGAAGCGTTGCAATATAGGGGCATTTGTCAAGAGAATGATTGAATCATCTTTTTACCGTAAACGTTGCAATATAGGGGCATTTGCAACTTAAAAGGTGCTGCAGACAAGCCCCTCTGAAAGAGGTGGGGGGGGGGGGGGGGGGGGGGGGCAGTGGCCTCTTGGACCCCCTTCTTCCGGCGCCACCGATGAATTGTTTGATTGGTTATCACGGCGCTGCTCCGCCACGTCCATCGGCTGTCAGCCGCGGAAGGAATGCCTGAAAGCAGTAAAAGGTGTTCCACTGGCCGCATTGCGGTCACGTTTAGTTTAGTTTATTGTTTAGTTTGTCAGGGACCGTGTGCCTCAATTAATCTCAATTAATGAGATGCATTGCACCAGATTCATCTTCGTCTACAGTTCCTGGGCAGATACAGTACAATAAATACACAATATAAAATACATGATCCAGTTAAGCTATTTAAAATACATTATACTTATACATTATAAGGAAATATACAATACAAAATACATTATACAATCAAGAAATACACAATACATTATATAATTTAGACATACACAATACAAAATACATTATACAATAATAAAATACAAAATACATTATACAATAAAAGAAATACAATATGCATTATACAATTAATACACAATATAAAATACAAGATACAATCAATAAATACACAATACAAAATACAAACCTACCTCCCCCCCAGCCTCCCTCTATACCCACAAAGACCACACACACACACACACACACAGACACACGCACACGCACATGCACACACACACACACACACACACACACACACACACAGAAGAATTGTCATCTACCGTACATTAAGAAATCATGACAATGAGAAATGGTCACGAAGTATCCATCAAAAATGAATGCATGCATGACTGATCACTCAGGATCCATGTTCTCTCTTCAGGTTCCAGGCAGATGTTCAAATCTGTGGGCAGCTTGTTCCACTCCTGTATGGCTTTGAATGAAAAAGCAGATTGTGCTTTTTGTGATGGTTTCAGCTGTCCTGACTGTGATGGTTTCAGCCGTCCTAGCTGTGATGGTTTCAGCTGTCCTGACTGTGATGGTTTCAGCTGTCCTGACTGTGATGGTTTCAGCTGTCCTGACTGTGGTGGTTTCAGCTGCCCTGACTGTGATGGTTTCATGACGGCTCATCTCCCTGCACTCACGGACTGAGCGGCACAGGAGGTCCTTTGTCCCCACAGCCATCAGACTGTACAACAGCGTATTATAGTTACACCTGTTTTTACACCTGTTTTTTACACCTGTTTTTATACACCTGCTTTTATCTAATCACGCTCCTATTTTAATTTTAATTTTAATATTGATGGGTATGATTTAATTGAATTTTATCATGTACTTATTTTAATTCATGATGCAGACATAACGTGTAACTACTGTATGGGAATGGTCAATGTCTGTATACTATGTGAGCTGCGAGATACCCTGAATTTCCCCATGGGGATTAATAAAGTATCTATCTATCTATCTATCTATCTATCTATCTATCTATCTATCTATCTATCTATCTATCTATCTATCTATCTATCTATCTATCTATCTATCTATCTATCTATCTATCTATCTATCTATCTATCTATCTATCTATCTATCTATCTATCTATCTATCTATCTATCTATCTATCTATCTATCTATCTATCTATCTATCTAGCTGTCCTGACTGTGGTGGTTTCAGCTGTCTGTCCTGACTGTGATGGTTTCAGCTGTCCTGACTATGGTGGTTTCAGCTGTCCTGACTGTGGTGGTTTCAGCTGTCCTGACTGTGCTGGTTTCAGCTGTTCTGACTGTGATGGTTTCAGCTGTCCTGACTGTGGTGGTTTCAGCTGCTTCTCTTTGATGATGCCCCCAGGAGCTCAGATAGGAGTGGGTCTGAGAGGGCCAAAAGATGCAGAGCGGAGGGGTCTTGAGGGTGTGTAGTTAGAAGATGCAGAGCGTAGTGTAGTTAGAAGATGCAGAGCGTAGGGGTCTTGAGGGTGTGTAGTTAGAAGATGCAGAGCGTAGGGGTCTTGAGGGTGTGTAGTTAGAAGATACAGAGTGTAGGGGTCTTGAGGGTGTGTAGTTAGAAGATGCAGAGAGTAGGGGTCTTGAGGGTGTGTAGTTAGAAGATGCAGAGCGTAGAGGTCTTGAGGGTGTGTAGTTAGAAGATACTGAGCTTTAGGGGTCTTGAGGGTGTGTAGTTAGAAGATGCAGAGCGTAGGGCGGCTACGTGGCGTAGTGGGCAAGGCGCTCGCCACGAAATCTGGAGACGCTGGGCTCGCCTGTTCGAGCCCAGCGCTCCACATTTGCTTTCAGTTTAGCTGGTCGTCCGTACTAATACACATTGGCCGTATTAGGGGGTGGGAAACTGATGGGTGGGGATCGGGCGTTGTGGACAGCGACTCCTACAGGTCGGTTGGTGCGCCTGCGCAGTGGAATCAGGAAGTGTCGGGGGCAGCGTGAGCCTCCCACGCGTTACTCCTCGCCACTGAGAGATCGAGCTGCGCAGGTGAAAAGATGCGACTGCTGTTACCTCAAGTACCGGAGGGGACTTGTGCTATGTATGACTTAGTCCACATTGCAGCCGGCTTGTGGGAGGCAAGAAACAGCGTTCGTGACAGGGGAGGGTTGAATTGGATAATACGAAATTGGGATGGGAGAAAATATAGAAAATGGGAGAAAAAGTGGATAAAAAAAAGAAGAAGAAGATGCAGAGCATAGGGGTCTTGAGGGTGTGTAGTTAGAAGATGCAGAGCGTAGGGGTCTTGAGGGTGTGTAGTTAGAAGATGCAGAGCGTAGGGGTCTTGAGGGTGTGTAGTTAGAAGATGCAGAGCGTAGAGGTCTTGCGGGTGTGTAGTTAGAAGATGCAGAGCATAGGGGTCTTGAGGGTGTGTAGTTAGAAGATGCAGAGTGTAGGGGTCTTGAGGGTGTGTAGTTAGAATATGCAGAGCGTAGGGGTCTTGAGGGTGTGTAGAAGATGCAGAGCGTAGGGGTCTTGAGGGTGTGTAGTTAGAAGATGCAGAGTGTAGGGGTCTTGAGGGTGTGTAGTTAGAAGATGCAGAGTGTAGGGGTCTTGAGGGTGTGTAGTTAGAAGACACAGAGCGTAGGGGTCTTGAAGGTGTGTAGTTAGAAGATGCAGAGCGTAGGGGTCTTGAGGGTGTGTAGTTAGAATATGCAGAGCGTAGGGGTCTTGAGGGTGTGTAGTTAGAAGATGCAGAGCGTAGGGGTCTTGAGGGTGTGTAGTTAGAAGATGCAGAGCGTAGGGGTCTTGAGGGGGTGTAGTTAGAAGATGCAGATCGGAGGGGTCTTGAGGGGGTGTAGTTAGAAGATACATAGCATAGGGGTCTTGAGGGTGTGTAGTTAGAAGATGCAGAGCGTAGGGGTCTTGAGGGTGTGTAGTTAGAAGATGCAGAGCGTAGGGGTCTTGAGGGTGTGTAGTTAGAAGATGCAGAGCGTAGGGGTCTTGAGGGTGTGTAGTTAGAAGATGCAGAGCGTAGGGGTCTTGAGGGTGTGTAGTTAGAAGATGCAGAGCGTAGGGGTCTTGAGGGTGTGTAGTTAGAAGATGCAGAGCGTACGGGTCTCGAGGGTGTGTAGTTAGAGACCATTAACACGAGGTAGGAGGGAGCCGTTCTCCTCGCTGCACGGTATGCTGGTCAAGGACCTTGAAGCTTAATCGTCTGGAAATGGGAAGCCAGCGCAGCTTTCTGAGAAGTAGGGTAACGTGTTCAACCAACACAGCAGGTAGAACACAGCAAAGCCTGTAGTGAAGCTTAGTGTGTTCGTTTACCAAGATGTTGTCAGTCTATGTGGGCGGCACGGTGGCAAGAAGCAAGAAGGTCCTGGGTTCGAACCCCAGCAGGGGGCCTTTCTTTTTTTTTAAAACTTTGGCCATTCCGCTGGCTCTTTTTTGCGTTTATCGCATTTACTCTGGTCAAGAATGACCGACAGAAACAGGCTGAATGGGTACAGATGGGGGGGAAGACACTCTGGGAAAGGCACGGCTGCAGTCCGGGATTCGAACTCGCTAAACCCCAGATCCGTGACGAGCACGGTTGTCCCCGGCGCCGAAATAACGCTCGAGGTACGCGGTGAGCTACTGGAGCTCCCCCGCAGGGGGCCTTTCTGTGTGGAGGTTACATGTTCTCTCTGTGTTCGCGTGGGTTTCCTCCGGGTACTCCGGTTCCCTCCCACACCATAAAGACATGCATGGTAGGCGGCAGGGACTACACATGAAAACGAGCTCATTAGCTAATTCTGGCACGCTTACATTGATGTGGAAACTGAAGATGTTGATTAACTCATTCAGCGCTGCAGGCCTAGAGCATCTTTGTTCCTACTAAACCACTGCTCTAAGAGATATGAATGCATGGCGGTGTTTGCATGGCTATATCTATATTCTAGCTATGGATACAATACTATGGTTCATTTGACATCAACTATCCATCCAAAAGAATAAATTTTTTCATGTATACGTCCGCGTGTTATACCGTGGTGAATATAAGTATAGTTTCAGAGTGATCCTGGCTAATTCCATAAAACGGCACTATGGAGGAATACGTGAATTTTACTAAAAGCGTTGGCGTTGCTCGCCTGGACACGCTACTATTTCCAAATCAAATGTATATAATAGGTATTATGTTTCATCATGAATGCATGAAAGGGTTTTTTTTTTTATGCTTTGATCGTCACCCACGGCATACGTTCTGGAGTACGTTACACATGGTCGTTGCGATCGAGGTGAAATCATGGTTGGATCAAAGCAGGATTGATGTCATATAGTCCTTACCTTCACTAGGAGGTACCCCAAAAAGAATATTCCAATTGTCTGATCGAGATTTCCAGTATTGGTGTCCATCGTGTCACCAACATAATCCACCACAATACATGCATCGGGGGCATTGGATTGGAGCCTGTTTTTGGGATTCGAACTTCGTCAGGGTTTTTCAAACGGACGTTCGAACCTTCGTTTTTAATAAAAAAATATATAGTATATACCGTATATATATATATATTTTTTTTTTATAAATATCCTCAAACTAAATCTTCAATTTGAATAAAGTGATTAATCTGATTAAATTAGTCTTTTTTCCTATTAAATCAACTTTCATCAGTTTTTAATACTATAATATTAGTGTAGCCTAATCTTTATCTGCAACTGTGAAGAAAAAGCCCATTGGTTTAAACAGAATGAATAGACACATAAAAAAAATACATTCGAACGTTTGGGCTCAGCCCTAGTTGTGGAGCGAGGAGTGAGAGTAGGCGGCTTCTCTTTGATGACCCTCCCGGAGCTCGGACAGGAGTGGGTCTGAGAGTAAAGCCCCAGTCAGCTGGTACCTCATCATCTCAGTAAAGCCCCAGTCTGCTTGTACAGACACCATCTCAGTAAAGCCCCAGTCAGCTGGTACCTCATCATCTCAGTAAAGCCCCAGTCCGCTTGTACAGACACCATCTCAGTAAAGCCTCAGTCAGCTTGTACCTCATCATCTCAGTAAAGCCCCAGTCAGCTTGTACCTCATCATCTCAGAAAAGCCTCAGTCAGCTTGTACCTCATCATCTCAGTAAAGCCCCAGTCAGCTGGTACCTCATCATCTCGGTAAAGCCCCAGTCAGCTTGTACCTCATCATCTCAGTAAAGCCCCAGTCAGCTTGTACAGACAGGAGCTCCACCCCATTGACTCTGCATTGTTTTGTGGCTAATTAGCCAAAGCTAGCATGAGGAACAGCATGGGACACGCTGAGGGCTTCTACCGATCATCATAGATCAACCGACTGCAAAAACCAATAGTATAAATTCTCCCAACCATAGTATTCCCACAATTCAACATTGCAGAGAGAGAGGGTGGGGTGTGTGTGTGTGTGTGTGTGTGTGTGTGTGTGTGTGTGTGTGTGTGTGTGTGTGTGTGTGTGTGTGTGTGTGTGTGTGTGTGTGCGCGCGCACGCACGTGTGTTTCTGCTGCCCGTGCCAGAGTTATTTCTGTCAAGATAAGAATGCTTCTGACAGTGATGTATAGTAGCGTGGCATGTTAGGCACATTCAAAGGCACTGCTGTAAACTAGCCTGCCCCACACTATTAAATGGTTTTTATATAGAACCTTTATGCCAGGGGCATCAGTTAGTTATGACTGGTTACGGCAGTTAGAATAGAATAGAAGTACTTTATTAATCCAGAGGGAAATGTATGTATTGCTTAGTAGTAGTCGTAGTAGTAGTAGTTGTTCCTGTAGTAGTAGTAGTAGTAGTAGTAGTAGTAGTAGTAGTAGTAGTAGTAGTAATAGTAGTAGTAGTAGTAGTAGTAGTAGTAGTAGTAGTAGTAGTAGTAGTAGTAGTAGTAGTAGTAGTAGTAGTTGTTGTTGTTGTTGTTGTAGTATTAGTAATACTAGTAGTAGTGGTAGTAATTGTAGTAGTAATAATAGTAGTAGTAGTAGTAGTAGTATCACTCCTGTCCTCCACTCCCTCCACTGGCTCCCGATCAAACACCGCATTAACTTTAAAACACTACTCCTCACCTTCAAAGCCCTCCACAGCCTGGCCCCCCCCTACCTGACTGATCTCCTTCTCCCCTACCGCCCCACCCGTTCCCTCCGGTCCTCCTCCACTGCCTCCCTCACTGTCCCGACATCCAAGCTTAAAAACTTCGGAGATCGGGCCTTCTCTCGCACTGCACCCCGACTCTGGAACTCCCTCCCCCAGTCCATCAGAGACTCCCCTACACTCTCCACCTTCAAAGCTCGCCTCAAAACCCACCTGTTCTCCCTTGCCTTCAACCCCCCCCACCCCTAAAACCCCCCCTCCCCTCCAACCTGATTGATGTCTGTCTCCAGTCTTTTTTTTGTGCTATCAGGCTGTCTCCCCTGTTCCCCCCATGGTCTCATGTTCCTTTTGTTTTTGTTTCTTTGTTGTTTTTGTTTTTGTTTCTTTGCTTTCGTTTCTTTGTTTGTACTCCTGCTCCCGACTACTGTCAGCGACTTCGGGTTATTGAGAAGCGCTATATAAATTAAATTAATTATTATTATTATTATTATTATTAGTAGTAGTAGTAGTAGTAGTAGTAGTAGTAGTAGTGGTAGTGTTAGTGGTAGTGGTAGTAGTAGTAGTAGTAGTAGTAGTAGTAGTAGTAGTAGTAGTAGTAGTAGTAGTAGTAGTAGTAGTAGTAGTAGTAGTAGTAGTAGTAGTAGTAGTAGTAGTAGTAGTAGTAGTAGTAGTAGTAGTGGTAGTACAGACAGATTAAATCATCCCAAAGCAGTGTATGACTCTATACTATGTCAATATTGAATTGACACGTGCCCAGGTGGCCCATATGGTAGAGTGCCCCGGCAGCTTGAGTGACGTCACGTTCACTGGTCCACTTCCAGATTAAAAATGTTGTTCCAGTGAATGCGGTGTCCTTGACCACAGTGGGGAGGAGGACTACTGTGGTGACTGGAAGGTGACACAGAGAGCTGGGCTTCCCCCACTATCTCCCCCCTCCTTCTCTAGCCAGGCCCCCCGTGGGTGACAGCGCACCGCAGCAGTGACTCATCATGTCTCATACCAGTGGTTCCCAACCTTTTTTAGTCAGGCCTCGGGTCATTGGAAACATTTAGTTATGCACCTGTAGCTGAACCACAGGGGATCAGACCAGTCAGTGTCCTGTGAGGAACTACCAGGGGTTCAGACCAGTCAGTGTGCTGTGAGGAACTACCAGGGGTTCAGACCAGTCAGTGTCCTGTGAGGAACTACCAGGGGTTCAGACCAGTCAGTGTCCTGTGAGGAACTACCAGGGGTTCAGACCAGTCAGTGTCCTGTGAGGAACTACCAGGGGTTCAGACCAGTCAGTGTCCTGTGAGGAACTACCAGGGGATCAGACCAGTCAGTGTCCTGTGAGGAACTACCAGGGGTTCAGACCAGTCAGTGTCCTGTGAGGAACTACCAGGGGTTCAGACCAGTCAGTGTCCTGTGAGGAACTACCAGGGGTTCAGACCAGTCAGTGTCCTGTGAGGAACTACCAGGGGTTCAGACCAGTCAGTGTGCTGTGAGGAACTACCAGGGGTTCAGACCAGTCAGTGTCCTGTGAGGAACTACCAGGGGTTCAGACCAGTCAGTGTCCTGTGAGGAACTACCAGGGGTTCAGACCAGTCAGTGTCCTGTGAGGAACTACCAGGGGTTCAGACCAGTCAGTGTCCTGTGAGGAACTACCAGGGGTTCAGACCAGTCAGTGTCCTGTGAGGAACTACCAGGGGTTCAGACCAGTCAGTGTCCTGTGAGGAACTACCAGGGGTTTAGACCAGTCAGTGTCCTGTGAGGAACTACTGGCAGCCACAGGTGTGATTTATGGTTAACTCATCTTGGAGGCATGATGTTGACTATATACATGTTGTTATTTATGGTTAACTCCTCTTGGGGGCATGATGTTTACTATACATGTTGTTATTTATGGTTAACTCCTCTTGGAGGCATGATGTTTACTAACATGTTGTTATTTGTACAGAACTTGTCACCAGAGCACATTTTTCACATTCTTCCCCTGGAGAGAGGGAGGAGCTTCTCTGTACTTCCCTGAAATCTAAGTTGCATGTGTGATGTCACTAATAGGTTGAACCTATCACGGTCCAATATTTGGTAACTAGGCAGCTTCATCAAACACAGAAAGCTGAGTATATATTTACATGTCTTAAAATAATAGAAGCTGCTGACATGGAATTCCTGGTAAATATAAATGGCTGCTTGTTGGCAATTTACATATGAATAGATCCTTGTATCTTAATGAGGGTAAAGGTGCAGAGATGCTGCGGAGACTTACAAATTACACTATGAATTGAAAATGGGGGACCCTGATGTAAACAAGACAAACGTCTTTCTCTGGTCTGCATCCCCTTAACAATTGTGTGTATTGAGCCGTACTGTATTGTACCCATTCTGCAATCTGTTAAATAAAGTTTTCATTCATTCATTCATTCATTCATTCATTCATTCATTCATTCATTCATTCATTCATTCATTCATTCATTCATTCATTCATTCATTCATTCATTCATTCATTCAGACATTTTCACTAGTTTATTAAATGATTTGGTAGAAAAAAACACATTTATACAAATTGTTATTCAATATAGAAGATGTTTTACATATTGGTCTGGGATTTGATGCCTTCTTTATGGAATATAATGTAGTTCTCCTTCCAGTATGTCTGCCTGTAACCATTGGTAACCACTTTCAAAGGAAAATGCCTAATTTATGTGCAGTGGTAGAGCATGTAAAACACTGTTCTACTCTGACGTGTTTACAAGATCCAGTAACAAGACACCACATGATTATGTATACAATATATGTACATGTCATACATCAGCGCATAGCAAACGTTGTAGCAACTGTACAAAACAATGGTTGCTATGTCACGGGCAGGCTGGAAGATGGAGAACCACACAAGGCCTCTATCGCTTAACCCTTTCACTACCACACTACCAAAGGGTTAACCCTTTCACTGTGACAATACAGAAGGTTAACCCTTTCACTGCCACACGACAAAGCGTTTACCCTTTCACAACCACACTACATAAGGTTAACCCTTTCACTACCACACTGCAGGCGGTTAACCGTCTTTAGTGTGGTAGTGAAAAGGTTAACCTCCTGTAGTGTGGTAGTGAAAGGGTTAAATCGGGTTCGGCCGGCCAAGATTCCTGTGGGTCCGAAGAGCCCAATTGAATTCACGTGTCGTGATGTAAGTTGTCATAACAAATCGCTCAGCGTGGGGGGGGGACCCCTTCTTGAAACTTGACCCCATTGTATAGAATGACCCACATGGCCCCCCCAGAGAAATATGCAATGAAACGCTTGTGTGTTCGTGCTTTGTGCAGCTCAATCAGCTAGAGGATAAAAGTGAGAATGAGAATGGTCTGTATTGATGGGTATTAAACCCTATTTGTTTACAGTTGTACCACAGATTGCACTTGTCATAAGGGAGATCAATGAGAATACCAACGAGGGAGTTGATTTGATTTGAACCGGTTTAAATTCTGATTGATTAGATTACATTCAGTATGTATGAAATGCTAATCAGATGTATGTACAGAGCTATAATACCAACATGTACATTGATACAGGTATATGATAGCTGGTTTGAACTGGTTTCAATTCTAGATAGCTGGTTTGAACTGGTTTCAATTCTAGATAGCTGGTTTGAACTGGTTTCAATTCCAGATAGCTGGTTTGTGTGGGTCATTTCCTGACTCAGTCCCACTTCCATTGTCTTGCTATATTGGGTGATTCAAGTGGCAACATACCACAGCTGTTAAATAAGCTCTCACCCTTCTGGAAGGATTCAATGTGAACATAGTAGTTCACACAGTACAGTAAGAGAAGGGTTCAGCGGGAACGTCGCCCATTTTAGGAATTAACATGATGTCCTTCCTGTGCCCCAGGACAGTTCAGTCAGTATGTTCTTCCTGTGCCCCAGGACAGGTCAGTCAGTATGTTCTTCCTGTGCCCCAAGACAGTTCAGTCAGTATGTTCTTCCTGTGCCCCAGGACAGTTCAGTCAGTATGTTCTTCCTGTGCCCCAGGACAGGTCAGTCAGTATGTTCTTCCTGTGCCCCAGGACAGTTCAGTCAGTATGTTCTTCCTGTGCCCCAGGACAGTTCAGTCAGTATGTTCTTCCTGTGCCCCAGGACAGTTCAGTCAGTATGTTCTTCCTGTGCCCCAGGACAGTTCAGTCAGTATGTTCTTCCTGTGCCCCAGGACAGTTCAGTCAGTATGTTCTTCCTGTGCCCCAGCACAGTTCAGTCAGTATGTTCTTCCTGTGCCCCAGGACAGTTCAGTCAGTATGTTCTTCCTGTGCCCCAGGACAGTTCAGTCCTTCCTGTGCCCCAGGACAGTTCAGTCAATTATGTTCTTCCTGTGCCCCAGGACAGTTCAGTCCTTCCTGTGCTCCAGGACAGTTCAGTCAGTATGTTCTTCCTGTGCCCCAGGACAGTTCAGTCAGTATGTTCTTCCTGTGCCCCAGGACAGTTCAGTCAGTATGTTCTTCCTGTGTCTTTATACCTGTATCACTGTACATATTAATACTAAATCTGTACATACATCTGATTAGCACTATTACTCAGTAGTACTCATTTATATATTATATATATTTATAGTTTAATCACCTGTACATTGTATATTACTATTGCACTTTACTGTTACATGTTACATTACAGCCCTCGCACTCTTCTACCCTCCCGTTGGGTTGACAGGCTGCCTAGCGCCTGGCTGTCCAGAGCCGCAGCCCAGTGTGGGATATTCCTGAGCCTGGTTCTAAATGAGGGCTAAACAGGGAACAGGGTCTGTTGCTGGCAGGGCTGAGAGATGCAAGTCAGCAGATTTCCCTCAGCAGTGTGTGATTAATAAGGAGGCCGATCAGAAGACTTGGAGCAGAACCAATTTAAAAGTGAACAAACAGGCTGAGCACACAATGGAAACATCTATCTGTCTCTCTCTCTGTGTGTGTCTCTCTCTCTCTCTGTCTCTCTCTCTCTAGCTCTATCTGTCTCTCTCTGTCTCTGTCTCTCTCTGTCTCTCTAGCTCTGTCTCTCTATCTAGCTCTCTGTCTCTCTCTGTCTCTATCTCTGTGTGTCTCTCTCTCTATCTGTCTCGCTCTCTCTCTGTCTCTCTGTGTGTCTCTGTCTCTCTATCTCTATATCTCCCTCTGTCTCTATCTGTCTCTGTATATGTCTCTATCTTTATCTACCAGTCTCTCTCTCTGTCTCGCTCTCTCTGGCTCTCTCTCTCACTCTATCTCTCTCTCTGTCTATCCCTCTCTCTCTGACTCTCTCTCTCACTCTATCTCTATCTCTCTCTCTTCTCTCCCTCTATCTCTCCTCTCTTTCTCTCTCTCTCTCTCTCTCTCTCTCTCTCTCTCTCTCTCTCTCTCTCTCTCTCTCTCTCTCTCTCTCTCTCTCTCTCTCTCTCTCTCTCTCTCTCTCTCTCTCTCTCTCTCTCTCTCAGCTGCAGGCCCATTAAATAAGAAGATATTGACAATAAGACCCAATTATTCGTATGAATCACTTTGCTGACAATGTTGTTTTCAAGAACATCCTTATTATCTATTTGTACCAAAAAGGAAACAGGAACCCAAACAGATACCGCAGTCTTCATGGATTGGCACCTGATTACAGTATGTTATGGATATGTTATAGATGTGTTGTGGTTATGTTATGGATACCTGATTACTGTATGTTCTTATGTTACTATGATTTAAGGCTGAACAATATAGAAAAGAAGATTTCACTATATTTCAGCTAATGCTATTATTTGCATCATTGTTATCCTTTTAATGAGTGATGATGTGAGGGATCTGAACAAAAACAACAATGTTTTCTGTTTAATACAATAAGTGGCCCAGGTCATCTCTGCAGCTCCACACTGCTTCCTTTAGAACAGTAAGTCTATCACACATATCAGGATTTGGATGTTGCACTATAGGCCATGTTACAATTTCATAACGATAATGATGAAAGCTGCAATAATAATGTCCTGACCAGTAGAGGGCAGCACGGAGCACCTCTCCCTCCCTAAACGAAAGATTCATCTTGTTTCGCCACAAGTGATCATTCTAAATAATCACCTATGAACATAACGCTGCCTTGCTGTCACACTCAGTCCTGTTGTAATTCATATATTTGCTTAAAAAAGGAATGGTTTTCATGCATAGATTACTAGATTTCAACTCCAATATATTAATGTTCTCTTGCTTCTGGCCGTTAAACAAAGTGAAAATGGCCCATAGAGAACATGACATACTTCACCTACGAACACAATACTGTTCTGACAGCACAATATAGATGTAATTAAGAGATTTACTGAACATTCATAGGTTTATAAAATAGGCGGAGCTAAAGCACGTTCCGGGTTTGTCAATAAAGAAAATAAATGATGAGATAACTACATACTTTCTTGAGACCTTCTGATGGCAGGGTTGATTGAGTAGGACACCATGACTCAACGAGACCTTCTGATAGCAGGGTTGATTGAGTAGGACACCATGACTCAACAAGACCTTCTGATAGCAGGGTTGATTGAGTAGGACACCATGACTCAACGAGACCTTCTGATAGCAGGGTTGATTGAGTAGGACACCATGACTCAATGAGACCTTCTGATAGCAGGGATGATTGAGTAGGACACCATGACTCAATGAGACCTTCTGGTGGCAGGGATGATTGAGTAGGACACCATGACTCAATGAGACCTTCTGATGGCAGGGTTGATTGAGTAGGACACCATGACTCAATGAGACCTTCTGATGGCAGGGTTGATTGAGTAGGACACCATGACTCAATGAGACCTTCTGATGGCAGGGTTGATTGAGTAGGACACCATGACTCAACGAGACCTTCTGATAGCAGGGATGATTGAGTAGGACACCATGACTCAATGAGACCTTCTGATGGCAGGGTTGATTGAGTAGGACACCATGACTCAACGAGACCTTCTGATAGCAGGGATGATTGAGTAGGACACCATGACTCAATGAGACCTTCTGATGGCAGGGATGATTGAGTAGGACACCATGACTCAATGAGACCTTCTGATGGCAGGGTTGATTGAGTAGGACACCATGACTCAACGAGACCTTCTGATAGCAGGGATGATTGAGTAGGACACCATGACTCAACGAGACCTTCTGATAGCAGGGATGATTGAGTAGGACACCATGACTCAACGAGACCTTCTGATGGCAGGGTTGATTGAGTCTGGACACCATGACTCAATGAGACCTTCTGATGGCAGGTGGCCACACGAAGTTTGGAAAATGTGAAACTTTTTGTTAGATATTGATTATTGCTAGGGATGTCCGATATTATCGGCCGACCAATATTATCGGCCGATATCGGCAGTAAAATGTGATATCGGAAAATATCGGTATCGGTAAAAAAAAAAAAAAAAACAATAACAATATTTGTTATATATATATCCAGTGAAATTATTAGTTACCTGAAATTATTCCGTTTTTTTGGGGGGGGGAAACCCTGCATATATCGGTATCGGTTGATATCGGTTGATATCGGTATCGGAAATTAAGAGTTGGACAATATCGGAATATCGGTATCGGTAAAAAAGCCAATATCGAGCATCCCTAATTATTGCAGCTTTAATTGTTCAGCTCTAGTATTATCATTTCCACCACATCTAGTTGGACCTCTCTCGGTTCAGTAACGGTAGTAGACGGTAGACCTCCCCCCTTCTGGAGGGAGCACTGTGGGGGGTGCGTATCTGCTGAATGAAGCCGGTCTGGGGGTCCAGGACGAGGCCAGATGTTGGCGGAGGGAGACCTCTCTTCTCTGAGTCCCCTTGCTCCACCCCCCCCCCCCACCCCCCCACCCCCCTCTATGGCGGGCTGCTATAGGGCTGGACTTCTGGACTTGAACTTTGTGCTGCACTGTATCCATGTCCCCAACCACTGCACTTTACAGTCTTATTGTTGTCTCACTGTTCTGTCCTGTGTTGCACTTTATAATTATTTATTTACGGTTGTGTTGTTCTTAATTGTGAACATAAAGCATGCACTGTAAATGTCGAATCACGTTCCATTTGTACAAACAATATGGTGAATAAAGTGATCTGAATCTGAATCTGAGTGCTGTGAGGAGGAGTGGGCTGGCTGACAGGCTGTTAGAGCGTTACATTACAGAACACAAACTACAGGGTGTTAGAGAGCGTGGCAGCTTTACATTACAGAACACAATTACAAGCTCATAACTTCTGTGTAACTACTCTGTTATTAGCCCGTGATTTGTGTCTATAATGTAAACTGCTGCCAGAAGATTATTTCCTGCCGCACACCAACGTTCATTAACGCTCTCGATACAGAAGCCTCTTCCTATTAGACGCCTGTTGTTATTCCATACTGCGTTATTATTTTTACATGACCTGGAGTCATACTGTATCATCATCATGCATTATTCAAGAGAATAATGCAGTATTCTCTTGTGCCTCTCCACACTCCTTAGTGGAGTTTCTAGCACCTCCTTCAGGCAGAAGAGGTACTGCAGGTGGAGAGGCTGATCGATAACTGTTTGATTGTTGGCTCTATTCCCAGCAACAACAGTGCGTGTGTGTGTGTGTCTCGAAGGTGTGTGCAAATGTACCATGTGTAAATTAGTCGATAAAAGTAATAAACGTCTTCTTCTCCTTCTTCTGCTCCTTCTCCTCCTTCCTTCTCCTCCTTCTCCTTCTTCTTCATCTTCTTCTTCTCTTTCTTCATCTCCTTCTTCTTCTTGTCCATCTCCTTCTTCATCTCCTTCTTCTTCTTCTCCTTCTTCTTCTACTTCTTCTTCTCCTTCTTCTTCTTCTCCTCCTTCTTCTTCTCCTTCTTCTTCTCCCCCTTCTCCTCCTTCTTCTTCTCCTTATCCTTCTCCTTCTTATCCATCTTCTTCTTCTCTTTCTCCTTCTTCTTCTCCTCCTCCTCCTTCTTCTTCTCCTCCTTCTCTTCCTCCAGGGTAACTCTCCCCCGATGGTGGTGAACACGGACACTCTCGACGGCTCCCCCTACGTAAGCATCGCCTCAGTCTCTTCTTCACTGTACAGCTCTGTTACAACTTCTAACTGGGCCCCTGTTTATTTCCTGTTTGCTGATACAAGGCTGACAGGAAATAACTTGCCTATATTCACGTCTTTCTACTATTACCCTGCCCATACCTGTACCTCCCCTCCCCCATGCTGCTATGATGCCCGGATTTCCCCAAGGGGATCAATAAAGGAAGATCTTAGTTATATCTTATAAAGCCGAATTCTTCTGAAAAGGTCTAGAATAATTTCTTTCTTTCTTTCTTTCTTTCTTTCTTTCTTTCAGATCCCCATTAGTCACTGCCTCAGCAGCGACTATTCTTCCTGGGGTCTGGATACAAACATATAAAAATCAAACAAGAATAATCAATAAAATATACAAACAAATATAGAACAATAAACAAATCAAAATCAGACATACAAACAAATATAGAACAATAACAAATATACAAACATAGAACAAATTAAATATCAATAAAACAACAAATATCAATAAAGCAACAAACGGAAACATCTCAGAGAAAACTAAAACTTGTTCAAAAACAGCTTGACATTCCATATACTAATATTCCTCATAACCATTAGACAAAGACTAACCCTGGCTTTCCTAACCCTGGTGACTGTTTGATGACCTATGACCCCAAGGGGAATTAAAGTTTTTTTGTGCATTATGTTATACAGTAAATACATAGAATGTAAAAGTCACACTATATATTTTACAACCTCTGTTACGAAATCGGCAAGTGAGGTTGTGACAGAGATAATGGATAGATTGCCATTGAATGTACGGTGCACATTCATGACCCCAAGAGGAAGAAATGCATTGATTTTGATCCCGATTATCTTTCATCTATCATCAGACCAAACATTCCATTTTAAAACGAGCGTATCTCCTGACCCGTTAGTGGGTCAGTTCGAATATTCATGAACCCTAGAGGAATACACCTATTGATTCTGGTGACCCCATGACCTTTCCCCTAGCCAAACTGAGAACAAGATATCTTGGAAAGTAATGGCCGGATTGCCATAATATTCGCTGTGCCCATTCATGACCCCAATGGGAAGAAATGTATTGACCCCATCACCTCCTCTTTGCTACCATGTATTGATTTCCGTGACCCCATCACCTCCTCTTTGCTACCATGTGGATTTATAGCCTGGGTCTATTGAGACTGGCAATATTGGCCACTTTTGTTTGTCATCTACCCAGTAAAATGTTGAAAGTAACAGCAAAGTGGGCCTTGGTGGAAGCTTGCACCCTACTGAGTGCATTCTTCTAGTTAGTTATTTTATTTTATCATAGTTTATTTGCTAATGGTGTCTGAATGTTGATGAAAGTCATATAAAATGTAAAACTGTTTATCTCACCATCCTCATAACAGAGATATTTGTGAAGATATAAAGCAAGGGGTTTGGTGTTTTTCATTCAGAATTGACAGACTTCAAAGACTCGTGTATCACTTAGACACAGTGTCCCAAGCTCACGGGACGTTGAGAGACACAATCAGCAAGCTGGCAGTGTCCCTGTTGCCTAGCAACACGAGCAGCATACATGTCCTTTATCGCTGAGTGGCAGCTGTGTCCCGCGGCTTCAGTCTGAGGGGAAGAGACAGAGAGGCAACAGGCTGGTTACTTGGTTTAGACAGAAACATTAGGTTTTTCAGATGAATCCTCCTCCTCTATGTGATATAATTATTCTTCTCTTACATGATATCCTCTTCTCCTGTATGATATATTCTTCTCTTACATGATATCCGCTTCTCCTATATGATATCCTCTTCTCCTATATGATATCCTCTTCTCCTATATCATATCCCCTTCTCTTACATGATATCATCTTCTCTTACATGATATCCTCTTCTCCTATATGATATATTCTTCTCCTACATGATGTACTCTTCTCCTATATCATATCCTATATTATATTTTATTCTCCTATATGATATATTCTTCTCCTACATGATGTACTCTTCTCCTATATCATATCCTATATTATATTTTATTCTCCTATATGATATATTCTTCTCCTACATGATGTACACTTCTCCTATATCATATCCTATATTATATTTTATTCTCCTATATGATATATTCTTCTCCTATATGATATATTCTTCTCTCACATGATATATTCTTCTCCTATATGATATATTCTTCTCCTATATGTTATATGATATATATATGATATCCTATATTATATTTTCTTCTCCTATATGATATATTCTTCTCCTATATGATATATTCTTCTCCTATATGATATATTCTTCTCCTATATGTCATATGATATATATATGATATCCTATATTATATTTTCTTCTCCTATGATATATTCTTCTCCTATATGATATATTCTTCTCCTATATGATATATTATTCTCCTATATGTCATATGATATATATATGATATCCTCTTCTATATGATATCCTATATTATATATTCTTCTCCTACATGATATATTCTTCTCCTATATGATATATTCTTCTCCTACATGATATATTCTTCTCCTATATGATATATTCTTCTCCTACATGATGTATTATTCTCCTATATGATATATTCTTCTCCTATATGTCATATGATATATATATGATATCCTCTTCTATATGATATCCTATATTATATATTCTTCTCCTACATGATATATTCTTCTCCTATATGATATATTCTTCTCCTACATGATGTATTATTCTCCTATATGATATATTCTTCCCCTATATGATATATTCTTCCCCTATCCTATATGATATATTCTTCTCCTATATAATCTCCTACATTTAAAGCAGCACCTGTTCTCTTGTTGTTGCACCTTATGACTCCTCTACTCTCCTGAAGCCGAAGTACTGCAAATAAAACCTCTTCCTCTTCCTCTTCCTCTTCTTCCTCCTGCAGGTGAACGGGACCGAGGGGGAGATTGAGTATGAAGAGATCACGCTGGAAAGAGTGAGTCCTAGTATCACCTAGCTCAGGGCTATTCAACTAAATTGTTCAGGGGGCCACATTGTCAGAAACCCAAGGGGCCAGGGGCCGGACTGCCACGGCGCCTCCCCGTGCTATGAATATATGTACACTTGACACAACACGCAACCACATTTTCACAACTTTTATTTAACTACATTGCAAAAGTAGTATACTTTTCAAAAAAAGTGCTTCATTTATGTGCCACATCTGCAACATCTCCTGCAGAAAGTGCTTCATTTATGACTGTGCAACAACTGCAACATCTCCTCTTCAACATTTCAATATAAAAATAAAATAAAAAACAAACAAGTGCATGATGTGCATCTGAACATTCTAACATCAACACTTGAACAAAAAAACACACTTATAGTGCAGCTGAGCTTATGAAAAAGTGCTTCATGTCTGTGCAACAACAGCAAATCACAGCATCTTATTAGCACTTATTGTCCACTCTTAACTCTCAAACATCAGGGGGGTGGGGGGCAGACAGGCCTAGCCTACATACACACATCTAATGAGAGCGATTGCACTTCTTTGACTGGGCAATGGCAGAGAAAGAGGGTTCATAGGAAGTGAGGGCTACCCGCAAACAGTGATGCAAATGCTCATTTGTCAAGGAGGCACGTTGCTTGTTTTAATGGCATTCATGTGAGAGAAACTGGATTCACAGGTGTATGTTGAGCCAAACATTGTTAGCACAGATATTGCCAGCGTTTTTATTTTGGGGAATGTCTTGACATGAATACACTTTATCCAAAATGTTGTGGTGGATTCATTCTCAAGTGCCTGCTTCAGAGCAATTATTTCAAGTTGCAGGAGACCTTCATCAATGTGAAGTGATGCAAGGAACTCTTGTCCTTTTGTGGAAATAGCAGCTACATTGGCAAATGGGTTGCTCACAAAATGCATCAATTCTCTGGACATGTCAAATTCATCAAATCGACTTGCAAAGTTTTCCCTCAATTTATCAATGAAATCTGTCATTAATTGCGTGACTTTTGGCTCAATTGTGCGTGTTAACGTTGACATGAAAAGAAAAAAGTAAAAAAAAAAAAATATAATTTTTTTTTTTTATTATCGTGTAATCTTTGGCGGGCCGGTCAGAATTATCCCGCGGGCCGGATCTGGCCCGCGGGCCGCCAGTTGAATAGCCCTAGCTAGTATACCTAGTATCACCTAGTATCACCTGACCTCTAGTCATTAGTAATAACTGGACTAGTATCACCTGACGTCTAGTCATTAGTAATAACTGGACTAGTATGACCTGGAGACCTCTAGTCATTACTACCAATACTAGAGGTGGTCTATGATCTTAATCCCGTGTGAATCTGCCATGTCTGCAATTTGTAAAGGAAAAATTCCAGCTAATTACCTACCATAATTTGCCAAACACAGAGGTCATATGATAATAGTCCTGTGTGACTCGGCATCTCAGTAATTCGGGGTGGTAATCTGTTCTTGGTAGTATATCATAATCAATACAGGAAGGATTTCAAATGCATTTTCAGTGCAAACTTCAAATCAATCTGCTGCACTATAACACGGAGATCAATAGGTCTACAGTCGCTCAGGCGGACGTGTGTCTCCATCCAGAGTAGAAGCTCCATCCAGAGTAGAAGCTCGTCCTGTGACTGTTATCCAGCTCGTTACTACCCCTGCTGGACTCAGAGATATCATTCATCATTGAATCATTCAAGTATTAACTCATTCAGGGCCGAGGATATTCCTCATCCTGTTCTAGCTAGGCCGTGCTGTTAAAGATAGGAGTGCGTCACATTGTTTGTAGAGCTATATCTATATTCTATATTATAGCTATGGATACAATACTATGGTAATTTGACAGTAACTATCTTCTGTCCAAGATGCAAAAAAGAAAAGAAAAAAGATTTATGAATACATTCGCGAGTTATGCCGTGGTGAATATAAATATAATTTCGGAATTATCCGGGCTAATTCCTGGGAGGCTGGCTATAGGGTGCAACGTGAATTCTACTAAAAGCATTGGCGTTTAGTCCCTGGACACGCTAATATTTCAAAATCAAATGTATATAATAGGTATTATGTTTCATCATGAATGCATGAAAGGGGGGGGGGGGTCGTTTCTGATGCTTTGATTGCCAGTTACGGCATTCGTTATTACCACAACACAGGCAGATCAGCTGGATCGGTATGAAAACATTATTGGATCAAGCTGAAATTGACTACCTGTGGTCAGGGGTATTCCAAAAAGAATATTCCAATTGTTTGATCGCCATCTGGTCCATCTGATGTCCATCTTGTCCACGACATAATCCAGCACAACACATGCATCGATTGTCCCGAAAAGGATTCAATGTGATCGAGTGAAGCCCTAGGCTTCCCTGTACTAAAAAACTGCGCCCGGTAACACCCGGTCTGGAACAGGGTTTACTGCACTCTCGATACTGCCTACTAGCAGGATATGGCCGGTAGTGCACCCTCGGAGTCCCAGTATGCCTTTTAACGGCAACATACAGGTCCGTGACATTGAATAGAATATTAAAATAAAAAAAAAGTTTTTTGGCCCTTAACACATCCTGCACCATAAACGTTGTACAACGTGATTCAAGTTCATACTAATTCTGCCATTCCATGGCGTACGACGTTATTGAGATCATATTGCATTTTTTCGCCATGTTATTCATAATTCCCTCACGGAGCCTCGTCTGATGCAGTGGGAGCATGCACAACTATGCAACGCTTCAATACTGCCCCCTGGTGGATGATCGGCGAGTTGCCAAACCGGAAATGGACGAGTCGATCTCGGTGCGTCTTGGAAATGCGTCCGGCACTCGCATATTGTCTCGGGACTCAAGACACACACACCGTGTATATGGATTGCTGCCATAACTCAATAATCTACAAGATTTGGGCTGTTGTTATTATTATTATACAAACCGGAAATGGATCGACTCGATCGCCGTCAAATAAGTGGGATCTTTTTGCTCCAGTCTCACCGGCCAACGGTAAGAGGACACTGATGTCATTTTCAGCGCGTTTGTTTATTATTATCCATGCAAACTGCTCCGATCAATATATCACCCATACTACATAAAGCATTTACCGACGATCACGGAATTATAAACAACCCCCCCCCCCCCCGTTCACCCGCGCATGATAAGTCATAACGTTTAGGATCATGTACAGTTGAAATGTTTAATATAGCGTGTATCGCCAACAAACGGCATTTGATAATCTATATATGCGTTTATGCCTATATCTCACGTTCTAGGAATTACTGCAGAAAACAATAAAAACATATTTATATTCTAGACGGTATTTTCGTATGAACCTATGAATGAAAAAGTAAAACGTTCCTACATCCAGTAATTTGTTCTTACTTGCTTGCCTGGGTAAATAAAGGTTAAAATAAATGTAAAAAAAAATATATATATATATAAAACCGATACAGGTAATTTCCGATATTACATTTTAATGCCAATATCGGCTGATAATATCAGACATCCCTAATAAAAATAAAAATTACGTGTTTGTTTTACAGGGTAACTCCGGCCTGGGCTTCAGCATCGCGGGGGGAACAGACAACCCCCACGTGGGCGACGACCCGAGCATCTTCATCACCAAGATCATCCCCGGAGGAGCCGCGGCTCAGGACGGACGTCTGAGGTAACACAGGGAGCCCAGTCTGAGGCCACACAGGGAGCCCAGTCTGAGGTCACACAGGGAGCCCAGTCTGAGGTAACACAGGGAGCCCAGTCTGAGGTCACACAGAGAGCCCAGTCTGAGGTCACACAGAGAGCCCAGTCTGAGGCCACACAGGGAGCCCAGTCTGAGGCCACACAGGGAGCCCAGTCTGAGGCCACACAAGGAGCCCAGTCTGAGGCCACACAGGGAGCCCAGTCTGAGGTCACACAAGGGAGCCCAGTCTGAGGCCACACAGGGAGCCCAGTCTGAGGCCACACAAGGAGCCCAGTCTGAGGCCACACAGGGAGCCCAGTCTGAGGTCACACAAGGAGCCCAGTCTGAGGTCACACACAGGGAGCCCAGTCTGAGGTAACACACACAGGGAGCCCAGTCTGAGGCCACACAGGGAGCCCAGTCTGAGGTAACACAAGGAGCCCAGTCTGAGGTCACACACAGGGAGCCCAGTCTGAGGTAACACACACAGGGAGCCCAGTCTGAGGTAACACACAGGGAGCCCAGTCTGAGGTAACACACAGGGAGCCCAGTCTGAGGTAACACACAGGGAGCCCAGTCTGAGGTAACACAGGGAGCCCAGTCTGAGGTAACACACAGGGAGCCCAGTCTGAGGTAACACACAGGGAGCCCAGTCTGAGGTAACACACAGGGAGCCCAGTCTGAGGTAACACACAGAGAGCCCAGTCTGAGGTAACACACAGAGAGAGCCCAGTCTGAGGTAACACAGGGAGCCCAGTCTGAGGCCACACAGGGAGCCCAGTCTGAGGCCACACAGGGAGCCCAGTCTGAGGCCACACAGGGAGCCCAGTCTGAGGCCACACAAGGAGCCCAGTCTGAGGCCACACAGGGAGCCCAGTCTGAGGCCACACAGGGAGCCCAGTCTGAGGTCACACAAGGAGCCCAGTCTGAGGTCACACACAGGGAGCCCAGTCTGAGGCCACACAGGGAGCCCAGTCTGAGGTAACACAAGGAGCCCAGTCTGAGGTCACACACAGGGAGCCCAGTCTGAGGTAACACACACAGGGAGCCCAGTCTGAGGTAACACAGGGAGCCCAGTCTGAGGTAACACACAGGGAGCCCAGTCTGAGGTAACACACAGGGAGCCCAGTCTGAGGTCACACAGAGAGCCCAGTCTGAGGCCACACAGGGAGCCCAGTCTGAGGTAACACAAGGAGCCCAGTCTGAGGCCACACAAGGAGCCCAGTCTGAGGTAACACACACAGGGAGCCCAGTCTGAGGTAACACACACAGGGAGCCCAGTCTGAGGCCACACAAGGAGCCCAGTCTGAGGTAACACACACAGGGAGCCCAGTCTGAGGTAACACACACAGGGAGCCCAGTCTGAGGCCACACAGGGAGCCCAGTCTGAGGTAACACACAGGGAGCCCAGTCTGAGGTAACACACAGGGAGCCCAGTCTGAGGTAATACACACAGGGAGCCCAGTCTGAGGTAACACACAGGGAGCCCAGTCTGAGGTAACACACACAGGGAGCCCAGTCTGAGGTAACACAGGGAGCCCAGTCTGAGGTAACACACAGGGAGCCCAGTCTGAGGTAACACACAGGGAGCCCAGTCTGAGGTAACACACAGGGAGCCCAGTCTGAGGTAACACAGGGAGCCCAGTCTGAGGTAACACACAGAGAGCCCAGTCTGAGGTAACACACAGGGAGCCCAGTCTGAGGTAACACAGGGAGCCCAGTCTGAGGCCACACAGGGAGCCCAGTCTGAGGCCACACAGGGAGCCCAGTCTGAGGCCACACAAGGAGCCCAGTCTGAGGCCACACAGGGAGCCCAGTCTGAGGTCACACAAGGAGCCCAGTCTGAGGTCACACACACAGGGAGCCCAGTCTGAGGTAACACAAGGAGCCCAGTCTGAGGTCACACACAGGGAGCCCAGTCTGAGGTAACACACACAGGGAGCCCAGTCTGAGGTAACACAGGGAGCCCAGTCTGAGGTAACACACAGGGAGCCCAGTCTGAGGTAACACACACAGGGAGCCCAGTCTGAGGTAACACACAGGGAGCCCAGTCTGAGGTAACACAGGGAGCCCAGTCTGAGGTAACACACAGGGAGCCCAGTCTGAGGTAACACACAGAGAGCCCAGTCTGAGGTAACACACAGGGAGCCCAGTCTGAGGTAACACAGGGAGCCCAGTCTGAGGTCACACAGGGAGCCCAGTCTGAGGTAACACACAGGGAGCCCAGTCTGAGGTAACACACAGGGAGCCCAGTCTGAGGTCACACAGGGAGCCCAGTCTGAGGTAACACACAGGGAGCCCAGTCTGAGGTCACACACAGGGAGCCCAGTCTGAGGTCACACAAGGAGCCCAGTCTGAGGTAACACACAGAGAGAGCCCAGTCTGAGGTAATACAGGGAGCCCAGTCTGAGGTAACACAGGGAGCCCAGTCTGAGGTCACACAGGGAGCCCAGTCTGAGGTAACACACACAGGGAGCCCAGTCTGAGGTAACACACACAGGGAGCCCAGTCTGAGGTAACACACAGGGAGCCCAGTCTGAGGTCACACAGGGAGCCCAGTCTGAGGTCACACAGGGAGCCCAGTCTGAGGCCACACACAGGGAGCCCAGTCTGAGGTAACACAGGGAGCCCAGTCTGAGGTAACACAGGGAGCCCAGTCTGAGGTAACACACAGGGAGCCCAGTCTGAGGTAACACAGGGAGCCCAGTCTGAGGCCACACAGAGAGCCCAGTCTGAGGCCACACAGGGAGCCCAGTCTGAGGTAACACAGGGAGCCCAGTCTGAGGTCACACAGAGAGCCCAGTCTGAGGTAACACAGGGAGCCCAGTCTGAGGTAACACACACAGGGAGCCCAGTCTGAGGCCACACAGGGAGCCCAGTCTGAGGTCACACAGGGAGCCCAGTCTGAGGTCACACAGGGAGCCCAGTCTGAGGCCACACAGGGAGCCCAGTCTGAGGTAACACAGGGAGCCCAGTCTGAGGTCACACACAGGGAGCCCAGTCTGAGGTAACACACACAGAGAGCCCAGTCTGAGGTAACACACAGGGAGCCCAGTCTGAGGTAACACACAGGGAGCCCAGTCTGAGGTCACACAAGGAGCCCAGTCTGAGGTCACACACAGGGAGCCCAGTCTGAGGTCACACAGGGAGCCCAGTCTGAGGTAACAGACAGGGAGCCCAGTCTGAGGTCACACAGGGAGCCCAGTCTGAGGTAACACAGGGAGCCCAGTCTGAGGTAACACAGGGAGCCCAGTCTGAGGTAACACCCAGGGAGCCCAGTCTGAGGCCACACAGGGAGCCCAGTCTGAGGCCACACAGAGAGCCCAGTCTGAGGTAACACACAGGGAGCCCAGTCTGAGGCCACACAGGGAGCCCAGTCTGAGGCCACACAGAGAGCCCAGTCTGAGTTAACACACAGGGAGCCCAGTCTGAGGTAACACACAGGGAGCCCAGTCTGAGGTAACACACAGGGAGCCCAGTCTGAGGCCACACAGGGAGCCCAGTCTGAGGTAACACACAGGGAGCCCAGTCTGAGGTAACACAGGGAGCCCAGTCTGAGGTAACACACAGAGAGCCCAGTCTGAGGTAACACACAGGGAGCCCAGTCTGAGGTAACACAGGGAGCCCAGTCTGAGGTAACACACAGGGAGCCCAGTCTGAGGTAACACACACGGAGCCCAGTCTGAGGTCACACAGGGAGCCCAGTCTGAGGTCACACAGGGAGCCCAGTCTGAGGTAACACACAGAGGGAGCCCAGTCTGAGGTAAAACACAGGGAGCCCAGTCTGAGGTAATACAGGGAGCCCAGTCTGAGGTAACACACAGGGAGCCCAGTCTGAGGTAATACAGGGAGCCCAGTCTGAGGTAACACACAGAGAGAGCCCAGCCTGAGGTAAAACACAAGAGCCCAGTCTGCAGGAAGTACATGTTAAAGCTGCACTATGGAAGAGTGGCGCCCTGTGGCCACGAGAGGTAACTGCACCGCGTTTAAACAATGGCGGATGAGAGAAGGCTAGGTAATTTTGGACACATTTGTTTTACATTTGTGTCGTTCACATCTTATGCTCAAGAAACGAGACCGTATCAGTGTTAGCCTCTCTTGAAGCTAATCAGTGTTAGCCTCTCTTGTAGCTAATCAGTGTTAGCCTCTCTTGTAGCTAATCAGTGTTAGCCTCTCTTGTAGCTAATCAGTGTTAGCCTCTCTTGTAGCTAATCAGTGTTATGTTAGCCTCTCTTGTAGCTAATCAGTGTTATGTTAGCCTCTCTTGTAGCTAATCAGTGTTGGCCTCTCTTGTAGCGGACCAGTGTTAGCCTCTCTTGGAGCTAATCAGTGTTAGCCTCTCTTGTAGCTAATCAGTGTTAGCCTGTCTTGGAGCTAATCAGTGTTAGCCTCTCTTGGAGCTAATCAGTGTTATGTTAGCCTCTCTTGGAGCTAATCAGTGTTAGCCTCTCTTGTAGCTAATCAGTGTTAGCCTCTCTTGTAGCTAATCAGTGTTAGCCTCTCTTGTAGCTAACCAGTGTTAGCCTGTCTTGGAGCTAATCAGTGTTAGCCTCTCTTGTAGCTAATCAGTTTTAGCCTCTCTTGGAGCTAATCAGTGTTAGCCTCTCTTGTAGCTAACCAGTGTTAGCCTGTCTTGGAGCTAATCAGTGTTAGCCTCTCTTGTAGCTAATCAGTGTTAGCCTCTCTTGGAGCTAACCAGTGTCATGTATGTCATAAATGTCACTATGAATTGAAAATGGGGGACCCTGATGTAAACAAGACATGTCTTTCTCTGGTCTGCATCCCTTAACCCTTTCACTGCCACACAACAGCCGTCACACACATACCGTCAGTGTCGTGTGGCAGTGAAAGGGTTAACAATTGTGTGTATTGAGCGGTACTGTATTGTACCCATTCTGCAATCTGTTAAATAAAGTTTTCATTCATTCATTCATTCAGCCTCTCTTGGAGCTAATCAGTGTTAGCCTCTCTTGTAGCTAATAAGCTGTCATTGTTGTTGCGTTTTTTGCACCGCAATTGGCCTACTTGCCTTCCATCTTCAAAATGCCATTGTGGATTGGGCCTTTAAAGGGCATGTTCTGGATGTTGAGCGTCGTTCAAGGTCCGGGTGTCTGTGTGACCTCTGTGTGACCTCAGACAAATAGATCCTCAGCCGTCTCTGTGGTAGGCGTTTCAAGGTTGTTACAGTTACAGTTTATTTCTATTTATTTTGTGAATTGACTGATTAAAAGGTAGTACTTTTATTTTCAGACCTATGGATATAAAATAGTAACCTTTTAAGGGGAACTACACAACCTTTATTATAGAATAAAGCTACAACCTAGAATACATACTATAGAATAAAGCTCATCTGGGTATGAACTCACCATTCTGTGGATCCATGGAGTAGTGAGCATAATATTGACAGTCAACAGAGCAGACCTGATGACATCACAATTTTCAGAGTATCGAGGTGTTATTATGTAAATGCAGTTTTGTAAAACTCCCTCTCTCTCTCCCTCCATCTCTCTCTCTTTATCTCCCCCCACTCCCCCCTCTCTCTCCATCTCTCTCTCCCCCCTCTCTTTCTCCCTCTCTCTCTCACTCTCTCTCCCTCTCTCCCCCTCTCCCCCCTCTCTCTCCCCCTCCATCTCTCTCTCTTTGTCTCCCCCCACCCCCCTCTCTCTCCCCCTCTCTCTCCCCCCTCTCTCTCCACCTCCCTCTCCCCCTCCCCCTCTCTCTCCCCCTCTCTCTCCCTCACTATCTCTATCTCCCCCCCCTCTCTCCCCCCTCCCCTCTCTCCCCCCCCCTCTCTCCCCCTCTCTCTCTCCCCTCTCTCCCTCTCTCTCCCCCCTCCCCTCCCCCCCTCTCCTCCCTCCCCCTCTCTCTCCCCTCTCTCCCTCTCTCTCCCCCCTCCCTCTCCCCTCTGTCTCCCCTCCTCTCCCTCTCTCTCTCCCTCTCTCTCCCCCGTCCCCCCCCTCCCACTCTCTCTCCCCCCTCTCCCCATCTCTCTCCCCCCTCCCCCTCTCTCTCCCTCTCTCCCTCTCTCTCTCCCCCCTCCCTCCCCCCCTCTCCCCTCCCCCCTCCTCCCCCTCTCCCCCCCTCTCCCACCCCCTCTCAGTGTGAACGACAGCATCCTCTTTGTGAATGACGTGGACGTGAGGGAGGTGACTCACAGCCAGTGCGGTGGAGGCCCTGAAGGATGCGGGGGCATCGTCCGTCTCTATGTCCTCCGCAGGAAGCCGGCGGCGGAGAAGGTCACGGAGATCAAACTCATCAAAGGTCCTAAAGGTACGGTGGCCTTTATGCCATTATACATAACACCTAAATGTTTCAACGTTTGGGAGGGCTGCTGAGAAAATTTATATGGGATGAAAGAAACCTAGAGTCAAACTCAAAATCTTGCAACAAAAAAAAGAAGGAGGGGACTAGCATTACCCAAAATTTAATTAATATTATTACGCAGCACAGGTAAAACCGATTCTAATATGGATGAAAAACGAGATGAGACCCAAATGGAAGTCAATTGAGTTGAATCTAGTGGAATCACTCAGCACATTGATCTTCTCCAGATATAAAAAAGCACAGATCAAAATACACAATTACTCTATATATAACACATTTAAAATCTGGAGGGAAATATGTAAAATAAATAAAATTAAGGAACAAGAAATGATCTGCTTAAGAACAAATAGCATGGGACCCAGATTTTTCTCCAAACAGTATTGACGGTTTTTTTAAGACATGGAAGCTAAGGGCCTCATACGTTTCTATCAAATGTACAATGAAGGAGTGGATTCTTTTGAAAATGTAGCCTAATAAATATGCCTGTCCTAGTAATCACTTTCACCCGATACCTGCAAGTAAGAAGCTACTTAAGAGAAAAAGTCCAAATTAAAACTCTTGAAGATCTCCACCCCCTACTGAAATACATGATAAAGACTCAACAAAGCCATAACCTCAAAAACACAACTGACAAAATCTACAAAATGCTCCAAGAAAACAAAATTGAAGATTTTAAGCTATATTAAAAATAAATGGGAGAAGGAACTGAAAACAAACATACCAGATAAGGAGTGGAATCAAAGCTTTGGAATCAAAGCTTTAAGATATCTTCCATTACATAAAATCACCCTTTTGGCAGGAGCAGGGACGTGCACAGGACTTTAGAGGGGCAGGTGCTCAAAGGCTGAAAAGGCACTACACTTGTGTGTATATATTAAGCGAGCGCGCGTAGCGCGTGAGCGCGATTTTTAAGGGCCCTTTTCGGGCGGGGGGCCCCCTTTTTATGCTTTTTGGGGGTTTTGTGATCAATATTGAATATTGAACTATAATAACAGTGCAGGAGCTCACTTATCCTTGAAAGACACTTTTATCACTGACTTAAATGGCCCATACATCTCCATAAATGTTCAGGGGGGAGGAATCAGTGCTTACCCTACAGACCCCAAGAAGTGCATTCTGTATTGTTTAATATAAATGCATTTTTTATTCCAATCCCAATTTGTATTTGAGATTCCCAATCCCATCGGACTTGACTTCTTTGTGTCCCTCAATGAGTGTAATACCAGCATTCAACAGCGGTTTCTATCATCATCATCATCACCACCCACGCTATGCATAAAATATATAGGTCCGCGGAGAGGCACTCTGAGGAGGCGTGCAAACTGCAATGGAATATGGGGCATCTCTCTCTTTACTTAATATTTTGATTCTATCCTGACATTTTTCAGTTGGAAGGGCAGTCTATATGCGTAACAGTAAAAAAAAAAAAAAAAAAAAATATTTTAATTTTTTTCAAAAAGGGCACTTTTTTGATGAGGCTCAAAAAGGCAGGTGCTCAGGCACCCCTTGGCCTCTATGTGTGCACGTGCCTGGGCAGGAGTATGCTTGGAAAATAAATATGAGGTACTTTAGAACACCATCGAGTATGTCCAAATACGCACAAAATGATCCCGGCTGCTGGAGGGAGTGTGGGGAGAAGAATGCTGACCATACACATATTTTCTTTACATGTAAAAAAATTCAAATCTACTGGTCAGATATTCTAGACATAATGGAACAGATGTTTGAGGAAGTGGGTATAGAAAAACATGATATACTCTTAGGAACACGCCCCAAAAACCTACAAAAAGAAGAACTATACCCTTTTTTTATTTTGAGAGCTGCAGCACTTAAACAAATTACAATACAAGAGCTTGGAAAAAACTTGAACCCCCGAAAGTAAACAAATGGTTAGAAACTGTAGAGGACATATATAGTATGGAAAAGGTAACCTACAAAATCAATAAGAATGAAAATATGCTGGGAAAAAGATGGGGTCTCTTTAAACTATGGAGGAGTACTAGTTGACAGACAGATCAGTCTTTAAGGAAGATTTAAGTAACATGAAACAGTGATGATCTACTGATCAATTGTTGGGAACACCCCTTAGGCCTACAGCTATACCTACAATGACAATTCAAGCCTTTTTACTTATTATTATTATTATTTTATTTAAATTGGTTGGTTTCTTTTTTCTATTAATTTCTTATTTGTTTGCTGTTATTATTGTTGTTGTTGTTTGTTGTTTTTCTTGTGTGTGTGTGTGTGTGTGTGTGTGGGGACGGGTAGGGATGGATGTTGGATGTGTGCCGGTCCGGGATCTATGCTGGTGCTCGCCCCTTTGTTTGTGTTTTTGTCTCTTGTTTTTTGTATGGGTGATGGGTACAAAAAAAAAAAAAAAAAAAAAAAAGTGTCAAGATTTGGAATATGCGTATGTACATTTGTGTGGGTATGTACGTATGTAAGTATGGACAGGTGCAGTTGTGTATGTGTATGTGGGTACACTTACTATACCTAAATGTAAATGTTTTTCATTGACACAATAAAGTATAAAAAAAAAAGGTACGGTGGCCTGCATGGCCCAACACACCACTCTGACAACAGAGGCTGCTTAGCAGTACTTGTTGCTGGGGAGGTTTGGTTAACGATCCCCTCCAGATGTATTGTAAAGGTGCTATAGATAACATTCAGCCACTTAGGTGTCACACTAGAGCACCAGCATGTCATATTATCCAATCAGGTGCTATAGATAACATTCAGCCACTAGAGGTCGCACTAGAGCACCAGCATGTCATGGTATCCAATCAGGTGCTATATATAACATTCAGCCACTAGAGGTCGCACTAGAGCACCAGCATGTCATTCCAAATATATCCCCTCTCTCTCCTCTCTCTCTCTCTCTCTCTCTCTCTCTCTCTCTCTCTCTCTCTCTCTCTCTCTCTCTCTCTCTCTCTCTCTCTCTCTCTCTCTCTCTCTCTCCCTCTCTCTCTCTCTCTCTCTCCCTCTCTCTGTCTCTATCTCTCTCTCTCTCTCCCTCCCTCTCTCTCTCTCTCTCTCTCTCTCTCTCTCTCTCTCCTCTCTCTCTCTCTCTCCTTCTCTCTCTCTCTCTCTCTCTCTCTCTCTCTCTTTCTCTCTCCCTCTCTCTCTCTCTCTCTCTCTCTCTCCCTCTCTCTGTCTCTCTCTCTCTCCCTCCTCCCCCCCCCCTCTCTCTCTCTCTCTCTCTCTCTCTCTCCTCTCTCTCTCTCTCTCTCTCTCTCTCTAGGCCTGGGCTTCAGTATAGCAGGTGGAGTGGGGAACCAACACATCCCAGGAGACAACAGCATCTATGTCACCAAGATCATTGAGGGCGGGGCGGCGCACAAAGACTGCCGGCTGCAGATTGGGGACAAGATACTCGCGGTCAGACACACACACACACACACACACACACCACACACACACACACACACACAGAGCACACACAGAGCACACATGGCGCGGCTTTGATTCAACATTATGTATGCTTTGCTTTTCCTGCAAACACAGGAAGCTATGGAGGGAGTCGCCGTGGATATTGATTGGCGTTTACAGTAGCCAATAGTGCTGAATGTGCATTACGGTCGGAGCATTATAGCTAGCAAGTCATGTTAGCTAGCAAGAGGCCAAGAGCTAGCTTAGCTTAGTCGTACAGTTACAGTTACAATGTGCTGCAAATGTCCTTCTAGAAAGCATTTCATTGGATGCTAAATGAGTATACGCCCCAGTGTGCAGGATGACTCATCAACATTTTGTTATCCTTTTCCAGGAAATAACTAACTCTAAAATACCATTAAGGATACACCTCACTGTCGCACAGTTATACACCTCACTGTCGTACAGTTATACACCTCACTGTCGTACAGTTATACACCTCACTGTCGTACAGTTATACACCTCACTGTCACACAGTTATACACCTCACTGTCGTACAGTTATACACCTCACTGTCGTACAGTTATACACCTCACTGTCACACAGTTATACACCTCACTGTCACACAGTTATACACCTCACTGTCACACAGTTATACACCTCACTGTCGTACAGTTATACAGCTCACTGTCATACAGTTATACACCTCACTGTCGTACAGTTATACACCTCACTGTCGTACAGTTCTGTATCGTTAGTGGCTTAGCTTGGCATCGCTACTGCACTATCTCGCGTACGTGCACGCGTACTGAATAAACCACAAATGTACCTCTAATACCAGTATTAGTCTGACCACACCCCTCATCAGCTTACCTTCATAAGCAGGTGTGTGGTCACCTGCTCTCCTCCTTCTCGCTTTCACCACAAGGAAGAGGTGCCTCGGTAGATCCCACACTTGACACCATGATGGAAGAAATTGGATTAGGAACAGCTTGGGAAACAAGGATACGTTGACATCATATCTTTATTTTCTCTCTCACTATTTTCGAGAAAATACGGCGATATTGTCTTCGTACTGGAGTGTCTAGAAGATGATGATCATTCTACAAACCCTCCGCCGGTTTTCGTATTGGGAGCACGCCGCTGCATGCTTCTCAACTGCAGTTCCTTGCTGTGTTTGTTGGGGTGAAACCTGTCAGGCCACAGCTGAAACTGTCGGACATGCCGCTGTTGTGAGGAGCGGTGCGTTCCAGGTTGGGTGAGTAGTGTTTGCTGGCGGGCTCCACTTGTCTGTTAGTGCTATGGGGGCTACTTGACAAAGTTTATGGAAACCGGCCCCAGGCTAGGGTCCTTTGTTTAGCCGTCTAGGCGACAGAAGGCCTTGGTCTGGCGACCATTATAGTTTTAACTAGTGGGCCGCGACCATTGACACTGGTGATCCCTGTGTGTTCTGGACGAGTGGATTCTCTCTGTCACCGTGTTAAGACCCCATCTTTCATATCCAAATGAGAGTATTCCTTCACGAGGGGATATGTGCATGTAATGTGCGATAGCGGCAGATTCATGTTCAAAGTCAGCTATACAGGCCAGTTGGTACTGTGCTGATTCCGCCGGACGTGTTAATGTCACCGTTGTGAAGCGGTGTTGACGTCTTGTTTTCTCTTTTCTCTTAAAAAGTGAGGAGGGTTCAGAACGGCGGCCTGTCTGGGTGAGTGTTATGTCATTGTTTACATGTTCATAGCTTACGGTTAGCCGGTCGGTGGCCTGGCGCGGGGTAGCTTGGCTTCTCGCGCGCCGCCGGGAGCTCGCTCCTGATCGCGTGCGTCGTAGATCGGCGTCCCGCGAGCGGAAGCAATAGCACCCGAACGGTTGGAGCAGCCGTTAGCTTGATGCTATTCTGTTGAACGTGCTTTGATTTTTAACATGTTTTACACTCTTGACCACGACGTCATCCTTGACAGGGGATGTTCGTCGACCCTGCCTGAGCCTAGACGGGGATTGCGTCAACAAAGAGGACTGTAGCGACTGGTGGAGCGGCGACGCTGCCCGGATCGAACAACACGGGACGGCTGTGTTCTACGGTGGCTTGTGACTGCACTTCGCTGATCTGCGTTCCGGGCAGGTACGGGGTTGGCCAGACCTCATAAACACGTCTTCTGGTTTTACCTTGCTAAATGTATTGTGAATAACGGTGTTTTTTCCCAAAACGTGTGTTGTTGCAATGCATTTGAGATACGTTGCGGGTTGTGTGTGAGCTGTTTTTGTCACTGGCAGTTAGCTTCTCCGTGCAGGTCGTGATGTATTGATCTGGTTGTTGTGTGAGAAACATCATGGTGTTTATGTGTACCGTGTACTCACTACTAAGGCAACTAACCTATGAAGCTATGCTTGGTGACGAGTGAGTAAAAGAATGTTCTTTCTCAGACTGTAATGACAATGAACAGTGAGTTCACACATTAACAGGTTTTCCTGTTTTAACTGGCCGTATTGAGGGTAAAATAGGAGGATTGTGTTTCCCCCCCCGGTTCCCTGGGGACTTTATCACCTCCTATCAGACATGTTGTGCATTAATTGTGTCTTTTGTGTGGTAGGGATACGATGTAACTCTCAGCTTGATTGCTGAGGTTGTGCTAAATCTGCTGGAGAAACTTATTTCCTAAAGGGAAATTGGTTTGGTTGCTGTCATGTGTGCTTAGCAAGGCCTGTGGTCGATACTAATCAAGAATGATGTATTCTCTCATTGTGAAAAAAACGGCGTTCCTCTGTTGAGTGTTTTTGCCATTTTTTGTAGGTGATGATGGGTTGTGTGTGTCATGTGACCTACAACTGGGTTGTACTGGCCACAGAAGCACATGTGTATGTTGGACCGGGGTTCTTAGAGCCCTCTCTATTCTGTGTTTTTCCTTAGTAAAAATCAGATAGCAGGTTAGCTCGTGCGCTGTGTGGAGCTGTGAAACGCTTCATAGAGCTGACTATGACTGTGTCATATTCTCTTTTTGTCGTTACGTCGTATCATGGGTGTGGGGTCGTAAAGGGGTGAACTGGTAACCTTTCCTCTCCCCATTGTTCTGTCGGTCAGGGGTACACCCCCTGTCCTTCAAGGTTCCCGTCACGTGGCGGTTCGGCACGTTACGGGGGGGGGGGGGGGGGGGGGGGAGGGAGTTCCTGGTCCCACGGCCTGGTATATTGGGCGTGTGCACCGCAGGAATTCCCCCGCCATAGAGTACGTCACCGTGCGCGTCTCTGTTGGTAGGACTTCCGTGTGCTGTTCAGGTCCATGTGATGGATCTGTTTTCAGGGGGGGTGGTCAGGGCTCCTCCTCACCAAGCGCCTACTCAGGCCTTCTGTGAGTTCGGACTCCTTCTTCCATGTGAGGAAGCCTCCATCAGAGTACAGAGCCTTCCTCCTCAGATTGTCAAAGTGAGTGGACCCTCTAGAAGGGTCCTTTTCTATTGTATGTATATTCGATTCAATTCGTTTATTGAGTGTGTATGGGTTCGGTGCCTCTTCCCCGGAGGCCCTAAAACCAGTTTTTTACATGGCTCAAGGTGCAATATATTCTTTTCAATCTGTACAGCTCGCGTGGGAAGTCTCTCTGGGGATCCCCGTCTCTTTCCTATGGGAGGGTGGTGGGATGTAAAAATGTGAAAAAATTTTACCCCGGCTGTGTAGACTGGGATACATACTGTTGATGCTTCCTTCTTTCTATTCCAGAAGTGTTGGAGTTAGGGAGTGTCACACCCCTCTTGTCGTTCCCCTGGGCGCCTTGGGGATTCAATGACAGGTCTAAATAGCCTGTTCATTGATGGGGGTGTGTCCCGACGCACGTATAGTGCTAGCTCGCTGTAAACAGGCGATTGACTGGCACGCCTTAGTTGCTTGTGGTTGAAACAGCGTTTTTATAAAGCAACTGAGATGGGGGTTTTTCCTCTTCCGGCGACCACATCCCATGACCTGGGTGGGTTGTCGACGGATTCTCGTTCATGTCTGGGGGATGATGTCGGGATGGATCTGAACATATGTAGTGGGGTCTCACGCCCTTGGGGTGGGCCACCAGGCGCGGTTCGTCCCGACGTCTGGGTGGCGCCTTCTTTTCATGTTAAGATCAACACGCATATCTGCCCTTCTCCTGGAGTAGGCATGTCGGCGTGGTTAGGGCACGGGACTGGTTCTGGTCACGCTGGTCCAGATCAGTTGAACCCGTTGTCCGCCGGGGATGCAGATCTGCTGTTCTGGTACCCTGAGGGACTTGGGCTTTTTTCAGGGGGAAAAATGCCAGGTCGGTCTGGGTGTCACAGGGTTAAGCGCTATGGAGACCCTGGTTGGGTATGTTTTTACTCAGCACTGTCGTCATGGCTTACAGCCATGCCATTCTGTACGCGCTCGATCTCGTCGGATCTCGGCCGCTACACAGGTTGGTCCTGGTTAGTACTTGGTTGGGAGACCGCCGGGGAATACCAGGTACGGTGTGCTTAGGGGCTGGTTCTCCATTATTTTTCGCTCCTCTCTCACGCATGGCGAAGAGGGGCCTGTGGGGGTGGTTTTTTGACCTCCTCTGGTGACCCTGTGCTTCCCGTACCGCCAGGCCCGGTCCGAAGTGATGTTTGCGACCCGTAGGCCTGGGTTAACCCTTTTTGGAAACTGGAACACTTGTACTGCGGTATAGCCGGTGTATACCCGCAGGTGTGTTTTGGAGTTTTTTCTTGAGGGGTTATAGGAACAACCACCGCATTGGGTAACACCGAGGTGGTTGATTCCCTGGTGTGTTGGAGCAGTGTCAACTCCCGGGTTCACCGTTTGAGGGTGCCCCTGCACGTTCATGACGTCTGCCAATCGTGTCAGCCTTCTCTGCCTCGACCCCTCTGGGTGGGGGTTGTTAAATGGAGGCTTGGTCATGCAACACCGCCAGCTTACGCTCCTTCCGCCGGGGCGGCTGTGTTCAGCTGTCCCCTCTGGCGCCTGTCTCGTCCGCAGTCTCCAGGCTAGGGTTAACAGCCTGTTGCCTGGTTTTTCCCCGGTGCGCTGCCTGCTTCCGTTGGTTAACCTTTTTTGTGTGCTTACGGCCATGCTGACTGCCTATTCTGCAGGGTCAGTGTGCCAGGCGGTGTACTATTGGGGGGACGGGGCCCGCTCGGCTTACGGCCATACCGACCTGAACACGCCCGGTCTCGTCCGATCTCGGAAGCTGGGCAGGTTCTGGCCTGGTTGGTTCCGCCTGGGAATACCAGGTGCAGTAACTGAGGGGCCTTTGTCCGAATACGCTGGCGATGTGGGGGGCGGGGCACTACGTGCCCACCTGGTGGGGTCTTGATGCTGGCATCATGGACTTCTCCGGGCCCCCATTCCAGGGAGTCCAGTCCTTTTGGTGGGTCTGGGTCTTCCTTCGTGCTCCGCTGCTACGGCCTTGCCACGGGGTTGGGTTTGCCCTTGACCCCGTGATTCTGGGGGCAGTAACGAGGTTGTTCCTCCGTTCGTTCCCGGGTGGCATGCGGGTTGTGCGTGTGTGTAGTCGTGGGGTCAAGCCACGGTCTGCTCACCCTGTGCGTTGAGTTGCTTGAGTGCCTCTTCGCACGGTCGGGTCCGTCGCCCTCCCGTGACGTCCCTAATAGGGGGGCTACCCTCCATTAGGGGGGGTCGGGGGGGCTCGGCCCTCCCTGTTCTGATGGTTTTGGGGGGCTGTCAGCGGGGTGTATTTGTCAGCCAAGTGGCTCCGCTTGGCCTCCCTTGTGCAGTAGCGATGCCAAGCTAAGCCACTAACGATACAGAACGTTAGGTTATGACTATAACCAAGTTCTGTTAGTTAGGGGCGATGCTTGGCATCGGACGCCGCTGCAGCCCTTGTCCTCACCTTGTGGTGAAAGCTTGGGAAGGAGGAGAGCAGGTGACCACACACCTGCTTATGAAGGTAAGCTGATGAGGGGTGTGGTCAGACTAATACTGGTATTAGAGGTACATTTGTGGTTTATTCAGTACGCGTGCACGTACGCGAGATAGTGCAGTAGCGATGCCAAGCATCGCCCCTAACTAACAGAACTTGGTTATAGTCATAACCTAACGTTATACACCTCACTGTCGTACAGTTATACACCTCACTGTCACAGTTATACACCTCACTGTCGTACAGTTATACACCTCACTGTCACACAGTTATACACCTCACTGTCACACAGTTATACACCTCACTGTCACACAGTTATACACCTCACTGTCGTACAGTTATACAGCTCACTGTCATACAGTTATACACCTCACTGTCGTACAGTTATACACCTCACTGTCGTACAGTTATACACCTCACTGTCGTACAGTTATACACCTCACTGTCACAGTTATACAGCTCACTGTCATACAGTTATACACCTCACTGTCGTACAGTTATACACCTCACTGTCGTACAGTTATACACCTCACTGTCGTACAGTTATACACCTCACTGTCACAGTTATACACCTCACTGTCGTACAGTTATACACCTCACTGTCGTACAGTTATACACCTCACTGTCACACAGTTATACAGCTCACTGTCATACAGTTATACACCTCACTGTCACACAGTTATACAGCTCACTGTCACACAGTTATACACCTCACTGTCACACAGTTATACACCTCACTGTCACACAGTTATACACCTCACTGTCACACAGTTACACACCTCACTGTCACACAGTTATACACCTCACTGTCACACAGTTATACACCTCACTGTCACACAGTTATACACCTCACTGTCACACAGTTATACACCTCACTGTCATACAGTTATACACCTCACTGTCATACAGTTATACACCTCACTGTCATACAGTTATACACCTCACTGTCATACAGTTATACACCTCACTGTCACACAGTTATACAGCTCACTGTCGTACAGTTATACAGCTCACTGTCACAGTTATACACCTCACTGTCACACAGTTATACACCTCACTGTCGTACAGTTATACACCTCACTGTCACACAGTTATACACCTCACTGTCATACAGTTATACAGCTCACTGTCACACAGTTATACAGCTCACTGTCACACAGTTACACACCTCACTGTCATACAGTTATACAGCTCACTGTCATACAGTTATACAGCTCACTGTCGTACAGTTATACACCTCACTGTCATACAGTTACACACCTCACTGTCACACAGTTATACACCTCACTGTCACACAGTTATACACCTCACTGTCATACAGTTACACACCTCACTGTCATACAGTTATACACCTCACTGTCATACAGTTATACAGCTCACTGTCACACAGTTATACAGCTCACTGTCACACAGTTACACACCTCACTGTCATACAGTTATACACCTCACTGTCACACAGTTATACACCTCACTGTCACACAGTTATACACCTCACTGTCATACAGTTATACACCTCACTGTCACACAGTTATACAGCTCACTGTCACACAGTTATACACCTCACTGTCGTACAGTTATACACCTCACTGTCACACAGTTATACACCTCACTGTCATACAGTTATACACCTCACTGTCATACAGTTATACAGCTCACTGTCACACAGTTATACACCTCACTGTCATACAGTTATACACCTCACTGTCATACAGTTATACACCTCACTGTCGTACAGTTATACACCTCACTGTCGTACAGTTATACAGCTCACTGTCACACAGTTATACAGCTCACTGTCATACAGTTACACACCTCACTGTCACACAGTTATACACCTCACTGTCACACAGTTATACACCTCACTGTCATACAGTTATAAACACCTTTGTCTTCTGTGTTCCTCCTTTCTTGTCTCTCTTGCGTGGCCGTGTGACCCGCAACAGCCAATGAGGTACAGCCAGGCCTGTCTCCCGAGAGCTCAACCGATTGGCCGGAAGCCAGAGCCTTACACAGAAACTTCCGGAAGGCATTTACTCAGCATTCCTGAACACTAGTAGTTACTGCAACCCTAGGCATCGACAGTGAATGAGTCGGAAATCAAACTAGATGTTAATTGGAAGGCGTCACAGACCGACAGTCACTTTAATATACAAGCACATCTTGTGTAGGCACTACTTAAGCAGATTAGACAATAGATTGGAGGGGAATTACAGCTATAAAATCCATGGCTCGAGATGTCTTTCATTACCATGGTAATAGATGGTATAGTGTGGGAGATATTTAACTGTAGCGTTGCGCCTCTGTGGGTCATGCAGTCACGCATTACTGACCTCTGGTGGACAAGAGAGATACTGCACCCTACAGACATCTGTTTATATTTCACTGCATAAGTGTACTTTGGACACTTTGGGTCCAAATATAACACAGAGCTGGATGGGAAATGTACTCTTAGATATACACTGTGATCAGGAATTAATCTATATAATATATTCCCTGAAAGTGTTCTCATTCTCCTTCCTCGCTTGTTGTGCTGTGATCAGGTGAACAGCGTGTGTCTGGAGGATGTGATGCATGAGGACGCAGTGGGCGCTTTGAAGAACACGGCAGAGGTGGTTTACCTGAGGGTGGCCAAGCCCAACACCCTGTACCTCACCAACACCTACAACCCCCCAGACCTCACCAGCAGTAAGAGAACTCCTACTCTATACCCTAACACTAGGGATGTTCGATATTGGCTTTTTTACCGATATCCGATATACCGATATTGTCCTACTTTGGTAAATGTATCAAAAGTGTATTATAAATTGGTAAGCAAAAATAACCCGAAATGCATCAAAAGTATAATTTCAATATAATTAAGCACATCATCATCAAGTACAACTCAAGTTTCAATTCAATTGAACACCACATTAGTATACTTTCTGAATACATACAAAGTATACTAAATTATACAAAGTATACTTTTAAGAAAAATATACTTATGTATACCTTTCTTTTTTGACTTGGGTATAACAGCTTATCCCGAATAAGACCTGAATTGAGGTGTCATATCCAGAAACTCTTTGGACCATGTGATCACTCTGGTTTCCTGTGTGTTTGTGCAGCGTATGGACATATGGACACAGACCTCGGCCATCCCAACTACCTGGGATCAGATTACCCACAAGCCCTCACTCCCACCTCGCCGAGCCGGTTCTCTCCTGTGCTGCACGGCATGATGGGAGACGAAGACCTGCCCAGGTGAGCACAGAGACAGTAACACACCCATACACAGGACTGTAATAACACTGTTGTTATGACAACAACACAAGTCACAGTTGAAAAATGTAATACAACGTTAAAAATAAAAGAAAAACACAATTTAAAAACATTACAGTTCTCATACAAAAAGGTCCCTAATTAGACATATCATAGGTACTATATATATATATATACATGTATATACAATATATTAGGGGTGGGAATCACCACGTTACGATATTATCACAGTACTATGAATACTATGAGTACTATGAATACTATGAGTACAGTACTATAATATAGTATAATATTGTACTGCAGATTATGTCCCCAATGGAACACTTCTGCAATAGAAATATATATACATCATCTGTTTTATCTAATAAGATAACATTTTCAGTCTGTTCACCTCATTCCAATCAGTTTTAGTGCACTAAAATGGGATGTCAAGCAAAAGATAACTAAAAGAAAATCTATTAGGACTTGGCATCAGTGTATCGTTATTGCAAGATATTGTGGTACATCACTGTATCGACTTTTTCCCCACCCCTAATATATATATATATTAGAATGTATATCCCTCACTGTATTCTTATTCTTATTTGTGATTTTTGACTACCTAAATGTTTATTGGGAGCTGAATTTCCCTCGGGATCAATAAAGTACTTTTATTCTATTCTATTCTATTCTATTCTATTCTATTCTATTCTATTCTATTCTATTCTATATATATCTATGACGTATCACGTCGGTTAGGGTACCTTATGTATACTGCACCTGTGTATACTGTATACTTTACGTACATATTTAGACTCTAGTGTTTATTGTAACCATATTTTTTGTAATGTTTAATATAACTAGGGATGTTTGATATTGGCTTTTTTTACCGATATCCGATATACCGATATTGTCCAACTCTTAATTTGCGACACCGATATCAACCGATACCGATATATGCAGGGTTTGCTCCCCAAAAAAAACGGAATAATTTCAGGTAATTAACATTACATATCTCTTGTTGTGGAATTAACATACTTTTGACAATAAATAAAATAAGAATTTGTTCTTACTTGCTTGCCTGGGTAAATAAAGGTTAAATAAATGTAAAAATATATATATATATATCTTTTTTATCGATCATTTCTGATATTACATTTTAATGCCTATATCGGCCGATAATATCGGACATCCCTAAATATAACTGATATACATGGCATACAGACCCTCATCTGCACCTTTGATCACACTTGCTCATATGCATATATTCAGAGTTAATTATATTGTTTACACTGCCTATTTTTACTTTTCTACTGTACTATAACTTGTATTGCCTGTATTTATGTCTTTCTACTATTACACTGTCCATACCTGTACCTCCCCTCCCCCCTCCCCCATGCTGCTACGATGCCTGAATTTCAGGGGGGATCAATAAAGGAATATCTTATCTTATCTTATCTTATCTAATATTGCGGTATATTGCTGTATCGACTTTTTCCCCACCCCTAACAAATATATATATATATATATATATATATATATATATATATATATATATATATATATATATATATATATATATATATATATATATGATATCTATTGATTCTTGAAGGTACCAGGCCATGCTACTGTAAGTGTGTCTTCTCTCTGCAGTGTGATTGCAGGGTATGGTTGTGGTGATCAGGTCATACTAAGTGTGTCTTCTCTCTGCAGTGTGATTGCAGGGTATGGTTGTGGTGATCAGGCCATACTAAGTGTGTCCTCTCTCTGCAGTGTGATTGCAGGGTATGGTTGTGGTGATCAGGCCATACTAAGTGTGTCCTCTCTCTGCAGTGTGATTGCAGGGTACGGTTGTGGTGATCAGGCCATACTAAGTGTGTCTTCTCTCTGCAGTGTGATGGCAGGGTATGGTTGTGGTGATCAGGCCATACTAAGTGTGTCTTCTCTCTGCAGTGTGATGGCAGGGTATGGTTGTGGTGATCAGGCCATACTAAGTGTGTCTTCTCTCTGCAGTGTGATGGCAGGGTATGGTTGTGGTGATCTCTCAGGCAGGGACCCCCGGCGGGTCGTGATCCACCGCGGCTCCACCGGCCTGGGCTTCAACATCGTGGGCGGTGAGGACGGAGAGGGCATCTTCATCTCCTTCATCCTGGCGGGCGGCCCGGCCGACCTCAGCGGGGAGCTGCACAAAGGAGACCAGATCCTCAGCGTAAGCAGACACTGTCTCATCTGAGCACTCGTGAAAAGACGAACGTCGCTCACGTATATTCTCCCGGTGCCCCGGGACGTTCCTGTCAGTGTACCACTCTCTCCGAAAGCTAGAAATCTGATATTTCAGATTTTGTGGCACAGGAAGAACATACTGACTGAACTGTCCTGGGGCACAGGAAGAAATACTGACTGAACTGTCCTGGGGCACAGGAAGAACATACTGACTGACCTGTCCTGGGGCACAGGAAGAACATACTGACTGACCTGTCCTGGGGCACACAGCTAGGTGTGACTGATGGGTCAATCGGAGCAGCTAGATGTGACTGATCATTTTCACAACAACAACAGCAGCTCTAACATACTGGGTAATGTTACATCAACATACCTTCCGTAAAATAAAGAAAATAAGGGCCATAAGGATAGTTCACATTGCAGGTTATCGTGATCACACAAACATATTATTTTTTAAAGTCAAAAACATTAAAGTTAAATGATCTTGTGGAATTTAAAACGGCACAATTAATGTATAAAGCAAAAGGTCATGTACTTCCAGGAAACATTCAAGAACTGTTCTTTGATAGAGAGGGGGGTTATAATCTGAGGGGAGAACTCAATTTAAAAGTTCTAAATGTACGCACTACCATGAGAAGACACTGCATCTCAATACTGTATGTGGAGTGAAACTGTGGAACAGTCTGAATGTGGTGCTAAAGCAATGTCCAAACATGAGCCAATTCAAACTGAAGTATAAGGAAATGATGTTCACGAGGGATGAGGAAGGGACTTGATATTCACGGGTGTTTACATTTTTATTTTATTTCTTTCATGTTTTACATATATAGTTTTAGTTTTTTTGTTTTGCATATATATATATATTTTTTTTCTTTTTTATGTTTTAAAATAGTACACTCATTTGAGTAGTGGAAAAGGGGTAGGATTCAATAAGTGTATACTTCTTCCTACTCCTTTTCGAACATGTAGATTGAGTCGTGTTTTGCTTTTGTTATTGTTTGTTTGTATTCATTGCATGTTCGAAATAAAGATTTAAAAAAATCAAAAAAAATCAATGAAATTTAAAAACAAGATTTTCATTGTACTGTACCTTTAAGGATGTACTGTATTGCATACAACAATCACTGCTTCCATGCCGAGACCTTTCAAGGGTCATACTGGGATGAAATGTAACATGTTAAATGTATTCACATGTGTTGATCTTAACACGAGGCTCTTACCTTCTACTTGTTCTCATGTAGGATGTGTGAATCTTTTATACATTTGACCCAGAACTAGTAGGTGTTAATTGGGCGGCTACGTGGCGTAGTGGGCAAGGCGCTCGCCACGAAATGCTGGAGACGCTGGGCTCGTCAGTTCGAGCCCAGCGCTCCACATTTGCTTTCAGTTTAGCTGGTCGTCCGTACTAATACACATTGGCCGTATTAGGGGGTGGGAAACTGATGGGTGGGGATCGGGCGTTGTGGACAGCGACTCCTACAGGTCGGTTGGTGCGCCTGCGCAGTAGAATCAGAAAGTGTCGGGGGCAGCGTGAGCCTCCCACGCGTTACTCCTCGCCACTGCGAGATCGAGCTGCGCAGGTAAAAAGATGCGACTGCTGTTACCTCAAGTACCGGAGGGGACTTGTGCTATGTATGACTTAGTCCACATTGCAGCCGGCTTGTGGGAGGCAAGAAACAGCGTTCAAAGACAGGGGAGGGTTGAATTGGATGATACGAAATTGGGATGGGAGAAAATATAGAAAATGGGAGAAAAAAGTGGATTAAAAAAAAAACTAGTAGGTGTTAATTAAAGAAGCACTTACTACAAAACAATACTGATTTATTTTGCACATTTGTGTACAATAAATAACAAGACCTTGTCTTATAGCCACAGCTACTTTATCATTTCACTGAGATGTAATTAATACAAGGATTCAACGTCTCAGATGACCAGTGGCCATATTCAAACTCAATAACTGCTTTTTTTTTATTTTATTTTTTTTAATATAATATCAATGTGGGTTATATTCACGTACCACATCCTTAGTTAGTTTGATGTGTAGATGGAAAATATGCTTTCTTGAACTTTTCTTAATCCGTTTTACAGGGTTAAACCTTTTACAGCCACAAAATGAAAAGTGTTAGTCCTTGTAGCAAGAGTTCAGTGAGTCAACTGGAGAATGAAAATAATGTCTCCATTCTTATTATTTTTTTATTTGTTTACATGTGGATCGCTGACTGGACCTTTAACGGTGTCTCCTCCCTGTATCAGGTGAACGGCGTTGATCTGCGCATGGCGACACATGAGCAGGCAGCTGCCGCCCTGAAGAACGCCGGCCAGACCGTCACCATCATCGCTCAGTACAGACCAGACGGTAAAGGCTATAATAATAATAATAATAATAATAATAATAATAATAATAATAATAATAATAATAATAATAATAATAATAATAATAATAATAATAATAATAATAATAATAATAATAATAATAATAATAATAATAATCATCATAATCATCATAATCATAATCATAATAATCATAATAATAATTATTATTGTTATTATTATTATTATTATTATTATTATTATTATTATTATTATTATTATTATTATTATTATTATTATATAATAATAATAATAATAATTATTATTATTATTATTATTATTATTATTATTATTATTATTATTATTATTATTATTATTATTATTATTATTATTATTATTATAATTATAATTATAATACACTTTATTTGTATAGCATCTTTCATACAGAAACTGTAGCTCAAAGTATATAACACCTACCATACACAATAAAGACAGCCTATACCATCTACCATACACAATAAAGACAGCCTATAAACATATAATAATATAATAATAATATAATAATAATAATAATAATAATAATAATAATAATAATAATAATAATAATAATAATAATAATAATATAATAATAATAATAATAATCATAATCATAATCATCATAATCATAATCATAATCATAATAATCATAATAATAATTATTATTGTTATTATTATTATTATTATTATTATTATTATTATTATTATTATTATTATTATTATAATAATAATAATAATAATAATATTATTATTATTATTATTATTATTATTATTATTATTATTATTATTATATTATTATTATTATTATTATTATTATTATTATTATTATTATTATTATTATTATTATTATTATTATTATTATAATTATAATTATAATACACTTTATTTGTATAGCATCTTTCATACAGAAACTGTAGCTCAAAGTATATAACACCTACCATACACAATAAAGACAGCCTATACCATCTACCATACACAATAAAGACAGCCTATAACATCTACCATACACAATAAAGACAGCCTATAATATCTACCATACACAATAAAGACAGCCTATAATATTACCATACACAATAAAGACAGCCTATAACATCTACCATACGTAGTATTGTGTAACTTAAAATACAATACATTTGTTCTTCTCCTTCTTCATCTTCTTCTTCTTCTTCTTCTCCTCCTCCTCCTTCATCTTCTCCTTCTTCTTTTCATTCTTCTTCTTCATCTTCTTTTCATTCTTCTTCATCTTCTTCTTATCCCTCTTCTTCTTCTTGTCATCTTTTTCTTCTTCTCCTTCATCTTCTTCTTCATCTTCTTCTCTCGTCCTTCATCTTCTTCTTCTCGTCCTTCATCTTCTTCCTCTTCTTCTTCTCCTCTTTCTGTGTTCAGAGTACAGCCGTTTCGAGGCGAAGATCCACGATCTGAGGGAACAGCTGATGAACAGCAGCATGGGCTCTGGGACCACCACTCTGAGGAGCAACCCAAAGAGAGGCTTCTACATAAGGTCTGTAACCACGACAAGATACAACAAGATACAACATACTTTAATGCCACACAACGATGGTTGGTGGTAATTGTTTGCGGTACAGTTTGGGACATCAACATGAAACATCGGACATCAAACGCCCCCATCCCATCTCCCAACCCCCACAATAAATACATATACTGTATACATAAATACATACAGGACAGTCACATGTAACAGTGTCAGTCAGTGACGGATAGGGTTGGGCACCGAGAACCGGTTCTAATAGGAACCGGTTCCTAACTTCCGGTTCTGGAACCGGAAGTAACATGTTTGAATTTCGATTCTTAACACATTAACTGCCACGCTTATATCCATCAATGTATGATCACTGCCACCACTGTAAGCCTATGGAGATGTTTACCTTCTTTGCACGGCTATAACTTTTTAAATTGTATTGCTAAATTGACATTACTATGGCCCATTCAACATCGATTATCTATCGTTCAGGATGTGGGAACCTTATACTTTTTCATTCATAGATTCATACGAAAATACCGACTCTAGAATATAAATACGTTTTTATCGTTTTCTGCAGTAATTCCTAGAACGTGATTTATAGGCATAAACGCATATATAGATTATCAACTGCCGTTTGTTGGCGATACACGCTATATTAAAAATGTCAACTGTACATGATCCTAAACGTTATGACTTATGCGCGGATGAACGGGGGGTCGTTTATAATTCCGTGATCGTCAGTAAATGCTTTATGTAGTATGGGTGATATATTGATCAGAGCAGTTTGCATGAATAATAATAAACAAACGCGCTGAAAATGATGTCAGCGTCCTCTTACCGTTCGACGATGAGACTGGAGTAAAAAGATCCCACTTATTTGATGGCTTATTCGATCCATTTCCGGTTTGTATAATAATAATAAACACCCAAATCATCTCGATTATTGAGTTATGGCAGCGATCCATATACACAATGTGTGTCTACAGGATGTGTTCATTTCGATTCTAAAACAAAAATGTTTTTACTTTGTTAATTAATACCCTAGTTACAGTACAGCAACCAAATGAAACTGTATCAAGTCAACTGACAATGTGAATAGTATGAAGAAAATAAAAGATGTTTAAAAAAAATTATAATAATCTCCTGCGAAATAAGCTGTGACCTGTTTTGACCTGCACCTCAAAGAATCGGAATCGAGAATCGTTTAAAACAGGAATCGAAGTGGAGAATCGGAATCGGAACCGGAATCGTTCAAATCCAAATGATGCCCAACCCTAGTGACGGATGCTTGCCCGTCTGACTGTTCCATAGCAACAATTCCCACCAGCAATATAGAGTGCAGTCTGATGAAGTTGTGTGGGCTGTGAAGTCCTTTTCCCCTTCTCTCTGGTCATGATGTCTTACTGTCACGGTTCCTCAGGGCTCTCTGGTCATGATGTCTTACTGTCACGGTTCCTCAGGGCTCTCTGTTATCATGATGTCTTACTGTCACAGTTCCTCAGGGCTCTCTGTTATCATGATGTCTTACTGTCACGGTTCCTCAGCGCTCTCTGGTCATGTTGTCTTACTGTCACGGTTCCTCAGCGCTCTCTGATCATGTTGACTTACTGTCACGGTTCCTCAGCGCTCTCTGATCATGTTGTCTTACTGTCACGGTTCCTCAGCGCTCTCTGGTCATGTTGACTTACTGTCACGGTTCCTCAGCGCTCTCTGGTCATGTTGTCTTACTGTCACGGTTCCTCAGCGCTCTCTGGTCATGTTGTCTTACTGTCACGGTTCCTCAGCGCTCTCTGGTCATGATGTTGGAATATAAAAAATGAGCCATGACAGTAAGCTGTAGGAATTTTCGATCGAGTCATTTGTATATAAAAACATAGAACATAGTAGGGCTGTCCCCGACTAAGGATTTGGATGGTCGACTATGATTGGCCTAGGGCTGTCCCCGACTAAGGATTTGGATGGTCGACTAGGATTGGCCAAAATTTGCCGTTGGTCGACTATTGGTCGACCTAAAAAAAAAAAAAAAAAAGTATAATATTTTAAATTTTTATTTTTTTTTATCATTCCATTTGGGCTGTGGGGGGTGCTTAATGTCTGAAGGAGTCGACTGAAGGCGTCTTGTCCTCTGCAAAAGCATGCAATTGGTCCACTGATGGATACATCTTGATATTTGTCTAGTCTAGTGTGTTCATTAGATGGGTGAAATCCTCTTTCAGTGCCTCTGTGCCTGTTTTCGTAGGCAGTTAGCCTCTGGTATGCGTGCCATTAGCATTAGCCACGCTTCTAGGCCTCTTTTCTTTTGGAAAGAATGATAAAAAAATATGTAAATTTTAATTGTTTTATAAAAAAAATATATATATATATATTTTTTTTGTATTCGACTAAGAGGTTGGCAGTCGACTACGGCTCCTTTCGACCGATTAGTCGACTAATCGACTAATAGGGGTCAGCCCTAGAACATAGTTTATTAATCTGCTAATACGGAGATCGGTTTATAATCAGTGACAATCATGTGTACACACAATGCGTCTGACCAGAAAGTGACACAGAGCTTTTGGTCGGACACACATTAAATACATAATTGAAATGACCTACATTAGACACCAGATGTAACCGAAAGGTAAACAAGAATTATGCCCCAGTTAGGGAATCATAACAAAAGACGGATCTAGGCTTATGTTATGTCTTTCACACTAGAACAAGAGTAAAGGCCATGGTCATATCTCCTCAACCGTGGTCGTTGTTAAAGAAACACACACAGACTGTAGCCTAGTGTCTGGGCTGTAGTTAGACTAGTTGATCATATTAAACTAGTCAAGCTATCAGAGATAGAATATGTATTTCAACACAGATGGTGATGCACGATATATCGGCCACCGATATAATATCGGCCAATATGGGAATTTTTTTACACATCGGTATCGGTCCGATATCAAGATAGGGCCGATATTAAAAATAAATAATCTTTTTCTTTTTTTTTTTTCTTTTTTTTATTTATTTGTACATGTTTTGGCCTTAAATCGTTTAAAAATATCAGTAATTTCTGAAAATAAGTTCCAAAAGTAAAGAAAATATATATATATATGCGTTTTGGAAAATAGCTCTTTATTTGATTATCATAAAAAAGTGTTTTCTATACAGAGATATTGACATCTGTAAATATCGGTATCGGCCAGAACAGCAATATTAATATCGGTTATCGGTATCGGTCACAATTTTCACATCGGTGCATCACTACACACAGATCTATAATGACATGACAATATTTCTATTACAATGTCTTACTGTCACGGCTCCCCAGGGCCCTCTTCGACTACGACAAGACGGCCGACTGCGGCTTCCTCAGCCAGGCGGTGGGTTTCCGGTTCGGAGACGTGCTGCACGTGTTGGACTGCGGGGACGAGGAGTGGTGGCAGGCCCGGAGGGTCAGCCCCCAGAACGACCAGGAGGAGGTCGGCTTCATCCCCAGCAAGCACAGGTCAGACCGCCGCCGTCCTCACCACTTAGCCTGGAGCCACGTTAATAAAGGAACACTCTAAACTACTGCTTGCTCTTGTCTGGTGCAAATTAATTTGGTTTATTGAGTTATTGAGTTAAAGGAACACGGTAACATTATGGGAAATTAACTTGCCGTCTTCTCCAGAGTCAGACAAGAAGATAGATGCCAGTTTCCTCTCTGTGTGTTCAGTAGGAAGCTATCCCGCATCCCCTTCCATTTATTTGTGCTAAGCTAGTTACATTTGCACTCTTTGTCTTCTTCATCCGCTCCTCTTTCTTGACTTCCTGCTCCTGCTGACCCCCTGCAGGGTGGAGAGGAAGGAGTGGACCTCTCGCATGAACACCAAAGAGCGGGTAAGAGATCAAACTGACCACATCATCCTCATGTTAGCTGTCTGCCGTTATAGAACAACAGCCTTCCAACATTCTCTATATATCTATATATATATATATATATATACATTCTCTATATATCTATGATTTACTATAGAAGACTTTGGTTGTCTTAAAGGTGCTATATAGACAACATTCAGCCACTAGATGTCAGACTAGAGCACCAGCATGTCATTTATCCAATAAAGGTGCTATATAGATAACATTCAGCCATTAGATGTTAGACTAGAGCACCAGCATGTCATTTATCCAATAAAGGTGCTATATAGATAACATTCAGCCATTAGATGTTAGACTAGAGCACCAGCATGTCATTGATCCAATAAAGGTGCTATATAGATAACATTCAGCCACTAGATGTCGCATAGAGCACCATCATGTCATTTATCCAATCAGGTGCATTCCACATGGGGAAATGGGAAGTAGGGAGGGGATACCTATAGATATCTATATAGAACACTAGATAGCAGTCACCAGCGTCACTGAACCGCCGCCATTTTGCTCGAGTCAGCCTTGAGTGAGGGTGAGTGAGCTGCACAGACAAAAATACTCATAACTCGCTGAAATATTGACGGATTTACAAAAGGGTTGGTTTATTACAAGCATTATTAACGTGGCTATGATTCAAACGGTTTGAAAAAAAAGAAGAATAAAATGCCTTTAAGTAAAAAAGTAGACATGAATGTTATCAGTAGCTGAGCTGCCTCGAGCAAGATGGCCGCCCTACGACGACGTCGCTCTACATTGGCCGGCAGCGCGGGTAAGCTATCTAGTGTTCTATATAGATATCTATGGGGATACCTGCACCAACCAGCGATGAGCTGCTGCGTTGTCTGATTACATGATAACCTCTGTAGTGAGGTCAGTGACCTATATGGTTTGCTAAGGCTCTGTGTTTTGTGTTATTGCAGGACCACGGTCGGGACACCATGGGATCTCAAGGTACGTGAGCGTCAAGTGCATGACGTGCTCCAGTCGAATGTCGATTAACCCTTTCACTACCACACTACCAGAATGTTAACCCTTTCACTACCACACTACCAAAGGATTAACCCTTTCACGGCGACAATACAGAAGGTTAACCCTTTCACTGCCACGCGACAAAGGGTTAACCCGTTCACTACCACACTACAGAAGGTGCACCCTTTCACTGCGACAATACAGAAGGTCAACCCTTTCACTGCTACACGACAAAGGGTTAACCCGTTCACAGCCACACTACAGACGGTTAACCTTTCACTACCACACTACAGACGGTCTGTAGTGTGGTAGTGAAAGGTTAACCGTCTGTAGTGTGGTAGTGAAAGGTTAACCTTCTGTAGTGTGGTAGTGAAAGGTTAACCTTCTGTAGTGTGGTAGTGAAAGGTTAACCTTCTGTAGTGTGGTAGTGAAAGGTTAACCTTCTGTAGTGTGGTAGTGAAAGGTTAACCGTCTGTAGTGTGGTAGTGAAAGGTTAACCTTCTGTATTGTGGTAGTGAAAGGTTAACCTTCTGTAGTGTGGTAGTGAAAGGTTAACCTTCTGTAGTGTGGTAGTGAAAGGTTAACTTTCTGTAGTGTGGTAGTGAAAGGTTAACCTTCTGTAGTGTGGTAGTGAAAGGTTAACCTTCTGTAGTGTGGTAGTGAAAGGTTAACTTTCTGTAGTGTGGTAGTGAAAGGTTAACCTTCTGTAGTGTGGTAGTGAAAGGTTAACCTTCTGTAGTGTGGTAGTGAAAGGTTAACTTTCTGTAGTGTGGTAGTGAAAGGTTAACCTTCTGTAGTGTGGTAGTGAAAGGCCCTAAACATTCATTTGAGATGCAGAGTAAAGGGATAGTTGTGGTTTTTGGAACCCTTGACATAGTTCTTACTTACCGACGATGATGTTGATCAGTAAGACACCATCCTTTAGTTAGAACTGATGCAAGCTCAATTTCATTTCATTTAATTTCAAACCTTTATTTCAACTCGTGAGACACAGAGGTTACCCTTAATTTCAGCGACGAAAACAAAGACAGTGTATTAGCAATTGCATGGCACAATAAATAAGAATAAACAATACAAGATCTGCTCAGTTTTAAGTTACAATTCGACACACAGTGGTCGGCGATAGAGAAGAGAGAAGGGAAGAGAAGGAAGAACCTTCAGCTTCAGAGTCAGTCGGACGACATTCCAGGTGTTGGAAGCATCAAAGGAGAAAGCAGTTTTTCAGAGTTCAGAGCAAACTGGAGGAACCCTACAGTAAGAACCAACCGGTCATTTGAAAGTGTAGAATCGATTCAATGGGGTCAAGCTCCTGTCTGTACCAGATGACTGAGGCCCTGTCCACACAGTACATGGATATTTCTGAAAGCGCCTTTTTCGCCTCCTCCGTATTAAAAAAACATTCATGTCCACCACAGTCTTTTAGAACATCTCCCCTTCCACACAAGAACGGAAAACCGATTTAAAATGCTCACACAAACCAGGCCAGTAGGTGGCGATGATGATTGTTGAGGGTTAATGAAACACACTGTGAATATATTATACAAATAAAAAAAAATTAGGCGGGCGGCCGGGTAGCGCAGCGGACTAAGCGTCTGCCTACCACCGCAGAGACAGTGGGATCGAATCCAGCTGCCGCGGTACCTCCGGCTTGGTCGGTTGTCCGTACTGACACAATTGGCAGTGTCAGCGGGTGGGAAGCCGGTGGGGTGGGTCCTGGTCGTTGTAAACAGCGACTCCTACAGGTCGGTCGGCGCGCCTGCTCAGCGAGGGAGTAGTGTGATCCTCCCACAGGGCCGCGGGATCTCAGTCAGCATTGGGGGTGCTTAGATAAGTGATATAATAACGTCATAGGTTTACCACTCTGGTAAACCAACACTCTCGTTCACTAGAGGAGACCACTGCCCAACTCCGCGCTCTCACGCTCAGCTCTGCGGAGCGACAAACAATGTAACCGTTTTGATGCATACATCTCTGCCCAGCCTACCCCACCTGTCGCGCCCCTGTACAGGGAGCCCCATGTCCCCGCACCAGAACGCTACGACGGGGACGTCTCTAAATGTTGTGCCTTTATTTTTCAATGTGTATCAGATTCCAAAGTGATACATCTAAAATCGCTTACCTGTCGGGTCTGCTCAAGGGTCCTGCGTTAGAATGGGTGACAGCTATCCACTTCAGTCAGTCCCTCCCTCTGCAATTCGTTCCCCGCATACATCGCCGACATGCAAAAGGTCTTCGACCACCCTCCCGGGGGCTCGGATAGTTCTGCTGGCTTGTTCTGGCCATCCATTCAGCGTCCCAAAAACGATTCCAGGCCGCGTCTATTTTTTTACCAACGGATTTCCAGTTCCGCGTTGACGCTTCCAGGCCGCGTCTATTCGAAGCCTAACCGGTTCATGCTTCCGCTACACGCTGCTTTAATAACACTGCATTATCGAGACAGCACACCTATGAGGATCTGGCCGGTAATGAATTCCAAGAGTAGGGTAAATGTGCAGTGCCGCTCTGTCTGTGACATTGAGTAGCCTCGGTATTACAATGGAATAAAAGCCAAAACAACCTTGCAGTTGCAGTTACAACTCCCCGCCAGCAGGGGGTGCTGGAGCCCCCTCAGCACCTGTACTTCCCTGCTCCCACGTGTTACGTGGGGCGACAGTGGCTCGGGAGGTAGAGCAGTCGTCTGGCAATCCGGAGGTTCCCGGTTCGATTCCCGCTCCACCCGGGCAGCGTGTCGAAGTGTCCTTGAGCAAGACACTTAACCCCTAATTGCTCCCGATGAGCAGGTCGGCACCTTGCATGGTTGCCTCCGCTGTGAATGTGTGAGTGAATGGGTAATGTAAGTAACAAATTGTAAAGCGCTTTGGATAAAAGCGCTATATAAAAAAGCAGCCATTTACCATTTACACTCACCCAATGAGAGTCCTCGCTGTCAGGTGAAAAGAAGCGGCTGGCTGACTCTGCATGTATCGGAGGAGACATGTGTGATAGTCTTCAACCCTCCCTAGACCGGCGAGTGGGGGGAAAATGCGCGCAACGACCAGGAAGAGAGGGAAGGGAATTGGTATAACGACAAAAATTGGGATGAGAGAAAAATACAGAAAAAGGGGGAGAAAAAGTAGATACAAATAAAAATAATTATATATACAAAAAAATCCTTCCGAGTTTCTTCACATTTCTCTTCGTGGCATAATGGCTCTGCAGCCCTGACTCTGATACAGGGTAGAGATACAATAATACAAGATACCTTTATTGCCACACAACCAGGTTTGTGGTATTTGTGTTCGGTACAGAGTGTTTGAAGCTCTGGATATACATAAAACAGGAACATTTACCCCCCCCCCCCCCCCCCCCCCCCCACCTTCCCAGCAATAAATACAACATGACACAACACAACACAACATAACACACGGAAGAGACTAGTCCATCTGGGCCCTATTCCCCGTACCTGGTTCAACTAAGTCGATCAAAAGTCCCATTATCCAGATTCAATTAACTCGAAGGCTGATTCAGTCTCGTAATTCGAACCAGACTTGATACTTAGGATAATTGTGCACGGCCGCCTCACCTGAAAAGACAGCAGCTGTCGATCGCAGAAATCCTGATTTTCTAACGGCATTGATTGATTGATTGATTGCAAACTTTATTAACAGATTGCAGAATGGGTACAATACAGTACGGCTCAATAGCCTCGCAGACAAGTTAAATGCATAATCTATAGGCTAATTTTAAATCCCTCAATACCCCAATCAATCAGATTATATTTCTTTAAATGTGCTTGCTGGCAGTAGGCTTAATGGAATGAATAATCGAAAGAGATCTTGCTAGCGAAAATAATTAGTTAAACTATTTCTGAATAAGTAGACACAAAAACAAGCCCTACGAGTATCTAATTGATACGCATTAATAGATACTATATATATATAATATATAAATACATGGTTCCCAAAGTTTTCAAGGCGCAACCACCGAAATAGAGA
>NC_140172.1:138751851-138754351 GCF_963971535.1 Notolepis coatsorum
ACACAGCACATCTCTCTCTTTCTCTCTCTCTATATATATACACAGCATATCTCTCTCTCTCTCTCTTTCTCTCTCTATATATATACACAGCATATCTCTCTCTTTCTCTCTCTCTCTCTCTATATATATATACACACAGAATCTCTCTCTCTTTCTATATATATATATATACACAGTATCTCTCTTTCTTTATCTCTTTCACTCTCTCTAGATATATATATATATATATACTGTATACCTGTTGAATACTGTACATGATTATGTCATTCTAGCTTTTGGTTTTGGATGTTTCTACTTTCTTTTATTTTCAGCCGGTGTGTCTGTGGTCTATGTTCTACTTTGTTTAGCTTGTATTAGATTAGAATGCCGCCTCCCCAAGCAGTTAAATCTCTCTCTCTCTCTCTCTCTCTCTCTCTCTCTCTCTCTCTCTGTCTCTCTCTCAGTTCATTATGCGAGGCCCATCATAATCCTGGGTCCCGTCAAGGACAGGGTAAACGATGATCTGCTGTCTGAGTTCCCTGATAAGTTTGGATCTTGTGTCCCACGTAAGTACAATCATTTAGTTTTGAGTAAAACATCAAACATTTGTTTTTTTCTTTCAAAAAAATATATCTTGCATAATAAACTTCATTCATTCATTCATTTACAATCGTTTCCACCACATCCATCCTAGGCTTTACCGGCACCTAGTGGAAAGAGTGATGGGGTCAGTATCATAGATATATATATAAATCTATGGTCAGTATCCTCATTACAGAATAAATGTGTTTACCCTTTAGGTGGCGCTATACAAGTGAGAACTGTCAAACGTGTCACAGAAGATCATCTGACTCAAATTACATCATGTTAAAGTGTTCTTCCCATATCTATGCTTTTTCCATACAAGGAAATAGCCTATAAATATAATTATCAAGACCATTATAGTTCTGGTATATGTGTGAGATTATGGACGTCAGATAGGGGGCGTTATGGAACATGGACATTAAATAGGGGGGGGGGGGGGGGCGTTATGGAACATGGACGTCATATAGGGGGGGCGTTATGGAACATGGACGTCATATAGGGGGGGCGTTATGGAACATGGACGTCATATAGGGGGGGGGGGGGGGGGCGTTATGGAACATGGACGTCATATAGGGGGGCGTTATGGAACATGGACGTCATATAGGGGGGGGGGGGGGGCGTTATGGAACATGGACGTCATATAGGGGGGCGTTATGGAACATGGACGTCATATAGGGGGGCGTTATGGAACATGGACGTCATATAGGGGGGCGTTATGGAACATGGACGTCATATAGGGGGGCGTTATGGAACATGGACGTCATATAGGGGGGGGGGGGGGGGGGGGCGTTATGGAACATGGACGTCATATAGGGGGGCGTTATGGAACATGGACGTCATATAGGGGGGGGGGGGGGGCGTTATGGAACATGGACGTCATATAGGGGGGCCGTTATGGAACATGGACGTCATATAGGGGGGGGGGGGGGGGGGGGCGTTATGGAACATGGACGTCATATAGGGGGGCGTTATGGAACATGGACGTCATATAGGGGGGGGGGGGGGGGGGGGCGTTATGGAACATGGACGTCATATAGGGGGACACTGACCTAAAAAAGGTTGAGACCCACTGGATACAGTATATAGTATAGTACACATAATAAATAGTATGTGTGGGCTTTGGGGAGGTGTGTCTGCCAAACATATCTTATTTTCACTAACTCCCTAATAGATTTTGTATTATGAAAAAGAGTGTAAAAAGGTCCATATTGGCAGCCCTTTGGGCAGATGTTGTGTCCTTTTGTATCACTACACCACCGTTCAGTAAAAAATTATGCAAGTTGACTGACAGGTCCCCCGTCCTCTGACAGACACCACACGGCCCAAGAGGGAGTACGAGGTGGACGGGCGGGACTACCACTTTGTGTCGTCGCGGGAACAGATGGAGAAGGACATCCAGAGCCACCGCTTCATCGAGGCGGGGACAGTACAACAGCCACCTGTACGGGACCAGCGTGCAGAGCGTCCGGGAGGTGGCGGAGCAGGTATAGAATAGAATAGAAATACTTTATTCATCCCGAGGGAAATTTGGTACTACAAATCGCTCACAGTAAACAGTAAACATTTAGGTAGACAAACAAAAGTCACAAATAAGAATAACAATAAGCCTAAGAATAAAATACGGTCTGGGATATACATTTCCTATGTTACATTATTTTTTTTATCAAATTTCTTTCTTTTTTCTTTCTTTTCTTTTACATGAAACATAAAATATGACAACACACAATATAATAATAATAATAATAAACAGGAAAATGATAATAATAATAACAATAACAATAATGACAATAGAAATGACAAAAATTATAAATACAGAACATAAAAATGTAAACTAATTATATTATCACAGACACCACAAAATACATTTCCTCCCCCATTAAACTAAAGTTTAATAAAATGGTGTGGGTGTAGTGCTTGAGTCCACGGTACCCCACGC